>NC_086445.1:521706106-522021106 GCF_028390025.1 Pseudophryne corroboree | reverse complement strand
TGACTGCACAGTGAGCAAAAAGTGGGACTGTCCCACAAAGATCAGGACAGTTGGGAGGTATGCTGCAGTGCTTATGACGCATCTGTTAGCTGCGAAGGGGTTAAAAGACACTTTAGGTCTTTATTGCACATTTTAGAACTTTTACCACAAAGTGACAGTAGTTTTCCTTTAAGTCCACTATGGTAGGCTGTTGTTTTTTTTTCTTCTTCTTTTTTATGGGAACATTCTTATGATCTTTCTATAGCATTTTTCAATCACAACATAATCACACACTTCACATGAGTTTCCAGTGCCCGGAGCAGGGCTCTGTGCCACTCTATGTGGGTTCCGCAGCTGAATGCGTAACACCATGATGTTATGGTGAGGGGTTGGCACTGCCAGCACCAGGCAGCAGATTACTGCTTGAGCATCCTTACTATGCTTCGGGCACATATACTGCAGTCTGACACAACAGGCAGCTCTAGAGCAGTGCTACTGGTTGCAGGATGCCTGGTATGAGATGTAGGTTCCATGGGGCTGCACCCTGATTGATGGCACCACTCGCACACCTCTGGTTATGGTCCAGTGAGTTTGTAGCATGAGTATGTACACACTATTTTCTGATCAGGCAAGAGAAGGACACAACAGGGTAGATAGATCCATTGGTTAATGCAAGTATGCTTTTGGATAGATATCTTAAAATCTAGCCTGATACTGGGTCCAGAGAAAACTTCCAGACACACACAATCTTATCTTTTGAAACTTCATCCCTATACATTCCTATAAGGCCTTAATCATGTGAAAAGTCCCAAAGAAGAAAAAATAGTTTCCCCAGACACAACCGGATAAAGCATGCATTCCAGTATGATGATGTCGCTGCTCTCACATTGCTCAGGAGCACCCAATACACAGTAAGAATGTAATGAAGCATTGTGGGAGGTAATGTTGCAGATAAAGTCTTTTCCTTGTCCAATTATTCTTTCATAGTATCAGACAAAGTACATGCTGAGAGAGAGAGAGAGAGAGAGAGAGAGAGAGAGTGTGCAGATCCTTTTGGAACTGGAAAATCTCCTAAGATGCTGTGGTGTTTCCACAAAACCGGAAAGCACATCATTTCTTTAGGCTGATTATTTTATTATTCACTAAAAAAAAAAAAAACTATTTTTTTTACAGTGAATAGTAAAAAAAAAATCACTTGAGATTGTCCTAGTACAGGGGTGAAGTTAGAAATTCAGTCACCCAGAGAAAAGACTGTACCCCCCCCCCCCCTTCCATAATACGCTTGTTCTTAAAAAGTATATAAGGTGAAAACACAATAAATAAAGTAGCAGCAATTGCAGTTAGTGGGGAACAAGCAGATAGCTATTGTTAAGCAGCAACATGAAGCAGAGCCTTTGACATTTTAGGGCTCTGGGCTAGAGACAGCACTGCCCCCTCCGTATAATAGAGAGTATATCACAGTGACTGCCATATAATACAGTGAACGTCAGAATGACTGCCATATAATGCAGAGAACATCAGAGTGACTGACAGATAATACAGAGAACATCAGAGTGACTGCCATATAACGCAGAAAACATCACAGTGACCACAAGGTAAATCAGTGACAATCATATAATACAGAACATCACAGTGACCACTGTATATTGCAGAGAGTATCAGTAGTTACTGTTGTATAATACAAAGAGCAACAGTAACTGTTCTGTAATACAGAAAGCACCCAACAAAATAAATAAATTTTAGTGTTTTTGGTGACAACCATATAATGCAGAGAACATCCAAGTGACTGCCATAGGATACATAGAACATCAGAGCAACTGCAGTATTATTTGGGGTACATTGGTGACAACCATATAATGTAAAGAACATCTGAGTGACTGCCATAGGATACATAGAAAATCAGAGCAACTGCAGTATTATATGGGGTACATTAGTGACTACCATTTATTACAGTGACCGCTGTATAATACAGAGAGCATCAGTGACTGTTGTATAATACAGAGAGTAACACTGACTGGTGTATTATATACAGAACATCCAATATGATCAATAAGTTCCATTTATGTACAGTAACAACCTAATTAACTTTCTTAGGCTCATGAAAAAAAAAACCAACTTAATCTTATCCCAAATAAATGCTTCAAATTCAGCCAGGCCTGCTGTTAATGGCGCTTCTATGCGATGGCATGTTGCCTTATACCATACAGGCAGCACCACTTCTCACTCCCCAAGGCACGTGATTACATCACTGCACCACTGGACAACCAGGAAAGCAGGAGGCAGGGGGAGGGCCAAAGCGCACTGTGAAGATAAGGCCTTTGGGCTCTTACGACCTGACCGAGCCTGGTATGAGGTTCCTCGGCTGGGGCCCCATCTCCTTCCAGCGCCCAGAGAACCTGCACCACTAATGATGTTTTTTAACACTGTGAAATATGCTTGATGATGAATGAGGTGGTGCATTTAGGCCTTAGAAACTCTCTATATTTAGGAAAGTGACCTTGTTGTAAGTTTACAAAAGGTTGATTTTAAATCTAATTTTACATTTATTAAAGGTCAATCTTAATCTATAATATAAATATGTAAATTGATGTTGTGTTTCAATGGTTATAACGCACATTTACTTACAGATGATTTTTAGGGTAAAATCCTTAGGGACTGTAGCGATCAGTTAGTGGGTATCCTTACATTGCTTTTTAATGTATCTTTACATTATTGTATAGTTCCCAAATGTTTCAAAGGGGTTCACTACGGCTGGCCGGCGGTCGGGCTCCCGGCGACCAGCTTACCGGCGCCGGGAGGCTGACCGCCGGCTTACCGACAGTGTGGCGAGCGCAAATGAGCCCCTTGCGGGCTCGCTGCGCTCGCCACGCTACGGGCACGGTGCCGTGCTACGCGCTCCACACTATTTTATTCTCCCTCTATGGGGGTCGTGGACCCCCACGAGGGAAAATAAGTGTCGGTATGCCGGCGGTCGGGCTCCCGGCGCCGGTATACTGAGCGCCGGGAGCCCGACCGCCGGCATACAGAAGACCACCCTTTCAAAGCAATGACCATTATTCCTGTGGCGAAAAAGAGTGTGCCGAAATGTTTAGACGATTATCGTCCTATTGCATTGACTTCCTTGGTTATGAAGTGCTTCGAACGCCTGAAGACATATTAAATCAAATTTTTCAGCAAATTTTGATCCTTTGCAATTTGCATATCGAGAGAATCGCTCTACTGATGATGCAGTTCTGACTGTATTACACCAGGCGCAGAACCACTTAGAGAAGAAGGGGACATATGTAAGAATTTTATTTGTGGATTTAGGTTCTGCTTTTAATTAGTGATGTGCACCGGAAATTTTTCAGGTTTTGTGTTTTGGTTTTGGATTCGGTTCCGCGGCCGTGTTTTGGATTCGGACGCGTTTTGGCAAAACCTCTCTGAAAATTTTTTGTCGGATTCGGGTGTGTTTTGGATTTGGGTGGTTTTTTACAAAAACCCCTCAAAAACAGCTTGAATCATAGAATTTGGGGGTCATTTTGATCCCATAGTATTATTAACCTCAATAACCATAATTTCCACTCATTTCCAGTCTATGCTGAACACCTCACACCTCACAATATTATTTTTAGTACTAAAATTTGCACCGAGGTTGCTGGATGACTCAGCTAAGCAACCCAAGTGGCCGACACAAACACCTGGCCCATCTAGGAGTGGCACTGCAGTGTCAGACAGGATGGCAGATTTAAAAAATAGTCCCCAAACAGCACATGATGCAAAGAAAAAAAGAGGTGCACCAAGGTCGCTGGATGGCTAAGCTAAGCGACCCAAGTGGCCGACACAACACCTGGCCCATCTAGGAATGGCACTGCAGTGTCAGACAGGATGGCACTTCAAAAAATAGTCCCCAACCAGCACATGATGCAAAGATAAATTAAAGAAAAAAGAGGTGCAAGATGGAATTGTCCTTGGGCCCTCCCACGCATCCTTATGTTGTATAAACAGGACATGCACACTTTAACAAACCCATCATTTCAGCGACAGGGTCTGCCACACGACTGTGACTGAAATGACTGGTTGGTTTGGGCCCCCACCAAAAAAGAAGCAATCCTTGCACAAACTGGCTCCACAGAGGCAAGATGTCCACCTCCTCCTCATCGTCCGATTCCTCACCCCTTTCACTGTGTACATCCCCCTCCTCACAGAGTATTAATTCATCCCCACTGGAATCCACCATCTCAGGTCCCTGTGTACTTTCTGGAGGCAATTGCTGGTGAATGTCTCCACGGAGGAATTGATTATAGTTCATTTTGATGAACATCATCTTCTCCACATTTTCTGGAAGTAACCTCGTACGCCGATTGCTGACAAGGTGAGCGGCTGCACTAAACACTCTTTCAGAGTACACACTGGAGGGGGGCAACTTAGGTAAAATAAAGCCAGTTTGTGCGAGGGCCTCCAAATTGCCTCTTTTTCCTGCCAGTATACGTGCGGACTGTCTGACGTGCCTACTTGGATGCGGTCACTCATATAATCCTCCACCATTCGTTCAATGGTGACAGAATCATATGCAGTGACAGTAGACGACATGTCAGTAATCGTTGGCAGGTCCTTCAGTCCGGACCAGATGTCAGCACTCGCTCCAGACTGCCCTGCATCACCGCCAGCGGGTGGGCTCGGAATTCTTAGCCTTTTCATCGCAGCTCCAGTTGCGGGAGAATATGAAGGAGGAGCTTGTCAAAGTCGAAAAATATTGCAGTACACACATCACGTACAAACTACACACAGATGGCCTCCGCGCGTATACTTGTTCTGTCGTGCGTGCACATATTCGCAATTTGCGTATGGTCGCTCCCGCGGTCCTGCGCATTAGCGCGTGGTATGGGTATTTACGGTAGAGTTTGTGAACGCATGGAGAGCTATCAAAACACATTACATATTTCATCCAAATAGTGCACAATGTACACATAGCCTCCCTGCACCACATCAGAACGTAACAGCAGTTTAAATGGTTTCAGAACAAAGGGATTCACCTTTACAGAATAGGAGGGGACAGAACAAGGTTATAAGGTGGTGTTTGGTATCCAGCTGAAGGGTATTTTAAGGGTAACATTCCGGTGTTGGTTTGAGAAAGATTGCATGTTCCTGCGGATAGTTATGTGCAGGAGCAGAATATAGATATAAACTGTATTTACTGTACATTATGTATGCGGCGGGAATCCAGAGGAGACCACCCACAAGAGCAGTTGGGAAAGACATCGCCTACCAATTCAAACTGACCTATGACCTTTCCTGTACTGTAAATGTGCATTCCTGTGTCCAATGGACAAAGAGATTACAGTATCTATTGTATTGCTTTTTGGAAGAATTGTATAAAGAGAGCCTGCTGCAGGCCTGGTCAGAGACAAGTCTCACGACGTTATCTATCAGATGACTGAGGACCGGACAGGGTAGAGCAAGCGAATCCACTCACGTATGTACCATTGAATGTAGCCATTTACTCTGTTATATTGTATTGTATTATTTGTATTATAACCCCCTTTCAGCAATAATACGCTGTGGTTTCGGAACCCAGCGGTTTAATTACAATCTGGTGTCGTGTCTTCATTGCCCTGCTAAAGTTTAAAGTGTATTATCATTGCATTGCATTGCTGTAAAAGGTTTAAAGTGTATCTCTGGGTGTGTACGCGCTGTGAGTACTTTGTACCATCAGCGCGGCGTTTGTACGCCTATAGCGGACAAAGTACGTAGAGTGTGTATTAAGTATAGCGGCCACAGCGGCTCCATGGTAAAGAGTATTTAAGGTGTGTTTAAGGTATAGCTTTCATTCCTGTAAGATAATCAGCATTATCAATTGGGGGCTCCTCCGGTTTTCCACATACTTACTACCTAACAGGTCACAGCAGACTTAATCTATCAGCAAAGGGTGGACAGAAAGTTATCCTACGTATCCTTTTCCTGGTCGATGGATGCACTGAAAACCCTACTTGATTGCTGATTAGATGGCGTCTGCTCTCTATGGTTTGTAGAGATGCTGGTAGAACTCGTAAGGTAAACAGGAGAAAAAAATGCTATTTAAAATCTGTGAATTTTTTTTTTTGGCGCCAAAAGCGTACACGGCACCCATACTTTGCATACTCTCTCGCAGTGTTGCCATAACATTCCGATTGCTAGATTCATTTAGACCTGTGTGAAACCAGAGATATTTGTTGCTATATAGTTAAAAATAAAATAAGTATTTAAGGAAGTAAGAGTAAAATCACAAAACACATTTCTGGCCCAGTAGTAAGAGGGTTAAAACGGAACAAGTGTGGAATGTGTTTAGTGGTCAATAGTAGTTTATTTGCTCACATTTATAGAATTGTATGATTTGTGCTATTGCGGACGTACGGTTTTGTATACGTGTCTCGGACACAGTACGGAACTGCACAAGCGGCATAAGCGACACGACGGTAGCGTGTTTACGCAAATTGCGTAAGAAGTACGGTCGCTAAGTACAAATTACACAATAGTTCATTTAGTTTAAAGGCGGGACAGTAGCCACGCTAAAATAGCACCAAACTACCCGGTTTCTAAAGAAATTTAATATAAAAACAAAATTTAGTATAAATAATTTTTTTTAATTGCCTCTGGGGGTAGAGCTGCCAACTTGAATGAATCCAAATTTTCTGTACAGAAAAATAAAGTGTATTTGAGTGAGCGAATGCAGGAGTGAGTGGATACTGAACCCAAGAACTGAAGTGGTCTAAAGTGGTCTGAAGTGGTAACACTGGGTTAGTAGAGGCCCGGTGGCGTAGGGTTCGCTACCCTGCGTTATGAGGAACTGAAGTGGTCTGAAGTGGTCTGAAGTAGTATCCCATACAACTGAAGTGGTCTAAAGTGGTCTGAAGTAGTCTAGGCTAAGGTGGTCTACAGCAATTGTAGGGCATATAGATAACTAGTATCTATAGGCTGTGCCATTGCATCGCATGTCCGTGTGTTCTGCACAGCACAACGTGATACCATTGTGTCATATGCGCTGTGGAAGAGCACACGCAGACGTGATTGAATAGACAAAAAGGGGTTTTTCTTTGACAACGTCGGGAAATCTCCCTGGTGGGCTTCACTGGAAAGGGTGAAGGATAGTTATCTAATTTATCTGTTTTTCACCCTACAAACAATTCCAGTTGAAAGATACCGAAAAGGAATTTTTCGCTGCCTCTCTCAGGAAAATATTCCAAACAGAACCTCCACCGAAAGAAATTACGGTGTAAGGTCTGATAGGAGCCCTAAGTTGGGTACATTGCGATCCGCTACCAACAGTGTATCGTTGTACTGGCCAGCGTGGGCGAGAGCGAGTGGAAGGCGCTTGGGTATACTTCCACCGTCTACTTATATTGAGTATTTTGGTGTTTGTGGGAATTTTTTAAAGTTATTGGAAAAGACCCACAAATATGGGAGCCAGTTGCTCAAGTAAGAGACGTTTAGACAGGGTTCAGGCAGAATTGTGGCCAAAAGGCTCAGCAAGGTTTATCATGTGTGAAAAATATGGTTCAAACACAGAAGTTTTATGCAATGAGTGGGTATGTATGACTAACAATGATAGGGTACCATTCCCTAGGGTGGGCAGCTTTGAACCAGAGGTATTACAGAACTTAAGGTTAAGGATATGTCTGATAAAATCCAAGAAACAAAGGATTAAACATACAGACTGTTTAAATTTATGGCAACAGGAGGGGGATATGCAAGGGGAATTAGCTCGCGCAGCAGGTTCCAAACCTAGCGGGAAAGCAATGGCGACCGCACCACCACCACCATATATTGTGGGGGAGAAAGTGGCTACAAGTAATGGTGCATTGGTACAGGATAGGAATGTGATTGATAAATGTACTAATGCTAACCCTTGCCAGTTGTATCCCATTTTAAATTTTCCCCAGGACTGCGAGCAGGAAGATGAGCCCAGCACGATATCGGCACTCTCTCTAGCAGCCACCATACAAGACACTCAGGTGGGCATGGCCCAACCAACAAGAGCAGTAGTCAGGCCCCCTAGTGGAGGGATAAGTGAGGTCGTGTCCACAGGTAAGTACGGTACCATGCAGAGACAATAGCACCTCACATTGTAGAATCAAACCAGAATGATGTAATTGAATTAAATCCTGTCAGGGTGATTGCAGTCCCCAATGGGAAGACTGATGCTCAGGGAATCACTCCCACCAGGAACATTGACATGCATTGTCCTTGGTCCCGGGCAGAGTTAAGGTCAATTATGTCAGAATTCCCCGATCCCAGAAAAGATCTAGTCGCATGCCAGAGGTTCATTAAAGAGTTAGGTAACGCCATCGAACCCACGAACAAAGATTGGCGAACAGTGCTACGGGTATGTTTACCCTCAAATATTGACCCTGTGAAATTCATAACCGATTGTAAGTTAGACGCAGAAGTACCTCTCACTGATGAATACAATCAGGAGAATGTACGGCAAATCAATCTGCAATTAGGAGTATATTTCCCTACTGTTGTCAAATGGAAAAAAATCTTTTCCATAAGACAAAAGGAAGGTGAGACGGCATCCGAATATTTCCATCGAGCACTGCAGGAAATTACTAGATACACTGGGATCGAGGACATTAGAGACAATGTACATCACAGGGAGGTAGCTGTTTCAGTATTAATGGACGGGTTGAAGGAGGCACTGAGAACAAGGGTACAGACCTCTCTACCAAACTGGAGAGGTTTCTCGGTGGCTGCATTGAGAGAGTCCGCTGTCGAGCATGATAGGAACATCAGTAAGCACAGGGAGTCACAGGGGGAAAAGTTGATGACGGTAAGTATACAGGCCCTTACAGCAAAACCCCATCAGCCAAAAACCCAGACCCCTGCTGATTGGAAAAGACCTAGAGTATGCTACGCTTGTAAAAAGGAAGGACATTTTGCCCAGGATTGTAGGAATAGAAGTACACATAACGTAAACCGACCCCCTAGACCAGAATACGGACCTCACTACAATTCACATAATTGGGATCAGGGACCATATAGGAGAGGTTATGAGCCACATGCAGGGGAAACAAGGAGGTACCCACCAAGGAGAGACTGGCAGGCCTCCGAAAACTCACAGCTACCCCTCTCACATATTGTAGCTGAAAATGTGCTGCGGGAGGGTCTCAACACACAATAGGGATTGGGCAACACCTGTAGTCTGCAGCCAGTGAAGTTAATTGCTAGCCTTGGTAATGAACCTGAGGTCACGGTTGATGTAGCTGGTGTACCATTACCTTTTCTCGTAGATACAGGGGCGGCCAGGTCAGTGTTAAATTCAACAGTAGGTATAAAAACCACGGGTAAAACAATTTCGGCAATGGGAGTAACAGGAACTGTGCAACAATACCCTTTGAGTAGACCGGCAGAGATTAAGATAGGGCCCTTGCAAACCAAACATTCTTTCCTGTTGGCTGCATCGGCTCCGACTAATCTACTCGGGAGAGATTTATTGTGTAAAATGCGGTGTGTCATATACTGTACTCCTGAGGGTGTCTTCTTGGATATACCTGGGAACCACGCTCAGGAAGTACAGGATATATTAGACACCCCTCAAAGGCTAATGTTGCATTCTACTGTTATAGACAAGTGACCATCAAAGGTAGAGGAAATGATCTCACAAATACCGGGTTCCCTTTGGACCAAAGATGGACAAGACACTGGATTGATGGCGAATGTAGCTCCATTAGTAGTGCAAGTAAAAGATGGTAGGATAGCTCCAAAAATCCCTCAGTATCCTCTGAAGCCAGAGGTAGAATTAGGAGTGTACCCCGTCATAGAGCGGTTGCTACAACAGGGCATCCTAGTCAGGACGTCCAGCACTGCCAATAGTCCCATCTTCCCTGTGAAAAAGAGTGGGGGGAGGGGTTACAGGCTAGTGCAGGATCTAAGGGGGATAAACAAGATAGTTGAGAGCCAATTCCCCGTAGTGCCCAATCCAGCTGTCATCCTCATGCAAATTCCCCCTACTGAAAAATTCTTCACTGTCATTGACCTCTGTTCTGCCTTCTTTTCTGTCCCTCTACACCCTGACAGACAATATCTTTTTGCTTTTACATACAGGGGAGTACAGTACACCTGGACTCGTCTTCCCCAAGGTTTCATTGACAGCCCGAGTATTTTCTCCCAGGCCTTGCATGACTGTTTACAATCCTTTCAACCTGAGAGTGGATCAGTGCTAATACAGTATGTCGATGACTTATTGTTGTGTTCTGACTCACTCGAATCGTCCTTGAAAGACACGAAATAGCTTCTGTTTCATCTTTCCCAAATGGGACACAAGGTTTCAAAGGATAAGTTGCAGTTGTGCCAGACCAGGGTAAAATATTTGGGACATTGCTTGAGTCAAGAACTTAGACACCTCACCGCTGATAGAATACAGGCGATTCGCGACATGACTCTGCCACAAACGCAGCAGCAGATCCGCACTTTCCTTGGAATGTGTGGGTACTGCAGAAACTGGATTCAAGGGTTCTCTATACTGGCTTTACCTTTGCAAGAAATGGTCTCTTCAAACAAACCAGAACGGGTCTCGCACACAGATGAGTCCGAACTGGCCTTTGAGAGACTCAAACAGTGCCTGGCACAGACACCTGCATTAGGTATGCCAGATTATGGGAATCCCTTTGAATTATACAGTACAGAAAGTGCAGGGTGCGCAGCAGGAGTTTTAACCCAGAGACATGGTTATGCCAGCAGGCCGGTAGCTTACTACAGTGCACAGTTGGACACTGTAGCGCTGTCTCTCCCCACATGCTTGCGAAGCGTTGCAGCGATAGCTTTGCTAGTAAGTAAAAGCGAGGACGTAGTGTTAGGACACAACCTGACCATCCATACACCTCATGCAGTATCAGCCTTACTGAACTCCGCCCAAACCAGACATGTCTCATCTGCTCGGTTTACAAAGTGGGAATTATCACTGATGGCCCCTGTAAACATCACCATTAAGAGATGCAGCTCACTAAATCCTGCAACTTACTTGCCAAGTGTGCCTGGACAGGCACAAAGGGTGGAGGATGAGAATGATGGTGAAGGAGGATTTAGTGCAGACACTGATACGCATGTGTTATGATTCCCGTACTCCAGACCTGAGGAGATCTTTATGGCAGAGGTCTGAGTACTGGAAAGATATGCTGGTACGGGAGCAGGAAAGCCTAGTAACCCCTGGCGCCCTAACTCCGTTGTCTCGCCCGTGTTATCAGAAATCCCCTGCGAGACTATGGTTGCTTGAGCCCATGGCAGCCGCGTTCGAAGGGCGGATTATGTCTGCCCAACCCCGATGCCCCCTCAGGTCTTAATGGGAGACAAAGGGAAATCCGAGACAGGGTGATAACAAGGGGCCCTCTGACTAAGCAACCAGGCCAGGGGTTACAAGCTATCTAACTTAAACCAAAAGTATGTGCGGACAAACCGCCAGGGAAAAGGACAACCAAAGATCCACTGATCCGTTACTCCTATCCAGCACCGCTGGATACCAGAGTGGATTTGTGGGAGCGGAATCCTCCGCAAAAGCTCCAGAACACAATAAACTAAATAATAAATAGTAAGCGGTCAAGCCGCAACACACGGCTACGCCGCGACTCACGAACACCACAGGATGTTAAAGGTGCTCGGTCGGACTCCAGGAATAGATGACAAATTCCGAGTACTGGATCACTGAGGACAGGAACAACCGGGTTGAGCAGGACTGGAAACTCTCTGTAACTGACACAGCAAACAGGAAGCTATCACCGGCGTCTGTGAGAAGTCCTGAGAGTGCTTAAATTTGGGAGCCCTCCAATCATGATCCAGACAGGGTAATCACATAATGATGCCGTGCAGCTGCATGCTGCACGGCCAGAATACACAAGCACTGATTAATTAAGACCCAGCAACGGGGAACGCGGTCTGACCGTGGCGTCCCCGTTGCTAGGGTCTGAGCGGCTCCGTGCGCCCGGCGTCTAGCGTTGCTAGGGAGCCGGCGGCTGTCTGCCTGCGGCGTGCCTAGTTGCTAGGCGCCGGGCCGCACTGACGGGCGGACCCTCGGCGCCTAACAGTACCCCCCCCTTGAGGAGGGGTCAAGGAACCCCTAAGGCCAGGTTTCTGAGGAAATTCTCGAAAAAATGCCCTTTTGAGCCTCGGGGCATGGAGATCCTCATCCAGGACCCAAGACCTTTCTTCTGGACCATAACCTCTCCAATGTACCAAAAAATAAAGCCGACCCCGGGACAACTTGGAATCGAGAACCTTCTCCACTAAGAACTCCTGCTGACCCTGTACATCTATTGGTGATTTCCCCTGAGAGATCTTGCGAGGAAATCTACTGGACGAAACATATGGTTTTAACAAGGAGCAATGGAAGGTATTTCCGATCCGTAAAGTTTTTGGTAAACGTAACCGGAAAGCCACTGGATTGACTTTTTTGATAATATGAAATGGTCCAATAAATTTAGGACCCAATCTGGCTGAGGTTTGTCGAAGTTTAATGTTGCGAGTCGACAACCATACCCTATCTCCAACTTTAAAAGTGCACGGCCGCCGGAGCCTGTCAGAAAAATTTTTCTCCCGAAATGCCGCTTTTCTGAGAGCCAGGTGCACTTTTCTCCAAATGAGTTTGAGATGAGAGGTCAAGGTCAGTGAGGAGACAGAGGAATGTTGAAAAAAGGAATTAGCTCTGGGGTGAAAACCAAAAACTGTAAAAAATGGAGATACATTGGTGGAGGAATGACAGGCATTGTTGTAAGCAAACTCGGCAAACGGAAGAAACTCAGACCAGTCATTTTGGAGTTTGGCCGAGTACAAACGCAAATATTGTTTTAATGATTGATTAACTCGCTCAGTCTGCCCGTTGGATTGGGGATGGTAGCCAGACGTTAAAGATAATTTCATCTTTAATGAGGCACAAAAAGACTTCCAAAATTGTGCAATGAATTGTGGACCCCGATCAGAAACAATATCAGTGGGTAACCCATGGAGTCTGAAAACATGGCGGAGGAACAAGACTGCCAATCCCTGGGCAGATGGCAATCGGGGAAGAGCAATGAAATGGGCCATTTTGCTAAAACGGTCCACTACCACCCATATGACTCGGCATCCGGCTGACAGAGGGAGGTCCACCACAAAATCCATGGAAATATGAGACCATGGCCTAAGAGGAACATTCAAGGGCATAAGTTGACCGATAGGCAAGGAACGGGGAACCTTATGCTGTGCACAGACCTGACAAGAAAAAACAAACTCCTTAGTGTCTTTGGAAAGACCAGGCCACCATACCGAGCGGGAAACTAATTCAAAAGTTTTAGCGATCCCCGGATGCCCGGCAACCTTGCTATCATGAAACTCCGTCAAAACCGTTGCTCTCAAAAACTCGGGAACATAAAGACGACCAGCAGGAGTATTTCCAGGAGCTTGATGTTGAAGCTGCTTTAACTGGGTAAATAAATCTTGTGTGAGACCTGCCCGAATGACTGAAGACGGAAGTATGGGAGTAACAGGACTGTTGTCTTGAACTGGAAGAAAACTGCGTGACAGGGCATCTGCCTTGGTATTCTTGGAACCTGGCCTGAAGGTGATAATGAACTTGAAACGAGTAAAAAATAAAGCCCACCGAGCTTGCCGGGCATTCAGCCGTTTAGCTGATTCAATGTATTGAAGATTTTTGTGATCAGTCAAAACTGAAATGGTATGAGTGGCTCCTTCAAGCCAATGCCTCCACTCCTCGAAAGCCCATTTAATAGCCAGTAATTCCCGGTTACCAACATCGTAGTTGGATTCAGCAGATGAGAATTTCCTGGACATAAAGGCACAAGGATGTAATTCCAGGGAATCCGGATCCTTCTGAGATAGGATAGCCCCTACTCCAACCTCCGAGGCATCAACCTCAACAATGAAAGGCAATTCTGGGTTGGGATGTCTGAGGACCGGGGCTGAGACAAAGGCTTGTTTCAAGGCCTGAAAAGATAACTCCGCTTCACGTGACCAGTTGGTAGGATCTGCTCCCTTTTTAGTCAGTGCCACAATGGGAGCAACTAGGTCAGAGAAAGAGTGAATAAATCTTCTATAGTAATTCGCAAACCCTAAAAAGCGCTGAATTGCTTTTAAATTGGTGGGTTGCGCCCAACTAAGGATGGCTTGGAGCTTCTTTGGTTCCATACAGAATCCCCGAGGGGAAATAATGTACCCTAAAAAGGATACCTCCGTGACATGAAATTCACACTTCTCCAGCTTGGCATATAGGTGATTTTCACGTAATTTTTTTAGAACCTGACGCACCTGGGTAACATGTTGTTCAATAGAGTCAGAATATATCAAAATATCGTCTAAGTAGACTACAACGAATCTTCCAAGAAATTCACGGAGCACATCGTTAATGAGATCCTGGAAAACTGCCGGAGCGTTGGACAGGCCGAATGGCATAACCAGATACTCATAGTGGCCTGATTGAGTACTGAATGCCGTTTTCCACTCATCCCCTGACTTGATTCTGATGAGGTTATATGCTCCTCTCAGGTCAATCTTAGAAAAAATCACAGCCGAACGTAGCTGATCAAAGAGGACAGAAATCAGCGGCAAAGGGTAAGTATTCTTTACTGAGATTTTATTCAAGGCTCTAAAGTCAATGCAAGGTCTGAGTGATCCATCCTTCTTCTCCACGAAGAAGAAGCCTGCACTTAAAGGGTATTTAGATGGCCTGATAAATCCTTTCCCTAGGCTTTCTTTAACATACTCATTCATGGCCACAGTTTCAGGTCCGGACAATGCATATAACCTTCCCTTAGGCAAAGTGGCACCAGGAATTAACTCGATAGCACAATCATAAGGCCTATGGGGAGGCAGAATATCCGCATTGCCCTTGGAAAATACATCAACAAAATCCTGGTATTCCACAGGAATGGGTGCGGGAATGACAGCAGCTATTCTGATGGGAAGCGTAATACATTCCTTATTACAGATGGTACCCCATTGTAAGATCTCCCCCGACTGCCAATCAATGATGGGATTATGAAAGGCCAGCCAAGGGTGACCCAGAACCACAGGAACTGCTGGGCAATGGGTAAGGAAAAACTCAATCTTTTCAGAATGCAGAGCTCCTACCGAAAGTAGAACAGGAGGTGTACAGAGAGAAATAACCCCATTGGACAAGGGACTCCCATCTAAACCATGCATGGTGATACACCTACCCAAGGCTAACTGAGGAATACCTAAGGCCTTAGCCCATGTTAAATCCATAAAGTTCCCTGCAGCTCCACTGTCCACAAAAGCCGAGACCGAGGAACAGAGGCTGCCAAAGGAAACTTTAGCTGGAACCAACAGTGAATTATTTGAGGAGATAAGCTGCAGACCAAAGTGAACCCCCTCACAACTCACTTGGTCGAGGCGTTTCCCGACTTGTTCGGACAACTACGGGCAAAATGTCCCTTACCCCCACAGTATAAACAAAGACCAGAATTTTGCCTTCTGGTTCTTTCTTCAGGAGACAGTTTGGAGAGGCCTATCTGCATGGGCTCCTCTATGTCCACAGGAATGGAAAAAACACAAGGAGAAGACCCGACAGATGCTCCTTTTTCAGCCCTCCGCTCTCTGAGACGACGATCAATCTTAATAGAGAGCTCCATGAGTTTATCGAGAGTCTCAGGAGCGGGATACTGAAGGAGACTGTCCTTTATAGACTCGGATAAGCCGAGGCGAAACTGACTGCGCAGGGCTGGGTCATTCCATCCACAGTCGTTCGACCAACGGCGAAACTCCGTACAATAAATCTCTGCGGGATTCCTACCCTGTCTGAGAGCACGCAACTGACTCTCGGCGGATGCCTCTCTATCAGGGTCGTCATACAATAGCCCTAAAGACCCCAGAAAGGCGTCTACAGACAATAAAGCCGGATCGTCTGTCTTTAAGCCAAAAGCCCAGGTCTGAGGATCCCCCTGTAGCAAAGAAATAATAATTCCTACCCGCTGAGATTCCGTACCTGAGGAGACTGGTCTTAAACGAAAATACAGTTTACAAGACTCTTTAAAATTAAAAAACTGCTTTCTATCCCCAGAAAAACGGTCAGGCAGATGCATTTTTGGTTCAGGAATGACCCTCGGGGAAGTCCGTAACAGATCTTCCTGTGACCTCACCGAAGGGACAGATCTTGAACCATCTGAGTAAGCTCTTGAATCTGGCTAACTAAAAGCTGGCCAGGATTTGGCCCAACACCGGAGGGATTCATGAGGCTGACAAATCTCCCAACAGAATAAGGGAAAAAATTAACTCCTGTTTAATTTTAAATTTTAGTCTGGCCGGTGATAATGTTATGATTCCCGTACTCCAGACCTGAGGAGATCTTTATGGCAGAGGTCTGAGTACTGGAAAGATATGCTGGTACGGGAGCAGGAAAGCCTAGTAACCCCTGGCGCCCTAACTCCGTTGTCTCGCCCGTGTTATCAGAAATCCCCTGCGAGACTATGGTTGCTTGAGCCCATGGCAGCCGCGTTCGAAGGGCGGATTATGTCTGCCCAACCCCGATGCCCCCTCAGGTCTTAATGGGAGACAAAGGGAAATCCGAGACAGGGTGATAACAAGGGGCCCTCTGACTAAGCAACCAGGCCAGGGGTTACAAGCTATCTAACTTAAACCAAAAGTATGTGCGGACAAACCGCCAGGGAAAAGGACAACCAAAGATCCACTGATCCGTTACTCCTATCCAGCACCGCTGGATACCAGAGTGGATTTGTGGGAGCGGAATCCTCCGCAAAAGCTCCAGAACACAATAAACTAAATAATAAATAGTAAGCGGTCAAGCCGCAACACACGGCTACGCCGCGACTCACGAACACCACAGGATGTTAAAGGTGCTCGGTCGGACTCCAGGAATAGATGACAAATTCCGAGTACTGGATCACTGAGGACAGGAACAACCGGGTTGAGCAGGACTGGAAACTCTCTGTAACTGACACAGCAAACAGGAAGCTATCACCGGCGTCTGTGAGAAGTCCTGAGAGTGCTTAAATTTGGGAGCCCTCCAATCATGATCCAGACAGGGTAATCACATAATGATGCCGTGCAGCTGCATGCTGCACGGCCAGAATACACAAGCACTGATTAATTAAGACCCAGCAACGGGGAACGCGGTCTGACCGTGGCGTCCCCGTTGCTAGGGTCTGAGCAGCTCCGTGCGCCCGGCGTCTAGCGTTGCTAGGGAGCCGGCGGCTGTCTGCCTGCGGCGTCCCTAGTTGCTAGGCGCCGGGCCGCACTGACGGGCGGACCCTCGGCGCCTAACAGCATGATTGTATGGAATACCTGAATCAGACTTTCACTGCGAGACCTGACATCAGTGACAGCCCACTGGAAGGGGTAGACTTTACCTTCTACACTGACGGTAGTTGCCACAGACAAATGGACTCCGGGGACCTGTGTACTGGATATGCAGTTGTAGACGACAGAGGTATCATAGAAGCTGAACCCCTGGGCCCACCGCACTCAGCACAAGTTGCTGAGCTGGTCGCCCTAACCAGAGCGTGTGAATTGGCCAAGGGTAAGTCAGCTAATATATACACAGATTCTAGGTATGCCTTTTGGAGTGGTGCATGATTTTGGGGCCCTATGGCGCCTCAGAAATTTCATGGCGGCAGCTGGCACACCTGTAGCGCATGCGTCCCACATAAAAAGACTTCTAACAGCGATACAGGAACCAGACAGAGTGGCTGTTATCAAGTGCAAAGCACATACTTACAACCAAGACCCAATTTCACTTGGTAACAGCCGGGCAGACGAAGCTGCTAAATCAGCAGCCAGCACCCCTATACAAACGAACATCACACCACTGATGACATTTAACACGATCAACACACAACAATTAATTGAAATGCAAGATTTGTGTTCATTACAGGAAAAGGCAGTCTGGAGGTCAAAGGGATATGGCCAGGGATTCTCGGGACTGTGGACAGGGGGACAAGGTAAGCCAGTGGCCCCCAGAGCATATCTTCCAAGCTTAGCTGAGGCGGCACACGGTCTGACTCATCTGGGTAAAGAGGGTATGTGTAAGCTGGTGAGAGCCTACTGGTGTGCGCCAGGATTCTCTTCTCATGCAGGTAAGAGAGCAATGACATGTTTACTTGCTTGAGGAAGAATATTGGTAAGACAATACAAACAGAGCCATCCCATATCCCTCCAACAGACGGACCTTTTCAGGTAATACAAATCGATTTCATACAGTTACCACCCTGTAGGAATTTAAAATGTGTTAGTTTGTATTGACGTATTTTCTAACTGGGTAGAAGCGTTCCCTTCTGCCACAAATACTGCTACGTTCACTGCAAAGAAAATTGTGCAGGAATTTGTGTGTAGATATGGTATCCCTAGAATAATTGAAAGTGATAGGGGTACCCATTTTACAGGTGAAGTCTTTCAGGTCATGTGCAAGCTGATGGGAATTAATAGCAAGCTGCATACTCCGTACCGTCCACAGGCGAGTTCAAAGGTGGAGAGAGTGAATAGCACTATTAAGAACAAGCTGAGCAAATTAATGGTTGAAACTGGATTGTCGTGGCCAGAAGCTTTGCCACTAGTGTTGTACAGCATCAGAACCACTCCCAGGTCTCCCCTTAACCTATCACCCTTTGAAAGTCGACAACCTCATGTAATGATAGACCCCCAGGATGATTTGAAATGTAATAATGAAGTAACTGTGAAATATTTGGTTGGGATGAGCCAGCAGCTGAGAAATCAACAAAGAAATTTAAAGCTGGTGATTCCTGACCTACCGAACAGTAATTGTCATGACATTGAACCTGGGGATTATGTGATGATTCAAAATTTCTTACGCTCAGGTTGCCTCATAGACAGGTGGGAAGGACCATATTAAGTCTTGTTAACCAGCATAACAGCATTGAAGGTCGCCGAAAGAGAGACTTGGATCCACTCGTCCCACTGCAAGAAGGTCGCTGACCCGGAGAGAACTCGTGACAAAGAGCAGAGTGTAGAGAATCTCGTATCACTGGAGTGTCTGTTCCGGGAAAGTTGAGAGGCAGGACTGTTGAAGGGCATCTGAGCACAGAGAGTAACAAGAGCTAGAACGGTTGTCGTACCACTTTCTTTTTTCACCTCCCCCTGCATTTCTCCTTTCTTTTCTCCTTCTTATTTTCCTCCTTTCCCCTAACGAAATGGATCGATCACAAGAGACTGCGTTTCGGGTTCTGTTAGTAATTCTGGTTTTGATAAGGACAGTGTATTTTGGTGAGGGTCCCAGAGAGGTCGAGCAGGGATCTGGAATGGGTTCTGATGGAAAGTATGAATTTGTAGGATCTCAGGATCAGCACATCATTTTGGTAAAGGCTGGCATCAGTAATCGCTCTGGTAGTCAGGGAGCTCGGAGGCACTGTGAGGGGTTATTGTCTGATGAATATTGTATTTGTAGGAATTGTGAGAATATAGTTGAGGATGGGTGCATCCAGAGATGTCAGTCCAACCTTAATATCGACATGGACCGTCATCCGTTGAGTGATTACCACTCACTAGTGGGTAAGGTCTTAAACCAGACAGAATGCTGGGTGTGCTCACAGGTACCTCAAGGTCAGAGCAAGTCAGGATTAGTACCATACCCTTTAGCAATAGATGAGGTACTCGAATTACGGGGTGGAAGACCGGTGAACAAGAAATTCAATATTTCTAGGCCCCCTAGTTTAAAGCTCCACCAGTATCATGTAGACAGATCCTTATTATGTTTCAATATTTCCAATTACCGAAAACCGGGAAATTGGGAAGTGACGTGGAATAACCAGACAATGATCTTTTTACACAGAGCTGATAGGATACCCATAGACTCTGAACTTGTATGCCAAATAGCCAACAGTGGGCGGTATTTTCGGTATAGGTATACTCGTGGAAGCAAGACCATGTGGGTTGGAAAAGTATCGCCAGGGTATTGTGCCCATATCATCCAGCCCGATACTTGTACTGAGCAGATGGGAGAACTAGGGATAGGTTTCTTTACTTGGAAAGTTTGTAATATGGTGATGTCATATTTTGTCCCCTATGTTCTCCCAGATGATGCCTATTTCATATGTGGGAGGAAGGCGTACAAGTGGCTTGCCCCGAGCTCAGAGGGATTGTGTTATATTGGGAGAGTGTTGCCAGAGGTCATGACCATAACCCATGATAAGATGAAAGACGTTCACCGCAGTGCTCAGGTTCCTTATACTCATACTCACTATGAACACATCATCAAGAGACACCTCATAGATAGGACAGAGCACGCAGCCTCTGATTTGATCCACGAATCCACCGGGATTCAATTCCTTCTCGCATTAGACATCACCCGTACTGCCAGAGGAATTATAAACTATAGGTATATCCATGCGCTAGCGAACTTGATAGATAATATCACTGAGATGTATGACGACACCTTCAGGTATACGGGAAGGGAGTTACAAGCTTACAAGAAGGAACTGATTCAGCACAGAATGGTCCTAAATTATATCACAGCCGTGAAAGGTGGGTACTATGTTACTCTGGCAACTCAATATGGGGTGAAGTGCTGTACGTATATTACGAACAGCACTGATGATCCAACGGAGATTATCGATCAAAAGATGGACCATATCTTGCAGTTGAAGTGGGAGTTCAGGAGGAAACACAACCTTACCTTGGCGACTGTGAGTAATGAACTGACCGGCTGGATCTCATGGTTGAACCCACAAAATTGGTTCTCAGGTTTAGGAGAGTGGGCTCAAAATGTTATTATGAGTGTAGGGAAGTTTCTCCTTTGTATCCAGTGAGTCGTCATAATTATTGGTTTGATATTTAGGTGTGTTCGAATTCTGACGTGGCGCAAGCACGGCACAAAGTTGATGAGTCTAAGGAGCGAGGGCGCTGTTATAGCAGCAGACTTAATTTATGACCCATCCATAGAAACAGTGTTATGATATGGATTGCAAACGAATTTCATGGCCTGTTTCTTTCACCCGTTTTTCTTTTGTTTCCCCCTCTGCCCAGATACATCCATCTGGAAAAGACATCTGCCATACCCAAAATGTTTATATGAATGTATTTTAGATATGTGTCTTATCTTCATCTCTGCAACCTCCAGTTAATAGCACACATAGTCGACAGGTGATATCCACATATGCTAGCACTACCATATGTTTCCCCCTCCATGTATCATCAACTAAATGTGCTCCCTATTTGTTTTAACAAGAAGCCGAAAAGAGCTCGGTAGTGTTTGTTGGCCCATTTACAGACCCTTGATACGGGATGAGAAGGATTTAATGTATACTTCGCAATACCTCGAAGCTTATTTAGAACATATACGGCACGATGATACATGCCCCTCAGACGTGGATTCATACATACATGCTGTCACAACTGAGGGCCTGAGCTGACAGGAGGCAGCCTCAGTTGTAGGGGCTGAGATGTAACGGAACCTGGGAGGTTGTATCAGACCCCTAGACATGTAAGTAACATGTAGAATAACTGCCCGAAGGCGTGACCACGACAACCAGGATAAAAGTCAATGATGTTTATTATGACAAATTCCGTAACACAGCAGCAGTAAAGGAAACATAAAAGTCAACAGAGGATAAATACAATTCCTGGGTACTACAGGGTGGCAAGGGCCACAGGCACTGGTAGTGTGAGACAGTTCTTATAATCTTCTAGTTGGAAAGTCCTTACCAGGCCTGACTGTAGCAATGGAGAGAACCCAGGATCGTACCAGCTGATGTTCCAGGAAAGGCTGGGCTGCTGAAGGTAAAACGGCTGCTGTGGATACTGGCTGGAACCAGACTGTTGTTGGTACGGAGTGGATACTGGCTGGAACCAGTTAAATAATAAACGAACTTGAGAGCGATGAAATAATAATGAAGTTTGGAGTTTGAGAGCGGTGAAATAATAATACCGGTGGAGAGTGGTAAACTGCAGAAAAGGACACCGGCCCTTTAAGAGAAGCTATACACTGCTGGAAGCTGGGCTGGAAGCAGGTGATTGTTTGAGAGCGGTGAAATAATAATACCGGTGGAGAGTGGTAAACTGCAGAAAGGACACCGGCCCTTTAAGAGAAGCTGTACACTGCTGGAAGCTGGGCTGGAAGCAGATGATTGTTGTAGCTGGAAACAGGTGAATCCAGAATGGATCGGAGAGTCAGGCTACACCGCAGATGGAATGCTGGTGCGGGTCTCTATAGCAGAAGTCTGGAGACAGGAGCTGGAACCTGGAAGACAACCACAGGAGAGAGACAAACTGGAACTAGGTTAGACAACCAAAGCACTGACGCCTTCCTTGCTCAGGCACAGCATACTTATACCTGCAGCAAGGAAGGGGTTGGCTAGGCAATTATGCAAATCAACAATACAGACAGCAGATTGGTGGAAATAATCAGATGACAAAATCCAAGATGGCTGCGCCCATGCAGACACTTGGAGGGAAGTTTGGTTTGTAATCCATGTGAGAATTGAAACAGTAATGGCGACGCCGGCCACAGGAGACAGGAGACGCCAGACTGACAAGCGCACATTTAACCACGCGGGCACAGCGGAGGCCGCGGCTGATGAAATCACCACTCTGACATTCTGCATGTGGAAACTCAGGAACAGCGGAATCCGGTCCTGGAACGCTGAGCCAGCCTTAGGAGGCATCTGAAGGGTAAGTAATGGCGTCCAGATACCCGGATCGTGACAGCACCCCCCCCTTTAGGAGTGGCCCCAGGACACTTCTTAGGCTTTAAAGGAAACTTTGCGTGGAAATTTCGGACCAAGGCAGGAGCATGGACGTCTGAGGCATTGGTCCAAGAGCGTTCTTCAGGACCATAGCCCTTCCAGTCAATGAGGTATTGTAACTGACCGTAACGGAAACGTGAGTCCAAAATCTTGGCCACCTCGTACTCGACTCCCCGTTGAGTCTGAACTTTGGGAGCTGGAGGAAGTGCGGAATGAAACCGATTCAGGATCAGCGGTTTCAACAAAGAAACATGAAATGTCCTGGGTATTTTCAAGAAGGATGGTAACTGTAACCTGTAGGCAACAGGATTGATGACTTGTTCAATCTTGAAGGGTCCGATATAGCGAGGTGCAAATTTCATGCTGGGAACTCTCAACCTCAAATTCTTCGTGGACAGCCACACACGATCACCCACCTTGAGAGCAGGAACCGGCTACAAATTGTACTCCACGATCCGAGATGATCTCTTCAGGAAGACCGTGAAGTCGGAAGATCTCTTGTATAAACACTTGAGCCAACTTGGAAGCTGACGGAAGACCGGTGAGAGGGATGAAATGTGCCATCTTGGTGAACCGGTCAACTACCACCCAGATGGTATTAAACTTGTTGCAGATAGGTAGATCGGAAACAAAGTCCATCGACAAATGGGTCCAAGGTCGACGGGGAACAGATAATGGAACCAGTTGCCCCGCAGGCGACTAGCGGGAGATTTTGTGTTGGGCACACTTTGGGCAGGAGGCAATAAATTCCATAACGTCCTTCTTCAGAGTTGGCCACCAGTAGGACCTAGAAATAAATTCAAGGGTTTTCTGAATGCCTGTATGTCCAGCAAAACGGGAAGCATGGGCCCAATGCATGAGCTTCTTCCTTAGAACTGGCTTAACAAAACTTTTCCCTGGTGGAGGCGTAGAGTCCATCCCTACCGTGGAGAATGCCAACGGATTAATAATAGGATGCTTGTCTGCAGACTCGGACTCATTTTCTTGCTCCCATGAGCGGGAAAGGGCATCGGCCTTACGATTCTGAGAACCCGGACAGAACTGGAGTTTAAAGTCAAACCTAGAGAAGAAAAGTGCCCATCTGGCCTGACGAGGATTCAGACATTGTGCGCCTTTGAGATATAAAAGATTTTTGTGGTCGGTAAGTATGGTGATTGAGTGGGAAGCTCCCTCCAACAGGTATCTCCACTCCTCCAGAGCGAGCTTGATGGCTAGCAACTCCTGATCGCCAATGGCATAGTTGCGCTCAGCTGGGGAGAACTTCCGGGAGAAGAAACTGCAAGGATGTAGATGTCCATCTTTGGCCCTCTGGGATAACACTGCTCCTACTCCAACGGAGGAGGCATCTACCTCTAAGATAAAAGGAGAGTCGGTGTCGGGCTGTTTCAGAACTGGTGCAGAGATGAACCGTTGCTTCAGAAGGTGAAAGGCCTGTGTAGCTTCCTCGGACCACTTGGACGGATTAGCACCTTTCTTGGTTAATGCAGTGATAGGCGCCACAATGGTGGAAAAGTCTCGTATAAATTTTCTATAATAATTGGCGAACCCTAAGAACCTCTGGACCCCTTTGAGGCTTAAGGGTATAGGCCAATTCTGGATTGCTTGGAGTTTCTCAGGATCCATCTCTAGTCCGGAACCGGACACAATGTAACCTAGAAACGGAATGGTTTTAACTTCAAACACACACTTCTCCAATTTACAATAGAGGTGATTGACACGGAGACGGGAAAGAACCTCTTTTACCCAGAAACGATGATCTTCGAGATTATTAGCAAAGATGAGGATGTCGTCTAGATAAACCACGACATGGCGGTACAAGATGTCCCTGAAAATCTCATTCACGAAGTGCTGGAAGACTGCTGGAGCGTTGCTCAATCCGAAGGGCATGACGAGGTACTCATAATGTCCGTCACGGGTGTTAAAGGCGGTCTTCCACTCGTCACCCTCACGGATTCGGATGAGATTGTAGGCACCCCTCAAGTCCAGCTTTGTGAAAATAGTTGCACCACTAACTCTATCAAAGAGCTCGGTAATCAGGGGTAAAGGGTATCGGTTCTTGACGGTAATGTCGTTCAGACCTCTGTAGTCGATGCACGGACGCAGACCACTGTCTTTCTTCTTAACGAAGAAGAAGCCTGCGCCGGCTGGAGAAGAAGATGGTCGGATGAAACCCTTCGCCAGGTTCTCTTTGATGTACTCTTCCATGGAGTGTGTCTCAGGCAGAGACAACGGATAAGTTCGGCCTCGCGGTGGAACCTTCCCTGGAATGAGGTCGATTGGGCAGTCCCATTCTCTATGAGGAGGAAGGATATCAGCAGAGGCTTTACTGAACACGTCCGTGAAGTCTTGATATGGACGAGGCGGAACATCAGATGACCTGGGGAAGGAAGAACAAACAGGAAGAACTTTGGCTAAACAAGTCTCAGCACAGGAGGGACCCCATGCCAGTATTTGCGTAGTCGTCCAGTCAATTGATGGGTTGTGGAGACGGAGCCATGGAAGGCCTAAAACCACTGGATGTGTGGCTCTTGGAATCACTAAAAAAGAAATATACTCAGAATGAAGAACTCCCACTCTCAGACGAACTGGAAGAGTCCTTAAGGAAATGACTGCGTCAAAAATCTTGCTGCCATCCACGGCAGTCAAAGAGATGGACGAGGACAGTCTCTCGGTGGGTAGGGACCACTGTTTAACATAAGCTTCGGTTATGAAATTCCCAGCTGCTCCGGAATCAAGGAGGGCAATGACGTTCCTGTAACGTTGAGCAATTTGGAGCGACACTGGGAGGTTACAGTCATGAGGAGATGGAGAGGAGATCATTACTCCTAGCCGGCCCTCTCCTTGGTGAGCTAGGATCTGGAGTTTCCCGGACGTTTGGGACAGGCATTGATAGTGTGCGACGGAGCTGCACAGTAGAGACAGAGAGACTCAGAGAGACTTCTTCGGCGCTCAGCGGGAGATAGACGAGAACGACTAATTTGCATAGGCTCATCCTTGGATGGAGATGGTTGACGAGGAGGAGGAGCAGAAGATTTAGGAGTAGATGATCTTCCTCGCTCGGTTGCTCTCTCTCTGAAACGTAGATCAACCTTCGTGCAAAGAGAAATTAGCTCATCCAACTTAGAGGGCAAGTCTCTGGTAGCTAACTCATCCTTGATGCGTTCTGATAAGCCATGCCAGAATGCAGCATACAGGGCCTCGTCGTTCCATGCCAGTTCGGATGCCAGGATTTTAAACTGTATAAGATACTGTCCCACAGCACGTGTTCCCTGGCGTAAACGGAGAATCTCAGATGAAGCAGATGTTATCCGGCCTGGCTCATCGAAGATGCGCCTGAATGTAGCTACAAAGTCAGTATAGGAGGATAGCAGGGGATCAGACTTCTCCCATAAAGGTGATGCCCAGTCAAGGGCTGAGCCACTGAGAAGGGAGATGATATAGGCAATTTTGGTACGGTCACTGAAGAAATTGCCAGGTAGAAGCTCAAAGTGGATTTCACATTGATTGAGAAATCCCCTGCAGAACCTTGGAGATCCATCAAATTTTGCTGGCGTTGGAAGATGAAGATGTGGACTGGAAATGGGTAAGGTGGGTGGGGTTACAGCTGGTGTCACTGTAGTGGACGCACCGGACGTGCCAGGTCCACGGAGGGTCATTTGAATCCCATCCAGCCGTGTAGAGAGATCCTGGAGACAGCGGATGATGTGGCCCTGTGCAGCCTCCTGATGTTCAAGTCGGGCTGCCAGTTCTTGCATCGGCCTGGCCGCTTGATCCTGGTCTCCGGCTGGATTCATTAGGTCAGTGCTTACTGTCACAACTGAGGGCCTGAGCTGACAGGAGGCAGCCTCAGTTGTAGTGGCTGAGATGTAACGGAACCTGGGAGGTTGTATCAGACCCCTAGACATGTAAGTAACATGTAGAATAACTGCCCGAAGGCGTGACCACGACAACCAGGATAAAAGTCAATGATGTTTATTATGACAAATTCCGTAACACAGCAGCAGTAAAGGAAACATAAAAGTCAACAGAGGATAAATACAATTCCTGGGTACTACAGGGTGGCAAGGGCCACAGGCACTGGTAGTGTGAGACAGTTCTTATAATCTTCTAGTTGGAAAGTCCTTACCAGGCCTGACTGTAGCAATGGAGAGAACCCAGGATCGTACCAGCTGATGTTCCAGGAAAGGCTGGGCTGCTGAAGGTAAAACGGCTGCTGTGGATACTGGCTGGAACCAGACTGTTGTTGGTACGGAGTGGATACTGGCTGGAACCAGTTAAATAATAAACGAACTTGAGAGCGATGAAATAATAATGAAGTTTGGAGTTTGAGAGCGGTGAAATAATAATACCGGTGGAGAGTGGTAAACTGCAGAAAAGGACACCGGCCCTTTAAGAGAAGCTATACACTGCTGGAAGCTGGGCTGGAAGCAGGTGATTGTTTGAGAGCGGTGAAATAATAATACCGGTGGAGAGTGGTAAACTGCAGAAAGGACACCGGCCCTTTAAGAGAAGCTGTACACTGCTGGAAGCTGGGCTGGAAGCAGGTGATTGTTGTAGCTGGAAACAGGTGAGTCCAGAATGGATCGGAGAGTCAGGCTACACCGCAGATGGAATGCTGGTGCGGGTCTCTATAGCAGAAGTCTGGAGACAGGAGCTGGAACCTGGAAGACAACCACAGGAGAGAGACAAACTGGAACTAGGTTAGACAACCAAAGCACTGACGCCTTCCTTGCTCAGGCACAGCATACTTATACCTGCAGCAAGGAAGGAGTTGGCTAGGCAATTATGCAAATCAACAATACAGACAGCAGATTGGTGGAAATAATCAGATGACAAAATCCAAGATGGCTGCGCCCATGCAGACACTTGGAGGGAAGTTTGGTTTGTAATCCATGTGAGAATTGAAACAGTAATGGCGACGCCGGCCACAGGAGACAGGAGACGCCAGACTGACAAGCGCACATTTAACCACGCGGGCACAGCGGAGGCCGCGGCTGATGAAATCACCACTCTGACATTCTGCATGTGGAAACTCAGGAACAGCGGAATCCGGTCCTGGAACGCTGAGCCAGCCTTAGGAGGCATCTGAAGGGTAAGTAATGGCGTCCAGATACCCGGACCGTGACACATGCTTTTTACTATCCCACTAGGTCATACATTTCCTACCTACCACTCTCCCCCGACCATCCAAACTTCGGTAGATATTGATTAGATATTTTTCTGTTTAGTGATTAGATAGTGGCAGTTATTGGTGACTGCCAAAGGGTGGACTGTCAAAGTCGAAAAATATTGCAGTACACACATCACGTACAAACTACACACAGATGGCCTCCGCGCGTGTACTTGTTCTGTCATGCGTGCACATATTCGCAATTTGCGTATCGTCGCTCCCGCGGTCCTGCGCATTAGTGCGTGGTATGGGTATTTACGGTAGAGTTTGTGAACGCATGGAGAGTTATCAAAACACATTACATATTTAATCCAAATAGCGCAGAAGGGCCCTCATTCCGAGTTGTTCGCTCGCAAGCTGCTTTTAGCAGCATTGCACACGTTAAGCCGCCGCCTACTGGGAGTGAATCTTAGCTTAGCAAAATTTACACTTCCTGTAAATCACACAACGATCACCAGAACGAAGAAAAAACCTCGTAATGCCCTGTGCGTAAAATACCAAACTTCTTAGCAAATTTACTTGGCGCAGTCGCAGTGCGAACATTGCGCATGCGCAATTAGCAGAAAATCGCTGCGATGCAAAGAAAATTACAGAGCGAACAACTCGGAATGAGGGACAATGTACACATAGCCTCCCTGCACCACATCAGAAAGTAACAGCAGTTTAAATGGTTTCAGAACAAAGGGATTCACCTTTACAGAATAGGAGGGGACAGAACAAGGTTATAAGGTAGTGTTTGGTATCCAGCTGAAGGGTATTTTAAGGGTAACATTCTGGTGTTGGTTTGAGAAAGATCACATGTTCCTGCGGATAGTTATGTGCAGGAGCAGAATATAGATATAAACTGTATTTACTGTACATTATGTATGCAGTGGGAATCCAGAGGAGACCACCCACAAGAGCAGTTGGGAAAGACATCGCCTACCTATTCAAACCGACCTATGACCTCTCCTGTACTGTAAATGTGCATTCCTGTGTCCAATGGACAAAGAGATTACAGTATCTATTGTATTGCTTTTTGGAAGAATTGTATAAAGAGAGCCTGCTGCAGGCCTGGTCAGAGACAAGACTCACAACGTTATCTATCAGATGACTGAGGACCGGACCGGGTAGCACAAGCGAATCCACTCACGTATGTACCATTGAATGTAGCCATTTACTCTGATAGATTGTATTGTATTATTTGTATTATAACCCCCTTTCAGCAATAATACGCTGTGGTTTCGGAACCCAGCGGTTTAATTACAATCTGGTGTTGTGTCTTCATTGCCCTGCTTAGGTTTAAAGTGTATTATCATTGCATTGCATTGCTGTAAAAGGTTTAAAGTGTATCTCTGGGTGTGTACGCACTGTGAGTACTTTGTACCATCAGCGCGGCGTTTGTACGCAAAGTCCGTACACAGTACGGGACTTTGTACGCCAATAGCGGACAAAGTACGTAGAGTGTGTATTAAGTATAGTGGCCGCAGCGGCTCCATGGTAAAGAGTATTTAAGGTGTGTTTACGGTATAGCTTTCATTCCTGTAAGATAATCAGCATTATCAAGCTGTTGACGGGTCACGTTCCGCTTGACTTGACAAGTGTCTCACCAGCAGGTCTTTGCACCTCTGCAGACTTGTGTCTGCCGGAAAGAGAGATACAACGTAGGCTTTAAACCTAGGATCGAGCACGGTGGCCAAAATGTAGTGCTCTGATTTCAACAGATTGACCACCCGTGAATCCTGGTTAAGCGAATTAAGGGCTCCATCCACAAGTCCCACATGCCTAGCGGAATCGCTCCATTTTAGCTCCTCCTTCAATCTCTCCAGCTTCTTCTGCAAAAGCCTGATGAGGGGAATGACCTGACTCAGGCTGGCAGTGTCTGAATTGACTTCACGTGTGGCAAGTTCAAAGGGTTGCAGAACCATGCACAATGTTGAAATCATTCTCCACTGCGCTTGAGTCAGGTGCATTCCCCCTCCTTTGCCTATATCGTAGGCAGATGTATAGGCTTGAATGGCCTTTTGCTGCTCCTCCATCCTCTGAAGCATATAGAGGGTTGAATTCCACCTCGTTACCACCTCTTGCTTCAGATGATAGCGGGGCAGGTTCAGGAGTGTTTGCTGGTGCTCCAGTCTTCGGCACGTGGTGGCTGAATGCCGAAAGTGGCCCGCAATTCTTCGGGCCACCGACAGCATCTCTTGCATGCCCCTGTCATTTTTAAAAAAAATTCTGCACCACAAAATTAAATGTATGTGCAAAACATGGGACGCGCTGGAATTTGCCCACATGTAATGCACGCACAATATTGATTGCATTGTCCGATGTCACAAATCCCCAGGAGAGTCCAATTGGGGTAAGCCATTCTGCGATGATGTTCCTCAGTTTCCGTAAGAGGTTGTCAGCTGTGTGCCTCTTATGGAAAGCGGTGATACAAAGCGTAGACTGCCTAGGAACGAGTTGGCGTTTGCGAGATGCTGCTACTGGTGCCGCCGCTGCTGTTGTTGCTGCGGGAGGCAATACATCTACCCAGTGGGCTGTCACAGTCATATAGTCCTGAGTCTGCCCTGCTCCACTTGTCCACATGTCCGTGGTTAAGTGGACATTGGGTACAACTGCATTTTTTAGGACACTGGTGACTCTTTTTCTGAGGTCTGTGTACATTTTCGGTATCACCTGCCTAGAGAAGTGGAACCTAGATGGTATTTGGTACCGGGGACACGCTAACTCAATAAATTGTCTAATTCCCTGTGAATTAACGGTGGATACCGGACACACGTTTAACACCACCCAGGCTGCCAAGGCCTGAGTTACCTGCTTTGCAGCAGGATGACTGCTGTGATATTTCATCTTCCTCGCAAAGGACTGTTGGACAGTCAATTGCTTACTGGAAGTAGTACAAGTGGTCTTCCGACTTCCCCTCTGGGATGACGATCGACTCCCAGCAGCAACAACAGCAGCGCCAGCAGCAGTAGGCGTTACACTCAAGGATGCTCCAGAGGAATCCCAGTCAGGAGAGGACTCGTCAGACTTGCCAGTGACATGGCCTGCAGGACTATTGGCTTTCCTGTCTAAGGAGGAAATTGACACTGAAGGAGTTGGTAGTGTGGTTTGCAGGAGCTTGGTTACAAGAGGAAGGGATTTAGTTGTCAGTGGACTGCTTCCGCTGTCACGCAAAGTTTTTGAACTTGTCAATGACTTCTGATGAATGCGCTCCAGGTGACGTATAAGGGAGGATGTTCCCAGGTGGTTAACGTCCTTTCCCCTACTCATTACAGCTTGACAAAGGCAACACACGGCTTGACACCTGTTGTCCGCATTTCTGTTAAAATAATCCCACACCGGAGAGGTGATTTTTTTTTGTAATTTGACCAGGCATGTCAATGGCCATATTCGTCCCACAGACAACAAGTGTCTCCCCGGGTGCCTGACTTAAACAAACCACCTCACCATCAGAATCCTCCTTGTCAATTTCCTCCTCAGCGCCAGCAACACCCATATCCTCATCCTGGTGTACTCCAACAGTGACATCTTCAATTTGACTATCAGGAACTGGACTGCGGGTACTCTTTCCAGCACTTGCAGGGGGCGTGCAAATGGTGGAAGGCGCCACCTCTTCCCGTCCAGTGTTGGGAAAGTCAGGCATCGCAACCGACACAATTGGACTCTCCTTGGGGATTTGTGATTTAGAAGAACGTATAGTTCTTTGCTGTGCTTTTGCCAGCTTAAGTCTTTTCATTTTTCTAGCGGGAGGATGAGTGCTTCCATCCTCATGTGAAGCTGAACCACTAGCCATGAACATAGGACAGGGCCTCAGCCGTTCCTTGCCACTCCGTGTCGTAAATGGCATATTGGCAAGTCTATGCTTCTCATCAGACGCTTTTAATTTAGATTTTTGGGTCATTTTACTGAACTTTTGTTTTTTGAATTTTACATGCTCTCTACTATGACATTGGGCATCGGCCTTGGCAGACGACGTTGATGGCATTTCATCATCTCGGCCATGACTAGTGGCAGCAGCTTCAGCACGAGGTGGAAGTGGATCTTAATCTTTCCCTATTTTACCCTCCACATTTTTGTTCTCCATTTTTTAATGTGTGGAATTATATGCCAGTAATATATATCAATAGCAATGGCCTACTGTAGCGTACTGCTATATATATATATATATACTGGTGGTCAGCAAAATTCTGCACTGTCCTCCTACTATATACTGCGCACAACTAAAATGCAGCACTGGTATGGATGGATAGTATACTTGACGACACAGAGGTAGAGCAGTGGACTACTGTACCGTACTGCTATATATATACTGGTGGTCAGCAAAATTCTGCACTGTCCTCCTACTATATACTGCGCACAACTAAAATGCAGCACAGGTATGGATGGATAGTATACTTGACGACACAGAGGTAGAGCAGTGGACTACTGTACCGTACTGCTATATATATACTGGTGGTCAGCAAAATTCTGCACTGTCCTCCTACTATATACTGCGCACAACTAAAATGCAGCACAGGTATGGATGGATAGTATACTTGACAACACAGAGGTAGAGCAGTGGACTACTGTACCGTACTGCTATATATATACTGGTGGTCACCAAAATTCTGCACTATCCTCCTACTATATACTGCGCACAACTAAAATGCAGCACAGGTATGGATGGATAGTATACTTGACGACACAGAGGTAGAGCAGTGGACTACTGTACCGTACTGCTATATATTGACAATGCTAAATACTTTTGTCGTATAAACAACCCTTTATGAGGTCTAAGAACACTGTACGCTGTTTACTTAAGAAGTACCGTACGGGTACGCTGGTTGCGTAACGATCGCTCAGCCGTAGGCGAGACGCTCAAGCGTCACGTTCGCTCACGGCCCAGCGATCACAGGACAGCACGTTAAATGGCTTTTGACTAACGTAATGATTCGCTATGGCGTAGCAGACGCTCGAGACCACGAGGAGATCACCAGCGGCGCAGACGCTCACAACGCTATACCTTTATGTCTAAACCTTTTAACAGTGAAATACACAGAATACCTTAATGTGAATACAGGGTGTAAGTGCAACCTTGTGTAACCTGACTAACTACAAAGCTGCTTGTGCGTCACCGACGCTCAAGTGAACACTTAACACTATAGGAAATACACAGATACTGGTTTAGGGTCCAAAGCCTATTAACTGTATTATATCTAATATACTTGTAAAAGAGAATCACAGTACAAATGATACACTACAATATAACAGAGACTACCTAACCAGATAACTACACAAGAAATACAATACAATACAATTACTATTTATGGGAAAATGGAAGGGGAAGAGAAGAAGAGAGAGATAGAGAGAAATGGCTCATGATAACATTAAATAAGAGACAACATGGTTGCAGATAAAACTACACATGTGAGAGACAATCGCTGCGCAGTTAGTCAATGCTGAGTACAGCATGGGATGGAAGCTAGACTCCATTTTGAGAGACCTCCACTTGATTCCAAAGACCACACCACATGGCTGAAAGGGGGAGGGGAAGACATCCAGCAGCAGCCATTTTAGATTTGCAGGTCCAAACACATGGCACTTTATTCCAAAATGTCCAAGCCTCAAAACAATGCATATGTTCTGATTTTACAATTCCAAACCATCTAAATCACCTTTCACACTTTCAATCCAACTTCCTAGAACCATCTTATTAAATCTCCATAGGCAAACAAATACCACAAATGCTATGCTACAAGTTACATTCACACAGCTGCGCAAGCCTCACCATCCCCAAGCCATTTGTTTCTCCAAACCAACCACTCTATGCTTACCCATCATTCCACAACTACCCCACCACAAAACACACATTTAAAACTACTCTATGCCAATCAGCCATGAGATATTGAAATTATGATACTTAGCCTTTGTTTCCCTGGAGGATCCAGCCATGCTTCTGAGCGCAGCCACATCACATCTGCTTCTCTGAGGCAAAACAGCAACACTGACTCTCACCTCCCCAGACAGGAACTACTCTTCCTGTGTGTCTGTTCCTGGGGGAGGGGTCTCTCTAGCTCCCTTGTATATGCTGATTAGGTTCCGCCCTGAAACCTTAGTAAAAGGTTGTCTTGAGCATCCATTGTTCTAACAATGTGATCTTAGCTTTTATACATATAATCATATCTATCCGCTGCAATGTCCCACAACAACACAACAGGCCTCAAACTAACCCACACCTCATTCTGCTTGCTTCAATACCAAACATGATGTGTTTATCTGGTTCGGTTCGAATGATACACATCCATGACATTAATTCATTAGCCAATTCTAAATCTCCATGATGTCTGGTGCTGTTCATTATTATAACCATGTACTGTATGAAACAAGTGCCGAATCCATCTCAGTGCCATGTCCGAGCAAATGCGTGTGTTTCCATATATTGCTGTGCTCGCTGCGCATATTTGCAAGTATAGCGACTTATATGTGTGCAGTTTATATGGTCTCTCTATGTAATATTTTTGACTTTGACAGTCCACCCTTTGGCAGTCACCAATAACTGCCACTTCCTAAAACATTTCAAAAAGAGAAAAATATATGTCAGGGGTTAATACATTTCCATGGTTGGGTAAGGGAGGAGAGAGGAGAAGGTGTGAAGAGGGTATGACCTAGTGAGATAGCAGAAGCATGTGTGTATGAATCCATGTTTGGGGGGTCATGTATCATCGTGCCGTACGTGTTGTACATCAAGCTTCGAGGTATTGCGAAGTATACATTTGAATTCCTTCTTATCCCGTACTAAGGGTCTGTGGATGGGCTGTCAAACTTTACCGAGCTCATTTCGGCTGTGGTTGTAACAAAATGGGGAGCACATTTTAGTTGATGATACATGAATGGGGGAAGTATGTGGTTGCTGATATCTGAGCCTGTATTCCCTATCGACTATGTGTGTCATTACCTGAGGGTTGTAGAAATGAAGAAAAGACATAATTACGGTAAATGCGGTGGTATTCTATGTCAGGGAAATGTACATCTGTTGTTGAAGTTTTTGTTCGGTATCTGTTGAGAGTCGTCTTCTTTGCGCTGTATTGCTCCTTGGGCATGAGCAAATAGCTTTGTCAGTGCCATCAGATTTACAAAAATGTTGGGCTAGCGTGAGTTTAAAAATACTAGGGAAACTGGGGATCCATGGCAAAGTTCATCAAGTGTCCATATCATAGGTTGTCAAAACTTCATCTTTGGTGCTTGTCTGTTGTCTGTATAGCGTCTCGTCAACTTCCTCGTCCAAGGGGGTCTTTGTATCTTGGAGAAAAAGCAGAAAAACAGGTGAAAGAAACGGACCTTATAATCGCATTTTCATCACATCATGGTTTCTATCATTGGGTCATAAATCAAATCCAGGTTAATTACAGTTTCCTCACTCCTTAGACTCATTACCTCAGGTAGTACTTTTCCAATACAACACAATCCTTCAGAGTTTGGGGCAAGCCGCTCATACGCCTTTCTCCCGCATATGAAATATGCATCATCGGGGAGAACATATGGGACGGAATATGTCATTACCATGTTACACATTTTCCATGTGAACTCTCCTAACCCTAATTCTCCCATCTGTTTAGTACACGTATCAGTTTGTACGATATGTGCACAGTATCCTGGTGATACTTCTCCAACTCTCGTAATCCTATTTCCTAAGGTATACCTATACCGGAAAGATTTTCCTCTACTGGCTATGTGGCGTACAAGCTCTGTATCTGTAGGCATCCTATCTGCTCTATGCGAAAAGGTCATGGTTAGGTTGCTCCATGACACTTCCCAATTTCCCGGCTTTCGGGGATTGGAGATGTTAAAACATAATAGGGACCTATCCACATGGTATTGGTGGAGCTTCAAACTAGGAGGGCTGGAGATATTAAACCTCCTGTCCACCGGTCTCCCACCCTTTAGCTCAAGAACCTCCCCTACCGTTAAAGGAAATGGTACTAGCCCTGATTTACTATGACCCTGAGGTACTTGAGAGCATACCCAACAATCTGTTTTATTTAACACACTACCCACTAAGGAGTGATAGTCACTCAATGGATGCCGGTCCATATGGATATTAAAACTGGATTGGCATTTCTTTATGCATCCATCCTCTACCAGATTGTCACAGAGCCTACAGATACAATTTTCTTTTTGAACTAACAATCCTTCACAATTGTTTACAAATAACATGGTTGTTAGATCGTGCCCGGTACTCGCCTTTGCTTGGTGATTGGGTTGCTATTGGAAATTTACACCTCCGTCTCAGTCATCAGGACCTTTCTGGATCCTTTCTCGACCTCACTGGTACTCTCACCGAAACAGACTGCTCTGGTCAACATCATGGTTAACGGGAAAATCCATATCACAGTCTCTTGGGGCAAGTCCATCTTACAGGAGGAGAAAAGAAGAAATTTGTAAAGGGGGTATAAGAAAACAGTTTGAGGGGGAGAGAACTTGTTACGATAATAAGTTCTCTCGTCTTGTTGTTCTTCTTGTTCTGCTGTCCTCTCAAAGGTGCTGTCTCTCAGTCTTCCAAACGAACATTCTGGTGATGCAATATTCCTTCCTAACCGGCGATCTTTCTGTAAGGAGAAAAAAAATCTGGCATTACCATTGGTCCAACTGAGGGGTGACATAGCATCTTTAAACCATGAAAACATGAGTGAGAAGAGAGAGAAAACAAAAAAAAAAAAAACAAGAGATAGAGAACAATTCATATGCATATATATATTACATAACTCGACATTAACCATCAATAGGAAAAGAGAAACAAAGCATTTTTAAAACATTGTCAACATTAAGAAAACATTGTTAGCATTAGAAAAACATTGTCAGATTATCAGGCTGTCATATCTACGTGTCTAATGGTCTCCTTGAGCAGTCCCTCCCCACCAGCACCTGCATTACTCCACTGTCTGTATCTGGCCAGAAATACATTGTGGCGGAGGTCATGCTGGGGTTTGGTAGACTTCTGCAAGGACCAAGTGGATATGCAATGTGTGAATTCTTACCAATACTCGTCAGAGATGGGGATAGAGAGAGAGAGAAAAAAAAACATTTCACAGATACATTTACAACGTTTCACCTGGTCATTCCTGTGTCTTCAGGGAATGACCTCCCAATTTATTAACCGTTACCTCAGGCTTACCATCAGTCCTAATGATCACCTTTCCTGACTATATATTATGGGTGTGGCCCAAAATTCTTCCTATATGATCCCTGCTTGTAATTTGGTGTGTCATATTCATGCTCATTTTCATGTCTAGGGGGTCTAACTTTATGTGGGTTATTACAGTTACTGGCATAATGCCCTTCTCTTCTACAATGGTAACAGATCCTTGGCTTTCTCCAAGTGTCAGTGAACTGGGGTCTTGGCTGATTTGATGCCTCCTCAAACGCTTGGATGCTCATCACCATCAACCGCTTTCCCTGTACCTACCTGATTCCTTGGATACCATGATTATGTCGTTGTCTAGGGGGTTCATATACCTTCTGTGAATCTTTGATCATACACTTAGATCTTTCCTAGGATCTGGGTAATCAGACATGATTGATCTCAATTCTGTCCGGGACCAGGGATGGCGCATTGCACTGTCCTTGACGGGAATGGTTCCCTGATCGTCAGTCTTCACATTGGGGACTGTGATCACCCTGACAGGACTAAACTCAATTACATCACCTTGTTTTGGTCTTACAATATGGGGTACATTTGTTTGTGCGTGATATAAAACATTGTACGTACCTGTGGACACGACCTCACCTGACCCTCCGTTAGGGGGTTTGATTATTGCCTTTACCAATTTGGTCGCGTCCACCTGGATGTCTTGTAGGATGGCTTCTGGAAGAGGTGCCGACATCGTTCTGGGCTCACTTTCTTGTTGGTAATCCTGAGGGAAGTTTAACATGGGGTGCGACTTGCACAGGTTAACATTTGTAATTTTTACACTTTCATTTTCATAAACATTATTACATTTAACACTTTCATTCTTAATACAGTTACTAAGTGCATTTTTATCGTACAACATTGTGCCATTTCTCTGCAACCATAATCCTCTTCAATGCCATGTCTCTCCTCTCAAGATGAAAGTTAGATATGTAAGTTACATTTCTTTGCATTTCACTTTCCTGTTGCCATAACTGCAAACAATCATCATGTTTAACTCGTTGTTTCCAGGATTTTATGAGACTGATCCTTTGCCTTAAATTATGCAACACCTCTGAGTCAAAACTACCTATCCCGGGAAATGGTGCCTTATCCCCCGCAGTCATTCGTGTCCATTCATCACAAAAGGTCTCAGAGTGGGGACCATACCTCCTCCACATTACTAACCGAGCAGACCCTCGTGGGTCTGCAAGCCTCTGGAGTCTGAATCCTGACCTCCGACCGTCTCTGTGTTGTGCACTTGGCTGCCATTGTGGACCTTTTTAACACAGAAAAACTTCCTAAAATGCACCAAACACAGAACTTCGTTGGAAATCCTTAAAGCTCTTCCACTGAACTTCTTCTGCTCCGGGTATCCCCGTTCCGCCTTCTAGCAGACACGTGTAGCCGTTGCAGGCCCTATCTCTAGAGATTTTCCTGAGAAAATTCCCTTCCTTTTTCTTTTCACAAATCACGCTTGCATGTGCTCCCTACAACACGTATGAGGGCAAGATTTACGCATGGATATACGACCTCATATCACGTTGCGTTATTGGTCACACATACAACCGTGCGGTCCAATCGTACCACTTATAGACACTTGTTGCCCATAAATGGTAGGATCATTGGAGTCTCCCTACTGTGCTCCAAAACAGCCAGAGCGTAATACAACGAAAACTTTATCACACTCTGTTGCACGTTTTCACTCAGATCGTGCTCATCACGTTCCACATAGATCACACAGATCACAAAGTCCACAAAGCGGAATTCAATACCGTTTTATCACATAGATCACAAAGTCCACAAAGCGGGATTCAATACACTCATACCGTTTTCAACCCACTATCATTCTTATAGTTTTCTGATCAGAAAAATCATTTCCCGTAGTCTGATAGCTCTCCCCAGAGGCGTTACAGTAAAGTAAGGTATTTAAACTAAATTTTGGAAACTGAACAAATGTGTGCTATTGTCTTGTGGCTTCTGTATCGCCTTACTATAAGCGATATTTCACTATATAAACGCTTACCAAACACCACACAGTATCTTCTATGCTGTGTGCTTGTTTTTTCTCAGCACGTTATCAATGCAAATGGCAAACAGGAAGGTGAGATGTGAAACTTACACAGATGAAAATGCAATTCTAAATTTAATCTAATAACATACATTGATGTAAGCACACGCATATGAAATTACATATAAGTACCAATCACTATTACTTATGATTGACTATGATATAGATTAAATAAATGCATAAAAAAAAACTCATTAAATGATGATTTCTTTTTGACAGTGGATGGCTGATTGTTTCCTGAGTCAACTGAAAACCAGCCGCTCAGAAAAAAAAAAAAAAAATTTGACCTTCCCAAAATGGCCGCTGCTCCTCCCCCTTCCACCTCCATGAGGGTCACACAAAATGGTGGACAGACCATGCGGCCTCTTGTCACAAAGAAAGTCATCATTCAAAACTCCTAAAGTTATTCTAGGCCTGAGTGTGTAGTTGGCACCAAATTGAAATAAAAACCAGATTTTCAAAGACAATAGCGTACTGTTCTTACCTCCGGTCCCGGATTCCCTCAGCACCCTTTACTAAGCGAAACAGACGCTTATCCCGTCAGCACTGCGAGACAACCTCCCACCCTTTGCTGGGGGATAATGTCTGCTGATCTACCTAGTGCAGATATGTGAAGGACTGGACGGCCCCCAATTGACAATGCTAAATACTTTTGTCGTATAAACAACCCTTTATGAGGTCTAAGAACACTGTACGCTGTTTACTTAAGAAGTACCGTACGGGTACGCTGGTTGCGTAACGATCGCTCAGCCGTAGGCGAGACGCTCAAGCGTCACGTTCGCTCACGGCCCAGCGATCACAGGACAGCACGTTAAATGGCTTTTGACTAACGTAATGATTCGCTATGGCGTAGCAGACGCTCGAGACCAGGAGGAGATCACCAGCGGCGCAGACGCTCACAACGCTATACCTTTATGTCTAAACCTTTTAACAGTGAAATACACAGAATACCTTAATGTGAATACAGGGTGTAAGTGCAACCTTGTGTAACCTGACTAACTACAAAGCTGCTTGTGCGTCACCGACGCTCAAGTGAACACTTAACACTATAGGAAATACACAGATACTGGTTTAGGGTCCAAAGCCTATTAACTGTATTATATCTAATATACTTGTAAAAGAGAATCACAGTACAAATGATACACTACAATATAACAGAGACTACCTAACCAGATAACTACACAAGAAATACAATACAATACAATTACTATTTATGGGAAAATGGAAGGGGAAGAGAAGAAGAGAGAGATAGAGAGAAATGGCTCATGATAACATTAAATAAGAGACAACATGGTTGCAGATAAAACTACACATGTGAGAGACAATCGCTGCGCAGTTAGTCAATGCTGAGTACAGCATGGGATGGAAGCTAGACTCCATTTTGAGAGACCTCCACTTGATTCCAAAGACCACACCACATGGCTGAAAGGGGGAGGGGAAGACATCCAGCAGCAGCCATTTTAGATTTGCAGGTCCAAACACATGGCACTTTATTCCAAAATGTCCAAGCCTCAAAACAATGCATATGTTCTGATTTTACAATTCCAAACCATCTAAATCACCTTTCACACTTTCAATCCAACTTCCTAGAACCATCTTATTAAATCTCCATAGGCAAACAAATACCACAAATGCTATGCTACAAGTTACATTCACACAGCTGCGCAAGCCTCACCATCCCCAAGCCATTTGTTTCTCCAAACCAACCACTCTATGCTTACCCATCATTCCACAACTACCCCACCACAAAACACACATTTAAAACTACTCTATGCCAATCAGCCATGAGATATTGAAATTATGATACTTAGCCTTTGTTTCCCTGGAGGATCCAGCCATGCTTCTGAGCGCAGCCACATCACATCTGCTTCTCTGAGGCAAAACAGCAACACTGACTCTCACCTCCCCAGACAGGAACTACTCTTCCTGTGTGTCTGTTCCTGGGGGAGGGGTCTCTCTAGCTCCCTTGTATATGCTGATTAGGTTCCGCCCTGAAACCTTAGTAAAAGGTTGTCTTGAGCATCCATTGTTCTAACAATGTGATCTTAGCTTTTATACATATAATCATATCTATCCGCTGCAATGTCCCACAACAACACAACAGGCCTCAAACTAACCCACACCTCATTCTGCTTGCTTCAATACCAAACATGATGTGTTTATCTGGTTCGGTTCGAATGATACACATCCATGACATTAATTCATTAGCCAATTCTAAATCTCCATGATGTCTGGTGCTGTTCATTATTATAACCATGTACTGTATGAAACAAGTGCCGAATCCATCTCAGTGCCATGTCCGAGCAAATGCGTGTGTTTCCATATATTGCTGTGCTCGCTGCGCATATTTGCAAGTATAGCGACTTATATGTGTGCAGTTTATATGGTCTCTCTATGTAATATTTTTGACTTTGACAATATATATACTGGTGGTCAGCAAAATTCTGCACTGTCCTCCTACTATATATTGCACACAACTAAAATGCAGCACAGGTATGGATGGATAGTATACTTGACGACACAGAGGTAGAGCAGTGGACTACTGTACCGTACTGCTATATATATACTGGTGGTCAGCAAAATTCTGCACTGTCCTCCTACTATATACTGCACACAACTAAAATGCAGCACAGGTATGGATGGATAGTATACTTGACGACACAGAGGTAGAGCAGTGGACTACTGTAGCGTACTGCTATATATATACTGGTGGTCAGCAAAATTCTGCACTGTCCTCCTACTATATACTGCGCACAACTAAAATGCAGCACAGGTATGGATGGATAGTATACTTGACGACACAGAGGTAGAGCAATGGACTACTGTACCGTACTGCTATATATATACTGGTGGTCACAGCAAAATTCTGCACTGTCCTCCTACTATATAATACAATGCAGCACAGATATGGAGCGTTTTTCAGGCAGAGAACGTAGATATTTTCAGCACACTGAGCACAGATATTTGCAAGCACACTGAGCACAGATATTTGCAGCACACTGAGCACAGATATTTGCAAGCACACTGAGCACAGATATTTGCAAGCACACTGAGCACAGATATTTGCAGCACACTGAGCACAGATATTTGCAGCACACACTGAACACAGAAACTGGGAGAACGCAGCCACGTCCTCTCGCTATCAAGCACGAGTGAAAATGGCGGCGACGCGCGGCTCCTTATATAGAATACAAATCTCGCGAGAATACGACAGCGGGATGATGACGTTCGGGCGCGCTCGGGTTAACCGAGCAAGGCGGGAAGATCCGAGGCTGCCTCGGAACCGTGTAAAATGGGTGAAGTTCGGGGGGGTTCGGATCCCGAGGAACCGAACCCGCTCATCACTACTTTTAATACTATAATACCAGTATCTCTGGTCTCTAAACTTTTTTCTCTAGGTTTAAATAGGTTTATGTGCAATTGGATTTAAAAAAATTTGACTGATCGCCCCCAAGTAGTTAAGATAGGTAGTTTTGTTTCTAGCGAGGTGCAGTTTAAAACTGGTGTGCCTCAGGGGTGTGTCCTGAGCCCATTATTATATTCCATATTTACATATGATTGTTTTCAGCTGTCGAATCTGTTAAGGTAGTGAAATTTGCCGATGATACAGCGGTAGTTGGTTTGATTAGCGAAAATGATGAGGATGCTTATAGACAGGAGGTTTTTAGATTGTTAAAATGGAGTAAGGAAAATTTTTGCTTTTAAATACATCTAGAACAAAGAAGTTGGTAGTTGATTTTAGGCGAGGTAGTCGAAGACTGCTACTTCCTGTTTTTGTGGATGGCATGCAAATTGAGGAGGTAGATTCTTTCAAGTTTTTGGGCATGTATATTTCTAGAGACCTTACCTGGTCTTTAAACTGTACCTTCTTAGTTAAGAAGGCGCAGCAGCGCCTTTTTTTCTAAAGCTGCTTGTTTGAGTACAGATATGCTGATTAAGTTTTATCGCAGTATAGTAGAGAGTGTTCTGATTTACGGGGTAACAGTATGGTATGGAAACTGTACTGTGGCTGAGAAGATTTCCTTGGAACGTGTGGTCAGAACTGCAGGCAGGGTCATTGGGGTGTCCCTTCCATGTATACATGATCTTTATGAAAAGAGAGTGTTAAAAAGAGCTAGAAACATATTGGCAGATTCTAGTCATCCAAATTACTCAGTTTTTGAGAGATTACCATCACAAAAATGCTTTAGAAGTTTATGTACGCATACAAAACGTATGCTTAATAGTTTTTTTCCAACCGCTATACGTGCACTAAATGGCTTAACGAAATGAGATAATTTATAAGTAAGACTTGTTTTATTGTTTGTTTTATTGTGCAGGATGTTTATTGGAAAATGTCATTGACATTTCATTTGTCTTGTCTTGTTAATGACAATAAAGTATTCTTATTCTTCTTATATTGTTTTTAAATGTTAGTAAACATATGCTTTAGCCCCTGAAACACAACATCGATTTAGATAGCTATAAAATTGATTAAGATTGACATTTAAAAAATTTACGCCTTGAGTCTTTAAAAGACATTCCTACAACACACCCACCACGAACACCGTAGTGGATGTTGCTGTTGCAATTTCCCAACCCACCATCAGCAAGAACCTGAAGTGCATTGCAACGCATTCCTAGCACGCCTCAGCCAGTTTGCACGTCTTTGGATGAGGAGCCCCCAGCTTTGGAAAAGCAGCAGATTAGGGCAACTTCAGTCTTTTTTTAAATGTTATAGGTATTATGAATGGCACCCATATAGCCTCAGTGCCACTGAGAAGGAATGAGCATATATACTACAATAGGAGGTATTACCATTCCATAAACGTAATGGCTGCACGGGCAGATTGGGATGCAAAACCAGCCTAGGAAATTTATGGAAGCAGCTCTAATGGGGGTACGGTCCGATGAGGGGGTGGGGTCTGTTCAGGGGGGCAGGATCCCTCCTCATAGGGTCTGACTGTATGCAATTGTGGCCTTCCTTATGTCTTTTGCTGCAGTTGTGTCTGAGACCAGGGGCGGATTGTAAAAGGGCCCTGTAAAATGTTGTAGAAGTGGCCCAACATTGGCAGCACAAGAGGTATAACATACCGTGTAGCCATGGCAGCATCACTGGATGGCAGAGTTGCAGTACTGCAGAGATGGAATAACAGTGAATGGGGACAATGCAGTGTACTGAGTGCGCTGGGCTGTCTGTGATGTGGGGAGTGGGGCCAGATGACAACACACAAAACAGGTCCCACAGACACGTCGGCCTATCAGGAATCTTCCTGGTTAGCTCTAGGGCCAATCCACCCCTGAATGGCTCTTGTATGTGGTGTCTACCTGCAGATGCTTTCCCTGTTTGCCAATTATCCTGGAAGTGCACATAATACATTCATCAACCGGCAATCAGGGCTATGGCAGATACTAGCTGTGAGCCAAGGAAGAGGTTGCTGTGTAAATATACAGTATTTGTACTTGTGGATTTTGTTTTGTACCTCCAATTTATATATGTTTGCATAAAATGATGTTTCTTAATTTGAGGAGATGGTGACTCCTATAAAGGCATCTGCATTCCATTGTGCATGCTGATTTCCATTTGCATGTTCATATATACGTGTGCATACACTATTGCATAAGTATGTGGTTGCTATTTCCAGACCCTCCAACATGACCCGCCCCACTAGGTACAAAATGCTCTGTTTCTGGGCTTCCCTCTTAATTTATGATTTCCATCACCTGTGTTGAACTAGTTGAATGATAAGAAAGCTGTTTCTTCACAGGTGATGGCAATAATAAATTAAGAGGGAAGTCCAGAAACAGAGCATTTTGTACCTAGTGGGGCGGGTCATGTTGGAGGGTATGTATTTCATACACCTCCGAATCAGGTCTTTTTAACAAGCATTACAAGCTATAACAAATAAGACAAGACAGGCGATGTATTTGTGTAACCGACGGTCACATAACCTCTCCTTGCATCCCAAACACTAACAATGCCGACTAGAAGGGACTATTCCCACTCGTGGGTGTTCACGACACCCATAGAGTGAGAATAGAACCTGTGGCGAGCATAGCGTGCCCGCAAGGGGTTTCGTTGCGCTTGCCCCCCACTGGCATTCTTCAGCCAGGTTTCCAGTGTCATAATGCTGACCGCTGGTTGACAGTTACGCGGCCCCAACCCCAACACAGCACTGGTCTAGAACATGTGCCTAGCTTAAAACATGATTAAGTCTAAAACTAAATGAACCACTTAGAGCCCTCAAACGGGAAAGAATAAACATTTTATTAATGTTAAAAATAGCCCAGCTAAGGTGATAATAAGGTAAATTAAAGCAGCAGCAGTATATGCAATATATAACTTATGTTTTATGAACTGTTTTTTTTTTTTTAAATGAAACATTTACAAATTCAAAATTTATTTTTCCTTTTGGTACTCTCATTATAAGGACGACTGCTGCAGCTCACTAAAGAGCATATTTAGGCCAGGGGACATATTTATTGAAGAAAAAAAGTGCAGTTTATCCCCCCCCCCTCCCCCCCCAAGACGACCATTTTTGGGAATACTTGCAAATATAAAGTAGCCCTTGAATGTATGTATGTACAGTGCATACGGAAAGTATTCACAGTGCTTCACTTTTTCCACATTTTGTTGTTACAGCCTTATTAAAAAATTGAATAAATTAATTTTTCCCTCAACTTTCTACACACAATACCCCATAATGACAACGTGAAAAAAGTTTTTTGTTGAGATTTTTGCAAATGTATTAAAAATAAAAAACTAAGAAATCACATGTACATGAGTATTCACAGCCTTCGCCATGAAGCTCAAAATTGAGCTCAGGTGCATCCTGTTTCCACAGCTTAATTGGAGTCCACCTGTAATAAATTCAGTTGATTGGACATGATTTGGAAAGGCACACACCTGTCCATGGGCCTTATTCAGATCTGATCGCAGCAGCAAATTTGTTAGCTAATGGGCAAACCCATGTGCACTGCAGGGGATGCAGATATAACATGTGCAGAGAGAGTTAGATTTGGGTGGGGTGTGTTCAATCTGCAATCTAAATTGCAGTGTAAAACTAAAGCAGCCAGTATTTACCCTGCACAGAAACAAAATAACCCACCCAAATCTAACTCTCTCTGCAAATGTTATATCTGCCACACCTGCAGTGCACATGGTTTTGCCCAACTGCTAACAAATTTGCTGCTGCAATCAACTCTGAATTACCATCTTTATAAGGTCCCACACTTGACAGTGCATGTCTGAGTACAAACCAAGCATGAAGTCAAAGGAATTGTCGGTAGACCTCAGAGACAGGATTGTCTCGAGGCACAAATCTGGGGAAGGGTACAAAAAAATATCTGCTGCTTTGAAGGTTCCAATGAGCACAGTGGCCTCCATCATCCGTAAATGGAAGAAGTTTGTAACCACCAGGACTCTTCCTAGACCTGGCCGGTTGTCTAAACTGAGCGATCGGGGGAGAAGAACCCTACTCAGGGAGGTGACCAAGAACCCGATGGTCAATCTTTCAGAGCTACAGCATTCCTCTGTGGAGAGAGGAGAACCTTCCAGAAGGACAACCATCTCTGCAGCAATCCACCAATCAGGCCTGTATGGTAGAGTGGCCAGAAGGAAGCCACTCCTTAGTAAAAAGCACATGGCAGCACACCTGGAGTTTGCCAAAATGCACCTGAAGGACTCTTAGACCATGAGAAACAAAATTCTCTGGTCTGAGACAAAGATTTAACTCTTTGGCGTGAATGCCAGGTGTCATAGTTGGAGGAAACCAGGTACCGCTCATCACCAGGCCAATACCATCCCTACAGTGAAGAATGGTGGTGGCAGTATTATGCTGTGGAGATGTTTTTCAGCGGCAGGAACTGGGAGACTAGTCAGGATAGATGGAAAGATGAATGCAGCAATGTACAGAGACATCCTGGATGAAAACCTGCTCCAGAGCGCCCTAGACCTCAGACTGGGGCGACGGTTCATCTTTCAGCAGGACTATGACCTTAAGCACACAGCCAAGATATCAAATGAGTGGTTCAGGGCAACTCTGTGAATGTCCATGAGTGGCACAGCCACTTGAATCCGATTGAACATCTCTGGAGAGATCTGAAAATGGCTGTGCACTAACCATTCCCATCCAACCTGATAGAGCTTGAGAGGTGCTGCAAAGAGGAATGGGCAAAACTGCCCAAAGATAAGTGTGCCAAGCTTGTGGCATCATATTCAGAAAGACTTGAGGCTGTAATGGCTGCCAAAGGTGCATCAACAAAGTATTGAGCAAAGGCTGTGAATACTTATGTACATGTGATTTCTTCTTTTTTTTATTTTTAATAAGTTTGCAAAAATCTCAAAAAAACTTTTTTCACATTGTCATTATGGGGAATTGTGTGTAGAATTTTGAGTGAAAAAAATGAATTTATTCCATTTTTGAATAAGGCTGTAACATAACAAAATGTGGAAAAACTGAAGCGCTGTAAATACTTTACAAATGCACTGTATGTATGAGGGTCCTTAGCAAATATCTCTGATATCTGCTGCGTTTCCATCATTTTCATTCACAAAGCAACCTCTATAGCAGGGCTGGCAAAACCAGTCCTCGAGATTTACCAACAGTTCACATTTTCCAGACCACCTAGCTGGTGCACAGGTGTAGTCATTACTAATTAAGATGTGATGCATTCATTCCTAAATGACCATTCTACAGATCTCCAGGAGGCCTGGAAAAAATGAACTGTTGGTAGATCTCGAGGACCGGTTTGGCCAGCCCTGCTCTATAGAAACCTTTTTTAGAGATGAGCGCCTGAAATTTTTCGGGTTTTGTGTTTTGGTTTTGGGTTCGGTTCCGCGGCCGTGTTTTGGGTTCGAACGCGTTTTGGCAAAACCTCACCGAATTTTTTTTGTCGGATTCGGGTGTGTTTTGGATTCGGGTGTTTTTTTCCAAAAACACTAAAAAACAGCTTAAATCATAGAATTTGGGGGTCATTTTGATCCCAAAGTATTATTAACCTCAAAAACCATAATTTACACTCATTTTCAGTCTATTCTGAATACCTCACACCTCACAATATTATTTTTAGTCCTAAAATTTGCACCGAGGTCGCTGTGTGAGTAAGATAAGCGACCCTAGTGGCCGACACAAACACCGGGCCCATCTAGGAGTGGCACTGCAGTGTCACGCAGGATGTCCCTTCCAAAAAACCCTCCCCAAACAGCACATGACGCAAAGAAAAAAAGAGGCGCAATGAGGTAGCTGTGTGAGTAAGATTAGCGACCCTAGTGGCCGACACAAACACCGGGCCCATCTAGGAGTGTCACTGCAGTGTCACGCAGGATGTCCCTTCCAAAAAACCCTCCCCAAACAGCACATGACGCAAAGAAAAAAAGAGGCGCAATGAGGTAGCTGTGTGAGTAAGATTAGCGACCCTAGTGGCCGACACAAACACCGGGCCCATCTAGGAGTGGCACTGCAGTGTGAGTCACGCAGGATGTCCCTTCCAAAAAACCCTCCCCAAACAGCACATGACGCAAAGAAAAAAAGAGGCGCAATGAGGTAGCTGACTGTGTGAGTAAGATTAGCGACCCTAGTGGCCGACACAAACACCGGGCCCATTTAGGAGTGGCACTGCAGTGTCACGCAGGATGTCCCTTCCAAAAAACCCTCCCCAATCAGCACATGATGCAAAGAAAAAGGTTAGGTGGTATACAATTATGGACGGGCTGCCGAGTGCCGACACAGAGGTAGCCACAGCCGTGAACTACCGCACTGTACTGTGTCTGCTGCTAATATATAGACTGGTTGATAAAGAGATAGTATACTCGTAACTAGTATGTATGTATAAAGAAAGAAAAAAAAACCACGGTTAGGTGGTATATACAATTATGGACGGGCTGCCGAGTGCCGACACAGAGGTAGCCACAGCCGTGAACTACCGCACTGTACTGTGTCTGCTGCTAATATAGACTGGTTGATAAAGAGATAGTATACTCGTAACTAGTATGTATGTATGTATAAAGAATGAAAAAAAAACCACGGTTAGGTGGTATATACAATTATGGACGGGCTGCCGAGTGCCGACACAGAGGTAGCCACAGCCGTGAACTACCGCACTGTACTGTGTCTGCTGCTAATATAGACTGGTTGATAAAGAGATAGTATACTACTAATATTATATACTGGTGGTCAGGTCACTGGTCACTAGTCACACTGGCAGTGGCACTCCTGCAGCAAAAGTGTGCACTGTTTAATTTTAATATAATATTATGTACTCCTGGCTCCTGCTATAACCTATAACTGGCACTGCAGTAGTGCTCCCCAGTCTCCCCCACAATTATAAGCTGTGTGAGCTGAGCAGTCAGACAGATATATAATATATATAGATGATGCAGCACACTGGCCTGAGCCTGAGCAGTGCACACAGATATGGTATGTGACTGACTGAGTCACTGTGTGTATCGCTTTTTTCAGGCAGAGAACGGATATATTAAATAAACTGCACTGTGTGTCTGGTGGTCACTCACTATATAATATATTATGTACTCCTGGCTCCTGCTATAACCTATAACTGGCACTGCAGTAGTGCTCCCCAGTCTCCCCCACAATTATAAGCTGTGTGAGCTGAGCAGTCAGACAGATATATATAATATTATATATAGATAATAGATGATGCAGCACACTGGCCTGAGCCTGAGCAGTGCACACAGATATGGTATGTGACTGAGTCACTGTGTGCTGTGTATCGCTTTTTTCAGGCAGAGAACGGATTATATTATGTACTCCTGGCTCCTGCTATAACCTATAACTGGCACTGCAGTAGTGCTCCCCAGTCTCCCCCCACAATTATAAGCTGTGTGAGCTGAGCAGTCAGACAGGTCAGATATATATAATATTATATATAGATAATAGATGATGCAGCACACTGGCCTGAGCCTGAGCAGTGCACACAGATATGGTATGTGACTGAGTCACTGTGTGCTGTGTATCGCTTTTTTCAGGCAGAGAACGGATTATAAATAAAAGTGGTGGTCACTGGTCACTATCAGCAAAACTCTGCACTGTACACTACTGAGTACTCCTAATGCTCCCCAAAATTAGTAAATCAAGTGTCTCTCTAATCTATTCTAATTCTAAACGGAGAGGACGCCAGCCACGTCCTATCCCTATCAATCTCAATGCACGTGTGAAAATGGCGGCGACGCGCGGCTCCTTATATAGAATCCGAGTCTCGCGATAGAATCCGAGCCTCGCGAGAATCCGACAGCGTCATGATGACGTTCGGGCGCGCTCGGGTTAACCGAGCAAGGCGGGAAGATCCGAGTCGCTCGGACCCGTGAAAAAAAACATGAAGTTCTGGCGGGTTCGGATTCAGAGAAACCGAACCCGCTCATCTCTACTTTCTATAGGGGCTGCTAAATTCTCATATTCTGGAGCTTGGGCACAGATGGCATTAGCCATTGTAGCTCATGGGCTACATTATGCAACATCTTCCAGGAGCCTCCCAAGTAATTTCTACTTGCACATGCGCAGTAGAACCAAGAAGGTCCAAACCCTGAGTAGAGTGATCACATTAGAGCCCCTGTGTCAGGAATCGGCGTTCAGCAGCATCTCACTTACCAGCGTGCTGGTGTGCAGGTCTCCGGAGGTCACGGCCCCAGTCGCGGCTGCATGAATGCACTGTCCGCGAGCGTCATGATCAGTGTCGCTAAGTACCCCTGAACCGCATCCAGTGTGTACCCCGCTGTGTGCCGGCGTCATGTCCGGCATGGGCGCCACCATGACACCTGCGCTCAGCTGACTTGGTCATCCAATCCTGCAGCGCGTTTGCACACAGATCCCAGCAACCAATCACTGCAGAGCAAGAGGTATAAGTTCTGGTCCGTGGCTCAGTCTCATTGCCTCGGACAATGAGTCACTTTCAGTGTACAAGTTCTCCTGGTTTCTGTGTTCCTGTTTCCAGTGGCTTGCCTGTTGTCATTCCGTCATTTCATCTTCAGTCTTCAGTTTGCTACGAACTCCTGCCACAGTCTGCCACGACAACTTGCAGTAAGAGACTTTCTCCAGGTGTTCTTTTATTACTCAGCCTGTGCACCTAATTACCAGCATCTAGCATTGTGCATTGTAACATAGTAACATAGTATCTGAGGTTGAAAAAAGACAATTGTCCATCGAGTTCAACCTATTTGTGGTCTCCTATGCAAGATGATTTGACTAAAATTTCTGACTGATGCTGCTGTCAGCCGTTGCATTTTATCCCTATTTATAGTAACTATAATGCATGACTATGCACCATACCCCTGGATATCCTTATCCAATAGGAATTTATCTAACCCATTTTTAAAGGTGTTGACAGATTCCGCCATTACAACTCCCTCGGGCAGGGAATTCCAAACACGTATTGTCCTTACCGTGAAAAAGCCTTTACGCCGCATTGTGCGGAATCTCCTCTCCTCTAACCTGAGCGAGTGTCCACGAGTCCTCTGTGTTGATCTAACCAAAAACAGGTCCCGCGCAAGCTCTGTGTATTGTCCCCTTATATATTTGTAGATGTTGATCATATCCCCTCTTAGTCTCCGCTTTTCCAATGTAAACATGCCTAGTCTTTCAAGCCTTTCCTTGTATTCCATCGTCTCCATGCCCTTAATTAGTTTGGTCGCCCTCCTCTATACCTTTTCAAGCTCCAGGATATCCTTTTTGTAGTACGGTGCCCAGAACTGTACACAGTATTCAAGGTGTGGCCTCACTAGTGATTTATATAACGGGAGTATAATACTCTCGTCCCTAGCATCAATACCCCGTTTTATGCATGCTAATATCTTATTAGCCTTCTTTGCTGCAGTCCTACTTTGGGTACTACTGCTTAGCTTGCTATCTATGAGGACACCTAAGTCCTTTTCCAGTACAGAATCCCCTAATTTTACCCCATTTAGTAGGTAGGTGTAATTTTTGTTCTTGTTACCACAGTGCATTACCTTACACTTGTCTGTGTTGAAGCGCATTCTCCATTTGGATGCCCATGCTTCTAATTTAACTAAGTCATTCTGAAGAGACTCGGCATCCTCCTCTGTATTTATAGCCTTACACAATTTGGTATCATCTGCAAAAATTGACACCATGCTCTCTAGACCTTCTGTTAGGTCGTTAATGGAAATATTGAACAATAGCGGTCCTAATACTGAGCCTTGCGGCACACCACTTAGCACTTCAGTCCAAGTTGAAAAAGATCCATTAACCACAACGCGCTGCTTCCTATTATCTAACTAGTTTTTGACCCAAGTGCATATTGTGCTTCCTAGCCCTGATTCTTGTAGCTTGTATATAAGTCTCATGTGTGGTACAGTATCGAACGCTTTGGCATTCAGCACTTAACAACTTGCTGTGTTAGAACTGTCTCCTGCTTGGGCCTTGCTTGGCTTAAAGAACGTGTGCTTCTACAGAGACTGTGTGCTTTTATTGCTATTCATTATATACCGGAGTTCCGTTTGCTTCATCTGATTTCATTATTGCCTTTGCCATTTATATCAAGTTTCAAGTTCATCTTCATTGCTCATTTGTTGCCAGTGACTTTTGAAATATTTATTTCATCGTATTAAGTTATCATTCATTATTCCTGTCATCTGTTATACCAGTTACCCTTCATACATCATTTCTGTTGTTGTTGACTTCCAAGTCTATCACCAATTGTTTCCACTCATCTGTTTATCAGTTTGTTCAGTTGCTGTGTGACCCCTGTGTGATAATAAATATGAAGCGCACATGCGCAGGACTTTTCTTCAGCCTCCTCGTTTCATCTATCACACCTACACTGACCCACTAGTGCCCCCTCTGGGGACAGAAAAAACGACAGACCTGACACCCTGTCACTCCATGTGAATAATGGTAAATTTAGGCAATCCTTAATTACTTATTAGAATGATCAGTGGTGATAAGAAATTATTGTGACTAATTCCCCAAAAATTATAAATATGTTAACCCTTGCAATGAGCCACTTATAGAGCGGGTGCACCTAGGAGTGTCAGTGTAAGACCCATTGTCTGCACTGTCCCTTGCAGTCTTATCACAATATGCCAGGAATGGACTAAACCCCAAATATTAATTGAAATTACACCCAACTATAATAGAAATATCATACCTCCCAACATGACCCATTACAGGAGGGACAAAATACTCTGCTTCTGGGCTTTCTCTTAATTTAAGATTGCCAGCACCTGTTTTGTTCACGTTAATGAATAAGAAAGGTGTTTCAGCACAGGTGATGGCAATCATAAATTTAGAGGGAAGTCCAGGAGCAGTGCATTCTGTCCCTCCTGGAAAAGGTCATGGGGGTCATTCTGACCTGTTCACTCGCTGCTTTTTAACGCAGCCGAAAGAACAGGTCCCTACTGCGCATGCCAGACGGCCGAAGGCCGTAGCAGGGATACGATCGTCTCTGCTCGATTGACAGGCAGAGGTGTTCGCTGGGCAGGAGGGGGCGGAACGGCGGCATTTGGAGGGGGATGGAGGGTGCGGAACGCAGCAGCTGCGTGACATCACACGCAGCCGCTGCGGCCCGGGGAGCAATGAGTAGCTCCCGGTCAGCTTGCTAAAGCTGCGCTGGTCGGGAGCTACTCTTGAAGTGCAAAGGCATTGCCGCTGTGCGATGCCTTTGCACTTCTGCGGGGGGGAAGGCGAACTGACATGTGGGGTGGACTAGCCCTGTGCTGGTCGTCCCCCCGCATGTCAGGGAAGATGATCGTAGCTGTGCTAAATTTAGCACAGCTACGATCAACTCAGAATAACCCCCCATGTTGGTAGGTATGAAATACCTACGTATGGGCTCAATGGGCAGTTGGTCAAAGGCCCCAAGAGCATAAGGGCCCTAGGCTGATAGCTGATGGTACATTTTCTCCAGGGGTACCAGATTTTTGAAAATTGGCCCTGGGGAACTGGAGATATCTGACTTCAAAGCAGTGGTCCCCATCTGAGCCTGTTAATTGTTCTTCTCAGCCAGATATCTCAGATTGTGTCTGAGTTTTTCTGAGGATATACTCAAAAGCCGGGACTCTCCCCTTTCGGTGGACAGTGGCAGCTTGTCTCTACTATGCCCAGAACCAGAGCTATCAGCCTTTCAGCAGCTGGTTCCTGCACTAGCTTAACACGTCTGGTATGTAGTTTTAGATTTTCATCGGTGAATTGCTCTGGCTCCTGAACCCTGAACCCCAAGTCCCAAGTACTTCCTGAAAGGTGGGACTCTCTAGATATTTTAGCCCACTGAAAGCTAAGAAATCTATTTCCAGGGACTGGAGATATCTGCTGACAAGCAAGCTGCCCTCCCACTGGAAAACGATGAATATTAAGCCCACTCCACTATCCACCCCTCCCCTGAGTATTAAACACCCTCTAACACACTGGAAGTCATGTTCCAGGTTCCCTTCATTCAGGCCAATGCCCCTTCTACAGTTTGGTGTTCTCCCTCCCACCCTATCTCCCACCATCTGTGCAGTAAAGGAGTAATTAGCAGAAACTACTGCTCTAGGTTCTACATGCTAAGCGGAAGATAGAACACCCCCTACCGCCCACAGGACATCAAAACAGCCACTGATATTGCCCCACGCCCCCTACCGCTGCAGGATGGGTAGGGGCCCCAGTGCATTGCTTTGCCCAGGGGCCTACACTGCTGTTATGGCCCTGAGTAGAAAGCATAAATACAGCATCGTCAAATCCATGACCTTATCTTTAATCCCTGCTTCTTAATCATCTTTACGGTATATAACATTTTAATTTTGTTGTTGTACCTAGACACCCTAGGAAAAGCTTCACCCTACTGCTCCTGCCAACACTATTATTGAGTAGAACAGCTGTTCTCAAACTGTGTGCTGTGGCACCCTAGGGTGCCTCAGAACACTTTCAGGGGTGCTCTGGCTTGGTGAACCAGGACCAATTTAAATTATTCATGGTCAATGTAATAAGCAAAACCAGTGCTAGTGGCTATCAATCATAAAATATGTGGACAAACATGAGCAAATCCTGTCCCTCACCACACAACTGAAACTAAGGATTACATCTAAACACATTTTACTTAATATTTATTTCTTAGGGGGACATTTACTAAGCAATGATAAAAGCGGATAAGTGACCCAGTGGAGAAGTTGCCCATGGCAACCAATTAGCACTGAAGAAACATCTATAATTTGCATACTATAAAATGATACAGAGCTGCTGATTGGTTGATGGGGCAATTTCTCCACTGGCTCACTTCTCTGCTCTTATGACTGCTTAGTAAATGTCCCCCTAAATTTCTCAACAAAGAACTTTTGGCCTAAGGGTGCTGTGAAAATTATTCTGATTCTCTGGGGCGTTGTGATTCAAAAAAGTTTGGGAACCACTGGAGTAGAATAAAGATGTCTCTTTCACAGACATCATTCACTTTTGTACCAGATGGCTTCAGCGGCATCCCCCAGGAGCTGGAGCTCTAAGCAGCTATGTGAAGCTACGTAATGGTACCGCCGGTCCTGGATGTACAAAATTATTGCCAATGTTCTATCATCTTAATAACCCAGCTATTGCAGTTCAACAAATATTTCAAGGAGGATACTTTAGGGGAGATGTATGACGCAGTGAAAAGAGTGGAGGGGATATATTTATTTACTTATGTTCGATTTGGTATTTAGTTGTAAGATTGAGTTAAATTGACTGAAATTGAATCAAATCAACATTCTTTTTCACTGTCCAAATCGTTAATTTACAATCCTCCAATTTTGAAATTGATTTCAAAATAGAAATTCGATGTTTGTTGATTTTGACTAGTGGTTTCTTGTTTGGTTTTCAATGTACATTTTAATATCGTACATTAAAATCACCTATAAAATTGAATGAAATTGAACAAACACTTCCTAATGTATTTCTATTGGATAAAACTTCACATGCAAGAAGCTACTGTGGTTCTGCTAATTATAGTTTGGGTACATCTCTGATGGTTGGGAGCACATCCACAGGACCCATTCTGGGTTCTACGTCATCTGAACTGCAATAAATAGTGGAAAACTGCTCTAATCAAGCTGGTAACAATCCCCAGGTGCTGCGGGAGGGGGTTACTCTAGACAAGAAATACAAAAGGGATTTTTCCCACGCACTCTGCTGGCTGTTAGTAAGAAGAGCTATATACTATGTAATAATAGGAAATTTAGAGCTCTTCGTTACATATGTTTTGCAAAAGATATGATAAGCCTCCAGGCCACTTCACGGCTGCTCTATTACTGGAGGTCCCTATCTAAGCATAGGTCCAGGGCTTGGACCCCACAAAGTCGGCTCAGGCCCGACCACCCCAGGGCAGCACACCATTGAAATACTAAAGTGTTAATATGTGTTAAGAAAGAAGCAGAAGCTATGGGTTAGAAAGTGCTACAAAAATAAGGGTGTTAATAAAATACTCAAAAGAGTAATGTTAGTGAAAAAATAGGAGTGTTACATAAGTGCTAAATAAATAATATGGCATGCTACCCCAAGGTGGCCCAGCCCCACCAGACCCGGGGGGTACCACTCCCCAAACCCATACACAGCATAATAATAATAACATCCACTATGGGTCATACAATTGCTTAATGTATGGCCACATGATAATGGCACATACAGAACATATCCAGATTGAGAGCTAGTTTACCTGGAGGCACCCCTGTATCCTCCAAATGGCACCACAGGACCCAGCATGCCCTCCTAATGCTGGCTCCATCTATGCCTCTCTGAACTGCAATAAATAGTGGAAAACTGCTCTAATCAAGCTGGTAACAATCCCCAGGTGCTGCGGGAGGGGGTTACTCTAGACAAGAAATACAAAAGGGATTTTTCCCACGCACTCTGCTGGCTGTTAGTAAGAAGAGCTATATACTATGTAATAATAGGAAATTTAGAGCTCTTCGTTACATATGTTTTGCAAAAGATATGATAAGCCTCCAGGCCACTTCACGGCTGCTCTATTACTGGAGGTCCCTATCTAAGCATAGGTCCAGGGCTTGGACCCCACAAAGTCGGCTCAGGCCCGACCACCCCAGGGCAGCACACCATTGAAATACTAAAGTGTTAATATGTGTTAAGAAAGAAGCAGAAGCTATGGGTTAGAAAGTGCTACAAAAATAAGGGTGTTAATAAAATACTCAAAAGAGTAATGTTAGTGAAAAAATAGGAGTGTTACATAAGTGCTAAATAAATAATATGGCATGCTACCCCAAGGTGGCCCAGCCCCACCAGACCCGGGGGGTACCACTCCCCAAACCCATACACAGCATAATAATAATAACATCCACTATGGGTCATACAATTGCTTAATGTATGGCCACATGATAATGGCACATACAGAACATATCCAGATTGAGAGCTAGTTTACCTGGAGGCACCCCTGTATCCTCCAAATGGCACCACAGGACCCAGCATGCCCTCCTAATGCTGGCTCCATCTATGCCTCTCTGAACTGCAATAAATAGTGGAAAACTGCTCTAATCAAGCTGGTAACAATCCCCAGGTGCTGCGGGAGGGGGTTACTCTAGACAAGAAATACAAAAGGGATTTTTCCCACGCACTCTGCTGGCTGTTAGTAAGAAGAGCTATATACTATGTAATAATAGGAAATTTAGAGCTCTTCGTTACATATGTTTTGCAAAAGATATGATAAGCCTCCAGGCCACTTCACGGCTGCTCTATTACTGGAGGTCCCTATCTAAGCATAGGTCCAGGGCTTGGACCCCACAAAGTCGGCTCAGGCCCGACCACCCCAGGGCAGCACACCATTGAAATACTAAAGTGTTAATATGTGTTAAGAAAGAAGCAGAAGCTATGGGTTAGAAAGTGCTACAAAAATAAGGGTGTTAATAAAATACTCAAAAGAGTAATGTTAGTGAAAAAATAGGAGTGTTACATAAGTGCTAAATAAATAATATGGCATGCTACCCCAAGGTGGCCCAGCCCCACCAGACCCGGGGGGTACCACTCCCCAAACCCATACACAGCATAATAATAATAACATCCACTATGGGTCATACAATTGCTTAATGTATGGCCACATGATAATGGCACATACAGAACATATCCAGATTGAGAGCTAGTTTACCTGGAGGCACCCCTGTATCCTCCAAATGGCACCACAGGACCCAGCATGCCCTCCTAATGCTGGCTCCATCTATGCCTCTCTGAACTGCAATAAATAGTGGAAAACTGCTCTAATCAAGCTGGTAACAATCCCCAGGTGCTGCGGGAGGGGGTTACTCTAGACAAGAAATACAAAAGGGATTTTTCCCACGCACTCTGCTGGCTGTTAGTAAGAAGAGCTATATACTATGTAATAATAGGAAATTTAGAGCTCTTCGTTACATATGTTTTGCAAAAGATATGATAAGCCTCCAGGCCACTTCACGGCTGCTCTATTACTGGAGGTCCCTATCTAAGCATAGGTCCAGGGCTTGGACCCCACAAAGTCGGCTCAGGCCCGACCACCCCAGGGCAGCACACCATTGAAATACTAAAGTGTTAATATGTGTTAAGAAAGAAGCAGAAGCTATGGGTTAGAAAGTGCTACAAAAATAAGGGTGTTAATAAAATACTCAAAAGAGTAATGTTAGTGAAAAAATAGGAGTGTTACATAAGTGCTAAATAAATAATATGGCATGCTACCCCAAGGTGGCCCAGCCCCACCAGACCCGGGGGGTACCACTCCCCAAACCCATACACAGCATAATAATAATAACATCCACTATGGGTCATACAATTGCTTAATGTATGGCCACATGATAATGGCACATACAGAACATATCCAGATTGAGAGCTAGTTTACCTGGAGGCACCCCTGTATCCTCCAAATGGCACCACAGGACCCAACATGCCCTCCTAATGCTGGCTCCATCTATGCCTCTCTGAACTGCAATAAATAGTGGAAAACTGCTCTAATCAAGCTGGTAACAATCCCCAGGTGCTGCGGGAGGGGGTTACTCTAGACAAGAAATACAAAAGGGATTTTTCCCACGCACTCTGCTGGCTGTTAGTAAGAAGAGCTATATACTATGTAATAATAGGAAATTTAGAGCTCTTCGTTACATATGTTTTGCAAAAGATATGATAAGCCTCCAGGCCACTTCACGGCTGCTCTATTACTGGAGGTCCCTATCTAAGCATAGGTCCAGGGCTTGGACCCCACAAAGTCGGCTCAGGCCCGACCACCCCAGGGCAGCACACCATTGAAATACTAAAGTGTTAATATGTGTTAAGAAAGAAGCAGAAGCTATGGGTTAGAAAGTGCTACAAAAATAAGGGTGTTAATAAAATACTCAAAAGAGTAATGTTAGTGAAAAAATAGGAGTGTTACATAAGTGCTAAATAAATAATATGGCATGCTACCCCAAGGTGGCCCAGCCCCACCAGACCCGGGGGGTACCACTCCCCAAACCCATACACAGCATAATAATAATAACATCCACTATGGGTCATACAATTGCTTAATGTATGGCCACATGATAATGGCACATACAGAACATATCCAGATTGAGAGCTAGTTTACCTGGAGGCACCCCTGTATCCTCCAAATGGCACCACAGGACCCAGCATGCCCTCCTAATGCTGGCTCCATCTATGCCTCTCTGAACTGCAATAAATAGTGGAAAACTGCTCTAATCAAGCTGGTAACAATCCCCAGGTGCTGCGGGAGGGGGTTACTCTAGACAAGAAATACAAAAGGGATTTTTCCCACGCACTCTGCTGGCTGTTAGTAAGAAGAGCTATATACTATGTAATAATAGGAAATTTAGAGCTCTTCGTTACATATGTTTTGCAAAAGATATGATAAGCCTCCAGGCCACTTCACGGCTGCTCTATTACTGGAGGTCCCTATCTAAGCATAGGTCCAGGGCTTGGACCCCACAAAGTCGGCTCAGGCCCGACCACCCCAGGGCAGCACACCATTGAAATACTAAAGTGTTAATATGTGCTAAGAAAGAAGCAGAAGCTATGGGTTAGAAAGTGCTACAAAAATAAGGGTGTTAATAAAATACTCAAAAGAGTAATGTTAGTGAAAAAATAGGAGTGTTACATAAGTGCTAAATAAATAATATGGCATGCTACCCCAAGGTGGCCCAGCCCCACCAGACCCGGGGGGTACCACTCCCCAAACCCATACACAGCATAATAATAATAACATCCACTATGGGTCATACAATTGCTTAATGTATGGCCACATGATAATGGCACATACAGAACATATCCAGATTGAGAGCTAGTTTACCTGGAGGCACCCCTGTATCCTCCAAATGGCACCACAGGACCCAGCATGCCCTCCTAATGCTGGCTCCATCTATGCCTCTCTGAACTGCAATAAATAGTGGAAAACTGCTCTAATCAAGCTGGTAACAATCCCCAGGTGCTGCGGGAGGGGGTTACTCTAGACAAGAAATACAAAAGGGATTTTTCCCACGCACTCTGCTGGCTGTTAGTAAGAAGAGCTATATACTATGTAATAATAGGAAATTTAGAGCTCTTCGTTACATATGTTTTGCAAAAGATATGATAAGCCTCTGGATATGTTCTGTATGTGCCATTATCATGTGGCCATACATTAAGCAATTGTATGACCCATAGTGGATGTTATTATTATTATGCTGTGTATGGGTTTGGGGAGTGGTACCCCCCGGGTCTGGTGGGGCTGGGCCACCTTGGGGTAGCATGCCATATTATTTATTTAGCACTTATGTAACACTCCTATTTTTTCACTAACATTACTCTTTTGAGTATTTTATTAACACCCTTATTTTTGTAGCACTTTCTAACCCATAGCTTCTGCTTCTTTCTTAACACATATTAACACTTTAGTATTTCAATGGTGTGCTGCCCTGGGGTGGTCGGGCCTGAGCCGACTTTGTGGGGTCCAAGCCCTGGACCTATGCTTAGATAGGGACCTCCAGTAATAGAGCAGCCGTGAAGTGGCCTGGAGGCTTATCATATCTTTTGCAAAACATATGTAACGAAGAGCTCTAAATTTCCTATTATTACATAGTATATAGCTCTTCTTACTAACAGCCAGCAGAGTGCGTGGGAAAAATCCCTTTTGTATTTCTTTTCTACGTCATCTGCACAGTGTCCCCTAAGCCGCATGTTTGGGACCCTTTTTATTATTTATGTGTACAAATCCTCAAGTGTTTCTTGATTTCTTTTAAACTTGATTAAAACATCTAAAATCATGTGATTTAAACATGTCATATAGAGCCTTTCCAGTCTTATTAATAACTAGCCTGATTCATTGATGGCCGCCATGGTGACTGCACCTGCGTTTGTACACATTGAGGATTCAAGAAATCCAGCAGCCCTAAAATGTACAGAGACGCCCAGTAGAGGAATTGCAAAGGCTCAGCAACTGCATACACATTCCAAGTGCACAAGAACATCCTTCAATAGTCATCAGCTCAATTAAATCAACAGCCATGCAGCATGACAGCCTGGCTGGACAGAGACACCGGAGGCATGCTGCTTGAGAACGGATTTGCAATTTACACACAACAACAGACCCCAAAAACAGCTGTAGCACGCCTGCATTTTTGTCACCACTCCACCTATCAATGCCCGCAAATGGTGTCTGAGTATCAATCACTCTGCGTAAAGGTAAGCGATGCGAGTGGTAGACTTTGGCGCATGCGCAATCGCTCATTAGCAAAAACATCAGCATAACGTCCGTTATCTTTACTTTTATATGCATCATAATGAAGATTTAGAGCAGAGGTTCTCAAACCCGGTCCACAAAGCACCCCAACGGTCCAGGTTTTAAGTATATCCATGGCTCAACACAGATAGTTAAATTAAATTGAATGATGTGCTAATTAAGTCACCTGTGGCCAATCATGGATAAACTTAAAACCTGGACCGTTGTGGTGCCTTGTGAACTGCATTTGAGAACATCTGGTTTAGGGAATATTACAGAATGTTGTTTAGATGCTAAAATCACCTGTCCGCTATTAGTCTACTATTTTGGGGATTTGTAGGTCGAATGTTAGAAAATCAGTATATTCGTCTATGTAAAAGTACCAATATTTTGTAGATATTCACTTTTGAATGGGATTTGGTTTTATATTCAATTCTCCATTCGATTTTGCCTTAAAATCTCCACATTGCAAACTCACCAAAAATCCAAAATCAAACATTAGTAAATATACCCCAAGAAGTGTCAGAGGAGTTGACCATGGCAACCAATCAGCTTTGAAGTAACATTTATCAAGTGCATTCTATAAAATTATACATAGTAGCTAATTGGTTCCTATGAGCAACTTCTCCACTGGCACACTTTATGCTTTATATCTTGAAAGTGTGCTTGGCCATTACACAATCTTTATCTGCTTAAACAGAACTTAAGCTGAAATTAAATAAGCTATAAATCGGTTCATAGCACAAGTAATCTTATGCCCCTTAGAGTCTGGGGCAAAATTGGGCCTTAATGGAAGGGGGGGGGGGGGGGGTAGTTGCAGTGACGTTGCCATCATTTCCATTCGGTTGCAACGTATATTAGCTCCTTTTGCGGCTAATTGAATTGACCCCCTTGAATAAAGGTCCGTACACATTAGACGTCGTCTAATGTTTCCCCTCCCGGCCGACAGTACACACTGAGCGATATGACCGCTCATATCGCTCAGTGATGTCACGTCTCTGCCAGCCCTGCATGCAGGTCGTGGACGACAGTCCAGATCCTGCATGCATGCACTGGGGACAGCAACGATCGTTGCCGACCCACGGGGCCACGTATCGGTCGTCGCTGGCGGCATACACATTTGCCGATAAAATGAGCGACGTCGCTCAGGGAGGGGGAAAATGAGTGATGTCGCTCATTTTATCGGCGTGTATGGTCCTTAAGTTTTCCTGGTCAAGGGCAATCTGAGAGGGAAACAAATACTTAATGTTCCAATTTACTCTTTTCTCAATCAAGCAATGTTTTGAAAGAAGGGTCATAGAGGACGAGATTGTATTCACCAGAGAACTCATAACTGCATAAGGTGATGGGGAATGCAGAGAAAAAGTGGCCCCACTCACCTGCTGTTGATCCAGAGGAAGCTGTTTCACCACCCAATGTGAGGGGGGGGGGGGGGGGGGGGGGGTGACAGCAGAGGAATTGGGGGTCATGCTGCCTATTGTTGACACAGAATCCCCTGCATAAATTATAGTTACGCCCCTACTTTTATACCCATGCTGTAAACTTATTTGCTGTGCAATAAACATACATGAAAATACCTACATTACTTATTTGGTGTGCAGTTCATTTACAGTATATCAATGATCACTGCAGAGGTCCAACCTTAACATTGTCTTATGTACAAATAAATGAAAGGACTAAAAACATAAAACAGAATCTTATCACAATATGGATGTGCTTGTGCTGACAAAAGGTGATACTGTCCTCTTGTGGTAGTAAATGGAATTTTATGTGGAAGGCCAGGCCTTTTTGAAAAAAGGGATATTTTGTTGCTTACCGTAAAATCTCTTTCTCTGAGTCCGCAGCGTCCCCCAGATGGATGACAGAGAAAATAATCCTAAACGTTATATACCCCATACATCATGATTCCCCAACAGATCACCAATCATCGCTGGTTGCCGATTGGTGAAGCCTGCAGGTCAGGTCCGCTGATGTATGGGGGACATTACTTAAACAGTTTTAGCCAAGCAAACCTGCCTAATTTCATTTTCCGTCTCTCAGCATAGTGTTTAAGATGTTTATTCTACAGTTAAGAAAAGCAGGGAGGCTTTTGCAGCATACAAAAGATTCATACCACAGATGAATGTGGCCAAAACATTGTGTCCATGATGCCTTTGTTAAAGTAAAAAAAAAAAAACCACAGGCAACCCCAGACTATAGCAACAAGCCCAGCTGCAGGGCCAATTTTTTACAAAAAATTGGTCCCAATATAAAATTGTAATTTAATTGCTAACCTTTCTTTACACTAAGAAAAAGTGGACTTGAGCACCAAGCAAGGGTTCAAAATCCCACAAAAAGTATTGCAAGATAACAGAAAAGCAGGGCTGTTTCTACTTTCTAGCCAATTTGGCTCCCAGTGCGAGATTTAAAAATGCGCCCCCCATGACATAAAAAAATGTGCCCCCCCACACACACACACACACACACACCTAGATTTAAAAAAAAACCTTGTGCGCACACCCGGCAAGGGGCGTGGCCTCATCTAAATGGGTGGGGCCTCATTTAAATGGGCATGGCCTCGTCTGAAAAGACTACCTCACAATCCAGTTTTTTACCCTGCTCCAACAGATCACGACCACCACAGGAAAAAAAAATTCTACCATACTAAGCCCCACACAGTAATGCCCCCTGCACCATTTTATGCCACACACCGCAATGCCCTTGATACATTAAATCCCCACACTACGGCAGGCAAGAGTCCCCATTTCACACATTACGGCAGGTGTCCCCATTTCACACATTGAGAGAGAGAGAGAGAGAGAGAATACTTACAGAGGCGATTACCGCTCTTCGGCCTACCTCACCAGTCGCTCCTCGCGCCGGCCTTTCCCTCTTCCTAACTTGGATCCCCCTCTGTACTCCGCTCGGGGGAGGGGGGAGTTTCGTGGAGTGACGGGGTTGCGTCGTGACGTAACGACGCAACTGCGTCATTCCGTGAAACTCCGCCGCCCGAGCGGGTTACTCTGGGAGAAATAGGAGGGGGAAGCAGGGAGCCACAGTTAGTGCCGCGGTGGGCGCCCAGTGCGGTTGCACTGCTCGCCTGCCCCAAGAAACGGCCCTGCCGAAAAGCTTGGAGAAAAAAAACAGCCAGGGTAAAATACCAAACAGGAGGGCTGCCATTGATTCTGCTAAACCTGACATTGCAAGTTTAGATGAATTGAATTGCAAAGTTGCTAAGTACAGAAGTTTATGCAACTTTGCCATTACATTGATGGAGCAGTGGTTCTCATCTCGTCTTCAAGAATACACAGGTCATGGTTTCAGGATTTTTGTCTTTTTAAATAAGTGGTATAATTTCTGACCAAGAAAACAGATCAACTTACCTGTGCATGAGTAAAGAAGTCAACAAATCAGATGTTGTCTTTTCATTTTCTGGACTTGACTAGATAAATGATAGGTTGCTATGGTCAACACCTTCACTTCTCCAAAGCACTGGATTGTCAATGCATGCAAGATCAATATCCTAGTACACCAGATGCCTGGATCTTCCTGCTTATAAAGTTGGCAAAAAAAAACACAGAGGACGGAGATTATCCAATATACACTATCAGGTTTTTTTTCCCATCTAAGACAAAAAATACCCAAACTTATAATAATGGAAAGTTTTAAACATGGTCCTAGCGTCAAGAAAAATACCACATTTCACTCTGCGCTAAAAAAAATACCAAATGTCACTGCGCTTACACCAGATATCAGGCATCAAACTAGGTGGAGTCACATGAAGCCCATACGTTGTATTTATTTTTTTTATATATAATTTTTTTTAAATAACATAAGACATAAACTTAAAGGACTATATATGCATCAATGGTTTATATATGCATTCAATTTATAAAACAAATTCTCTCAATATTAAAAGTTCCATAGACTAATATACTAGAGGTGGATCAATTCAACTGTTCTCCGTGCACAATAAGAGTAAAAACTGAAAAAGCTAGTAAAAAATATATTGTAGCCACATAGAGTTCAGAATAAACACAAGGTGTGTGCAGTTTAGATGCTAATTTGCATAAAGCCGTTCCTTGAATGCAGACCCTCAGCTTATACCAGGGCGTCCTAAGTAGGGTATCCGGATGATAGATAGTCAGTGTCTAGTTAGACAGTCAATAGACAGACACTACATGTTAGACAGACATTAGGTCGACAGGGTCAAAAATTCAACAGGGTAAAAAGGTCAACATGAAAAAAAAAGTAGACATCACAAAATGTCGACAGGGTCAAAAGGTCGACATGAAAATAGGCGACATAAAAAAGGTAGGTTTTTTTTCCAATTTTACATGTATTTGGATTTTTTCATACCTTCTCTATCCATGTCGGCATAGAGTTGGTTATAAACCTTGAGGCGAGCACAGTGAGCCACCAAGCCTGAATCATGGCGAGCCCCGCGAGGGTATGCCTTTCTACAATTGGGGGTCCCAGATGAGAAAACTATCCACACAAACCACAAAAATTGCAACAACAAAAAAAGTTGTCTACCTTTTTTTATGTCTACCTTTTGACTGTCTAATATGTGATGTCTATCTATTGACTGTCTAACTAGACACTATCTGTTATACCACACCCCTAAGTAGGATCTCAGTGCAGGTAAGTGTGATACAATGTCTCAGTTCCGGCCTTATACAGCAGTACAATAATTTTATGTTTGTGCGCTACAGGATCATAAGCGCCTGTGATAGAGCTCACTGTGAATTGGATTTGTATAACAGGGTTCCCCGGCTGCAGATCTTATACCAAAATAGGCAGGAGCTGACTAGGAGGCAACCAGACTTCTCAGTTCTCCAAGATACAGTGCCGCTGCAACTTCCAAAGCAAGTCTGTGTTTGTGGAGTCCGACATCAAGCAAGTAACACAGCCAGGTGCCCACAGCGGGTGTCCCGTGTATCCTCTAACGTGTTTCGCTCTGTATTGGAGCTTTTTCAAAGAGTAGCGCCAAACTGTAGTGAAAATAGTGTGAGGGTTTAGGTGCAAGGGCAGCAGCTGAGCTGATTAGAGATGTGCAAATCCTCTACGGAAAAAGACAATAGGGTTAAAGAACAGATAGCGCTGTTAGTGCACCTCTCACACTTTGGATATAAGTGTTTACATAGTTAGTGAGGTTAAAAGAGGCAAATGCCCATCGGGTTCAACCTGTATTCTGTGTTAAGCTGTTCATATTATAAAGCACCTGCTGAAGTAATGGTTTAGTACCAATTGACAACTATGATTCTACCACTCCCAGATATTAATGCCACTATGCTAAATGCTATAACCCTGGATACATTTTCCAGTTAAAAATGTGTCCAATCCGTTTTTAAATGCATTTACAGAGTCTGCCATTATTACCTTCTCCGGCAGGGAGTTCCAAATCTTTATTGCCCTTACCGTGAAGAACCCTTTCCTACGTTGTGTGCGGAATTTTCTCTCCTCTAGCCTCAGCGAGTGCCCACGTGTTCTATACAGATTTCTTTTAATAAACAGATCCCCTGCTAACTCCTTGTAATGACCCTTTACATATTTGAATATATTAATAATGTCTCCTCTTAGACGCCTCTTTTCTAGTATATACATATTTAACCTAGTAAGCCTTTCCTCGTATTCCGGTGACTCTAACCCTTTAATCAATTTAGTAGCTCGCCTTTGAACCCTTTCTAGTTCCCCGATATCTTTTTTTATAATATGGGGCCCAAAATTGAACACAATATTCAAGGTGTGGACGTACCAATGATTTCTACAGTGGCAGGATTACATCCTCGTCCCTTGTCTCAATGCACTGTTTTATGCATGCAAGCACTTTATTTGCCTTTTTTGCTGCATTTTGACATTGTGTACTGTTACTAAGCCTATTATCTATGAGCACCCACAAATCTTTTTCCACTATGGTTACCCCTAAATTTTCCCCATTTAGAGTGTAAGAGGCATGTGTGTTTTTTGTCCAAAAATGAATAACTTTGCATTTTTCTATATTGAACCTCATTCCCCATTTAGACGCCCAGGTTTCAAGCTTAAATAAGTCATTCTGTAGCTTTCTGAATTAATTACCTTACACAGTTTAGTATCATCTGCAAAGATTGACACAAAGATTCCAGGCCTATTCCTAGATCATTGATAAATATGCTGAACAGTAGCGGGTCAAGTACAGACCCTTGTGGTATTCCGCTGACTACTGGTGCCGAGCCGGAGAACATCTCGTTAACCACTACTCATTGTACTGTTTTATCCAGCCAATTACCTATCCATGTGCAAATAGTATATCCTAGGCCAAGTTCCCTTAACTTGATGATCAGTGTCCTGTGAGGCACTGAATCAAATGCTTTTGAAAAATCTAAATACACCACATCCACTGCTTTTCCCTGGTCAAGATTCGCGCTCACTTCCTCGTAGAAGCTGATTAAGTTAGTTTGATATGATCTGTCCCTTACAAACCCATGCTGACTTTTGCTAATAATCTTATTAACCTGCAGATAATCCTGTATGCTATCCCTCAAAATTCCTTCCAATATTACCCACTATAGAGGTTAAACTTACTGCTCTATAGTTACCAGGATTATTTTTAGTTCCCTTTTTAAATAAAGGCACTACCTCAGCTATGCGCCAATCCTTTGGCACCATGCCTGATGTAATTAAACTTTGGAAAATCGTATGTAGGGGTTTTGCTTGCTGCGACCTAAGCACCATAAAAGCCATCTGGGCCTGGCGATTTATTAATCTTTATGTTGCTTAGTCTCTCCAGGACTACATCCTCACTTAAATAAGCATCAAGCCAAGAGTCATTACCTTCACTATCGTTATGCCCTACTCTCACCGTCTGATCGTCCCTGGTGAATACTGAGGAAAAAAATGTGTTCAGTATTTCAGCGTTTATCATCATTTATCAAAGCTCCCAATTCATCTTTTAGTGGGCCTATGTTCTCCTTTAACCTTTTACTGTTTATGTATTTTTAAAACTTTTTAGGATTGGTTTTACTCTCTTTATAATGCTGGAATGACTCCTCCCCTTTATTAAATTTAAATGTTTTGAAAGCACGCTTCTTTGACCTCCTTATTGAGGCACATTGGCTTGTTTAGTACTCCTGCGTTTACTGCTCATGGGAATGAATTTGTGAATATTGCTATCAAGCAACACTTTAAAAGCTACCCACATTTCCGTTGTGTCTTTACCATGAAACAAAACTTCCCAGTCAATGTCGTTTAGTACCTGTCTCAGCATATTAAAGTTAGCTTTTCTAAAGTTAAATATTTTAGTTGTTCCCTTATAGCCGTTTCTTGAAAATGATGTTGAATGTGATCATACAGTGGTCACTGTTTCCAAAGGTCTCCCCAACTTTAGTGTTTGATATAATGTCAACATTATTGGTAATAACTAGGTCCAGAATAGTTTTACCTCTAGTTGGCTCCTCGACTAATTGAGTCAAGTATTGACCCTTTAATGTATTTAGGAACCTTCTGCTCCTAGTTTTTAGACATGAATCATTACTCCAATTTATATCTGGATAGTTCAAATCCCCTAAAACTAGGATGTCCCTCATACCCGCAGCTTTTTCAATTTGCAGTAAGAGTTGTTCCTAGTCATGTACGCTAATATCCGGATGCTTGTAGCACGTGCCAATGACTAGTTTCTTTGCTTCAGTGCCCTCACTTGTGATCTCAACCCAGTGACTCCACGTTATCTCCAGTCCCCTCATAAATACCATCTATTAAGTTTGGTTTTAGAGATGGTTTAACAAAGAGACATACCTCTCCTCCCCTTTTGGTAGCCCTATCCCTCCTGAAAAGAGAATATCCCTCCAAAATCGCAACCCAGTCACGAGAGTCATCCCATATTTCCGTAATACCTATATCATAATGAGATTTTGATACAAGCTATTTCAATTTCCCCATTTTACCTAATAGGTTTCTTGCAAGCAAACTTTTTAGCTTAGCATCTCCCTTGCCCGTTTGATTTAATGGTATCTTATCTATATTTACAAGTGCCCTTCTAGACTTACCCTTACCGACTGTTATTCTCCTCCCTCCCTTTCCACTACATCATACTTCATACAGCTTTCCTCACTACTATCTCTATTTGACCTATGTAGGGGTATATTCAATTAGGGTCGAAAGCTGCCGTCTGTCGAAAAGACTGTAGTTTTCGACTTTCTAAGGTTGAATCGTGATACAACTTATTCAATCCCAGCTATTTTTATTCGACATAAAAAAAATAAGATTTTAAACCTACCGGTAAATCTTTTTCTCCTAGTGCGTAGAGGATGCTGGGGACTCCGTAAGGACCATGGGGGATAGAAGGGCTCTGCAGGAGACATGGGCACTCTAAAGACTTTACATGGGTGTGCACTAGCTCCTCCCTCTATGCCCCTCCTCCAGACCTCAGTTAGAGAACTGTGCCCAGAGGAGACGGACAGTACGAGGAAAGGATTTTTGTTAATCTAAGGGCAAGATACATACCAGCCCACAATTGGAAAGGACAAGAGGAAAAGACAAAAAACCCTTGTTTGGGAGCACTCATTTGAAAAAATAAGGATAATATGTATAGTGAAAAGATATTAAGACATAACCTTTATTTTAATCCTTGAATAAAAAGAAAGAAATGTTGGACAAAAAATTAGGACTCGTGTGTATAAAAATCTTGTTTAACCTTTTTAGCAAATGAGGTACAAGATGATAAAGATGGTGAAAATATCAGTGGAGTAGTAAGGGATACCAAATTGTCTCATTGAGATACAGGGTATCCAGAAAATCACTGTACTAGCCTGAATTATGGATATCACTGATGAAGGCAGTATAGGCAAAATTCTGAATTGGGTCAAGATAAATCTCAAGGGGAATGCGAAAAGGGTGGAGCAAGGAATGTGATCAAACTTCCCTTAGTGGAAGGGGGAGAGGTTGTTAGGGGATTAAATGTGGTGGGGTGAGTAACACTGAGCCCACTGCACCTGGTATTCTCAGGAGGTTTCCCGTCCTGGTACTGGCCAGGCCATACCTATTTGGCTTCCGAGATCAAATGGAATCGGGCGTATTCGGGGTAGTAAGGCAGTGGGCCGTTATCAATAAAGAAATGGAAAAAGGGAGGGAGAAACACTTCTATTTTCTGTACTCTAATGAGTCAATACCATGATGGTCTGAGACAGTTTTTCCAGATTAGAGAGTGTGTATGGGGGTTTATAGGATGTAAGTTTCTCCCTTAAAAATGGCCCACTGCACCTGGTATTCTCAGGAGGTTCCCCTTCCAAATACTGACCAGGCCATACCTGCTTAGCTTCCGAGATTGGACAGGATCGGGCGTATTCAGGGTAGTATGGCCGTGGGCCGCCAATAAGGGGGAACAGAGGGTCACACTCTCCTTACTGTATTTCACATAACTCAGCACAAAAATGGTATGGAGTGGTATTTTCAGAAAAGAGTATTAAGGAGAAAACATTTTATTGTGTGGTAAACAGAAAAAAAATAAGAATTTACTTACCGATAATTCTATTTCTCGTAGTCCGTAGTGGATGCTGGGGACTCCGTCAGGACCATGGGGAATAGCGGCTCCGCAGGAGACAGGGCACAAAAGTAAAAGCTTTAGGATCAGGTGGTGTGCACTGGCTCCTCCCCCTATGACCCTCCTCCAAGCCTCAGTTAGGATACTGTGCCCGGACGAGCGTACACAATAAGGAAGGATTTTGAATCCCGGGTAAGACTCATACCAGCCACACCAATCACACTGTACAACCTGTGATCTGAACCCAGTTAACAGCATGATAACAGCGGAGCCTCTGAAAAGATGGCTCACAACAATAATAACCCGATTTTTGTAACAATAACTATGTACAAGTATTGCAGACAATCCGTACTTGGGATGGGCGCCCAGCATCCACTACGGACTACGAGAAATAGAATTATCGGTAAGTAAATTCTTATTTTCTCTGACGTCCTAAGTGGATGCTGGGGACTCCGTCAGGACCATGGGGATTATACCAAAGCTCCCAAACGGGCGGGAGAGTGCGGATGACTCTGCAGCACCGAACGAGAGAACTCCAGGTCCTCCTCAGCCAGGGTGTGCCCCTGACCAAGTAGCAGCTCGGCAAAGTTGTAAAGCCGAGACCCCTCGGGCAGCCACCCAAGATGAGCCCACCTTCCTTGTGGAATGGGCATTTACATATTTTGGCTGTGGCAGGCCTGCCACAGAATGTGCAAGCTGAATTGTACTACACATCCAACTAGCAATCGTCTGCTTAGAAGCAAGAGCACCCAGTTTTTTGGGTGCCTACAGGATAACAGCAAGTCAGTTTTCCTGACTCCAGCCGTCCTGGAAACCTATATTTTCAGGGCCCTGACAACATCTAGCAACTTGGAGTCCTCCAAGTCCCTAGTAGCCGCAGGTACCACAATAAGCTGGTGCAGGTGAAACGCTGACACCACCTTAGGGAGAAACTGGGGACGAGTCCGCAGCTCTGCCCTGTCCGAATGGACAATCAGATATGGGCTTTGTGAGACAAAGCCGCCAATTCTGACACTCGCCTGGCCGAGGCCAGGGCCAACAGCATGATCACTTTCCATGTGAGATATTTCAAATCCACAGATTTGAGCGGTTTAAACCAATGTGATTTGAGGAATCCCAGAACTACGTTGAGATCCCACAGTGCCACTGGAGGCACAAAAGGGGGTTGTATATGCAGTACTCCCTTGACAAACTTCTGGACTTCAGGAACTGAAGCCAATTTTTTCTGGAAGAAAATTGACAGGGCCGAAATTTGAACCTTAATGGACCCCAATTTGAGGCCCATAGACACTCCTGTTTGCAGGAAATGCAGGAATCGACCGAGTTGAAATTTCTTCGTGGGGCCTTCCTGGCCTCACACCACGCAACATATTTTCGCCACATGTGGTGATAATGTTGTGCGGTCACCTCCTTCCTGGCTTTGACCAGGGTAGGAATGACCTCTTCCGGAATGCCTTTTTCCCTTAGGATCCGGCGTTCCACCGCCATGCCGTCAAATGCAGCCGCGGTAAGTCTTGGAACAGACATGGTACTTGCTGAAGCAAGTCCCTTCTTAGCGGCAGAGGCCATGAGTCCTCTGTGAGCATTTCTTGAAGTTCCGGGTACCAAGTCCTTCTTGGCCAATCCGGAGCCACGAGTATAGTTCTTACTCCTCTACGTCTTATAATTCTCAGTACCTTGGGTATGAGAAGCAGAGGAGGGAACACATACACCGACTGGTACACCCACGGTGTTACCAGAACGTCCACAGCTATTGCCTGAGGGTCTCTTGACCTGGCGCAATACCTGTCCAGTTTTTTGTTCAGGCGGGACGCCATCATGTCCACCTTTGGTCTTTCCCAACGGTTCACAATCATGTGGAAGACTTCCCGATGAAGTCCCCACTCTCCCGGGTGGAGGTCGTGCCTGCTGAGGAAGTCTGCTTCCCAGTTGTCCACTCCCGGAATGAACACTGCTGACAGTGTTATCACATGATTTTCCGCCCAGCGAAGAATCCTTGCAGTTTCTGCCATTGCCCTCCTGCTTCTTGTGCCGCCCTGTCTGTTTACGTGGGCGACTGCCGTGATGTTGTCCCACTGGATCAATACCGGCTGACCTTGAAGCAGAGGTCTTGCTAAGCTTAGAGCATTGTAAATTGCCCTTAGCTCCAGTATATTTATGTGGAGAGAAGTCTCCAGACTATATCACACTCCCTGGAAAAAAATTTTTCCCTGTGTGACTGCTCCCCAGCCTCTCAGGCTGGCATCCGTGGTCACCAGGACCCAGTCCTGAATGCCGAATCTGCGGCCCTTTAATAGATGAGCACTCTGCAGCCACCGCAGAAGAAACACCCTTGTCCTTGGAGACAGGGTTATCCGCTGATGCATCTGAAGATGCGATCCGGACCATTTTTCCAGCAGATCCCACTGAAAAGTTCTTGCGTGAAATCTGCCGAATGGAATCGCTTCGTAAGAAGCCACCATTTTTCCCAGGACCCTTGTGCAATGATGCACTGACACTTTTCCTGGTTTTAGGAGGTTCCTGACTAGCTCGGATAACTCCCTGGCTTTCTTCTCCGGGAGAAACACCCTTTTCTGGACTGTGTCCAGAATCATCCCTAGGAACAGCAGACGTGTCGTCGGAAACAGCTGCGATTTTGGAATATTTAGAATCCACCCGTGCTGTCGTAGAACTACTTGAGATAGTGCTACTCCGACCTCCAACTGTTCTCTGGACCTTGCCCTTATCAGGAGATCGTCCATTTACTTTGAAGAAGAATCATCATTTCGGCCATTACCTTGGTAAAGACCCGGGGTGCCGTGGACAATCCAAACGGCAGCGTCTGAAACTGATAGTGACAGTTCTGTACCACGAACCTGAGGTACCCTTGGTGAGAAGGGCAAATTTGGACATGGAGGTAAGCATCCCTGATGTCCAGGGACACCATATAGTCCCCTTCTTCCTGGTTCGCTATCACTGCTCTGAGTGACTCCATCTTGATTTGAACCTTTGTATGTAAGTGTTTAAATATTTCAGATTTAGAATAGGTCTCACCGAGCCGTCTGGCTTCAGTACCACAATATAGTGTGGAATAATACCCCTTTCCTTGTTGTAGGAGGGGTACTTTGATTATCACCTGCTAGGAATACAGCTTGTGAATTGTTTCCAATACTGCCTCCCTGTCGGAGGGAGACGTTGGTAAAGCAGACTTCAGGAACCTGCGAGGGGGAGACGTCTCGAATTTCCAATCTGTACCCCTGGGATACTACTTGTAGGCTCCAGGGGTCCACTTGCGAGTGAGCCCACTGCGTGCTGAAACTCTTGAGACGACCCCCCACCGCACCTGAGTCCGCTTGTACGGCCCCAGCGTCATGCTGAGGACTTGGTAGAAGCGGTGGAGGGCTTCTGTTCCTGGGAATGGGCTGCCTGCTGCAGTCTTCTTCCCTTTCCTCTATCCCTGGGCAGATATGACTGGCCTTTTGCCCGCTTGCCCTTATGGGGACGAAAGGACTGAGGCTGAAAAGACGGTGTCTTTTTCTGCTGAGATGTGACTTGGGGTAAAAAAGGTGGATTTTCCAGCTGTTGCCGTGGCCACCAGGTCCGATGGACCGACCCCAAATAACTCCTCCCCTTTATACGGCAATACTTCCATGTGCCGTTTGGAATCTGCATCACCTGACCACTGTCGTGTCCATAAACATCTTCTGGCAGATATGGACATCGCACTTACTCTTGATGCCAGAGTGCAAATATCCCTCTGTGCATCTCGCATATATAGAAATGCATCCTTTAAATGCTCTATAGTCAATAAAATACTGTCCCTGTCAAGGGTATCAATATTTTCAGTCAGGGAATCCGACCAAGCCACCCCAGCGCTGCACATCCAGGCTGAGGCGATCGCTGGTCGCAGTATAACACCAGTATGTGTGTATATACTTTTTAAGATATTTTCCAGCCTCCTATCAGCTGGCTCCTTGAGGGCGGCCGTATCTGGAGACGGTAACGCCACTTGTGATAAGCGTGTGAGCGCCTTATCCACCCTAAGGGGTGTTTCCCAACGCGCCCTAACTTCTGGCGGGAAAAGGTATACCGCCAATAATTTTCTATCGGGGGAAACCCACGCATCATCACACACTTCATTTAATTTATCTGATTCAGGAAAAACTACAGGTAGTTTTTTCACACCCCACATAATACCCTTTTTTGTGGTACTTGTAGTATCAGAAATATGTAACACCTCCTTCATTGCCCTTAACATGTAACGTGTGGCCCTAAAGGAAAATACGTTTGTTTCTTCACCGTCGACACTGGAGTCAGTGTCCGTGTCTGTGTCGACCGACTGAGGTAAATGGGCGTTTTAAAGCCCCTGACGGTGTTTGAGACGCCTGGACAGGTACTAATTTGTTTGCCGGCCGTCTCATGTCGTCAACCGACCTTGCAGCGTGTTGACATTATCACGTAATTCCCTAAAGAAGCCATCCATTCCGGTGTCGACTCCCTAGAGAGTGACATCACCATTACAGGCAATTGCTCCGCCTCCTCACCAACATCGTCCTCATACATGTCGACACACACGTACCGACACACAGCACACACACAGGGAATGCTCTGATAGAGGACAGGACCCCACTAGCCCTTTGGGGAGACAGAGGGAGAGTTTGCCAGCACACACCAAAACGCTATAATTATACAGGGATAACCTTTATATAAGTGTTTTCCCTTATAGCATCTTAATATATAATCATATCGCCAAATAAGTGCCCCCCCTCTCTGTTTTAACCCTGTTTCTGTAGTGCAGTGCAGGGGCTTGGTCACGAGAGCCCACTCAGAGGCTCTCGTGACCAAGCCCACCCAGGGGAAACGTACGTCGAGAAAGACGTCCTTCGGTGACGTCATCGCGGCAACGCCCAGTCCGGAAGCGGGCGACCGCGTCCCTCACTGTCAGCGGGTGAACGTCGGGGGATCCCTGGAGAACACTGGCCGCACATATTGCGGCCGCGGTAATACACCGTAGATTACCCAGGACTTGATTCACTTTCTCTCCCCCCCTCTATACAACCTGCTCTCTGCAGCTAAAATTATATAGCAAAACGAGCAGTTTAAATAGAACTAATAGGATTGTTTATTTCATCTTATTTACTTCCCCGCCTATGCCTTTATGGATATCAATTATAGCCTTGCCATTTACTTTGCACATTAGTGTATCATTATTACTTTTTTGTACTTTTCTATTTTTATGGTCTTTATGAATAGCAGCATCTAAGTGCAAAAGACTCTCTATTATTCTGCATTTGTCATGTCAGTCCTCAAGAGGATGCAACTATGTATTTATTTGTGAGCCAGCCCTGAGCTCTAAAATCTATATTCATTTACTTTACTTATTTTTGTTCTCCTAGAAGCAAGTAATTTTGCACATTTGGTGTTTAAAAATTATGTGAGCCAGCCTTGAGCTCATAATTTGCATTGTGGATCTTCCCCACTCAGCAAACAACCCTGCACTTGGAACAAGCAATACTGCACATTCTGTGTTTAAAATTTTCTGTGAGCCAGCCTTGAGCTCATAAAATTGTATTGTGGGTTTCTCCTATTTAGCAAATAACCCTGCACACCCATTACTGTGCATCCCCCCCTTTTTTTAATTTTTTTTCTGTTTACCACACAATAAAATGTTTTCTCCTTAATACTCTTTTCTGAAAATACCATTTCATACCATTTTTGTGCTGAGTTATGTGAAATACAGTAAGGAGAGTGTGACCCTCTATACCCCCTTATTGGCGGCCCACGGCCATACTACCCTGAATACGCCCGATCCTGTCCAATCTCGGAAGCTAAGCAGGTATGGCCTGGTCAGTATTTGGAAGGGGAACCTCCTGAGAATACCAGGTGCAGTGGGCCATTTTTAAGGGAGAAACTTACATCCTATAAACCCCCATACACACTCTCTAATCTGGAAAAACTGTCTCAGACCATCATGGTATTGACTCATTAGAGTACAGAAAATAGAAGTGTTTCTCCCTCCCTTTTTCCATTTCTTTATTGATAACGGCCCACTGCCTTACTACCCCGAATACGCCCGATTCCATTTGATCTCGGAAGCCAAATAGGTATGGCCTGGCCAGTACCAGGACGGGAAACCTCCTGAGAATACCAGGTGCAGTGGGCTCAGTGTTACTCACCCCACCACATTTAATCCCCTAACAACCTCTCCCCCTTCCACTAAGGGAAGTTTGATCACATTCCTTGCTCCACCCTTTTCGCATTCCCCTTGAGATTTATCTTGACCCAATTCAGAATTTTGCCTATACTGCCTTCATCAGTGATATCCATAATTCAGGCTAGTACAGTGATTTTCTGGATACCCTGTATCTCAATGAGACAATTTGGTATCCCTTACTACTCCACTGATATTTTCACCATCTTTATCATCTTGTACCTCATTTGCTAAAAAGGTTAAACAAGATTTTTATACACACGAGTCCTAATTTTTTGTCCAACATTTCTTTCTTTTTATTCAAGGATTAAAATAAAGGTTATGTCTTAATATCTTTTCACTATACATATTATCCTTATTTTTTCAAATGAGTGCTCTCAAACAAGGGTTTTTTGTCTTTTCCTCTTGTCCTTTCCAATTGTAGTATAACCTTCAAAATTCCTGGGAGCACCGCCAATCATTAGCAGTTCTAGATCTATTTAATAACTGCATGTATATTGGTATGTCATTGTTAACATTTATTTTGGTACGTTAGTAATATTGTTTAACTAGTGCGGTTCCACAAAAAACATGTTTTTACATACCAGCCCACACCATCCACACCGTACAACTTGGAACATACGAACCAGTTAACAGTATGAAACAAAATAGCATCAGCCCGAGACTGATCAAAACTGTAACATAACCCTTATGTAAGCAATAACTATATACAAGTCTTGCAGAATTTAGTCCGCACTGGGACGGGCGCCCAGCATCCTCTACAGACTAGGAGAAAAAGATTTACCGGTAGGTTTAAAATCTTATTTTCTCTTACGTCCTAGAGGATGCTGGGGACTCCGTAAGGACCATGGGGATTATACCAAAGCTCCAGACCGGGCGGGAGAGTGTGGATGACTCTGCAGCACCGATTGAGCAAACATGGAGGTCCTCCTCAGCCAAGGTATCAAACTTGTAGAATTTAGCAAAAGTGTTTGAACCCGACCAAGTCGCCACTCGGCAAAGCTGTAATGACGAGACGCCTCGGGCAGCCGCCGAAGAAGAGCCCACCTTCCTAGTGGAATGGGCCTTTACCGAATTTGGTAACGGCAATCCAGCCGCAGAATGAGCCTGCTGAATTGTGTTACAGATCCAGCGAGCAATAGTCTGCTTAGAAGCAGGAGCGCCAAGCTTGTTGGCTGCATACAGGACAAACAGTGCCTCTGTTTTCCTAACCCGAGCCGTCCTGGCTATATAAATTTTTAAGGCCCTGACTGCATCAAGACACTTGGAATCCTCCAAGTCACCCGTAGCCACAGGCACCACGATAGGTTGGTTCCTATGAAAAGATGAAACCACCTTAGGCAAAAATTGAGGACGAGTCCTTAATTCTGCTCTATCCACATGGAAAATCAGATAGGGGCTCTTGTGAGACAAAGCCGCCAATTCGGACACCCGCCGTGCAGATGCCAAGGCCAACATCATGACCACCTTCCAAGTGAGAAATTTTAAATCCAACGTTTGAAGAGGCTCAAACCAGTGAGATTTTAGGAACTGTAACACCACGTTAAGGTCCCATAGTGCCACTGGGGGCACAAAAGGAGGCTGGATGTGCAGCACTCCCTTTACAAAAGTCTGGACTTCTGGGTGAGAAGCCAATTCCTTCTGAAAGAAAATTGATAGGGCCGAAATCCAGACCTTAATGGAGCCTAACTTTAGGCCCATATCCACTCCTGTCTGTAGAAAGTGGAGAAAACGGCCCAGATGGAAATCTTCAGTAGGAGCATTCTTGGCTTCACACCAAGATACATACTTCCTCCAGAGGCGGTGATAATGTTTCGCCGTCACCTCCTTCCTAGCCTTAATCAGAGTAGGGATGACTTCATCCGGAATACCTTTCCCCGCTAGGATTTGGTGTTCAACCGCCATGCCGTCAAACGTAACCGCGGTAAGTCTTGGAACACGCAGGGCCCCTGCTGCAATAGGTCTTCCCTGAGAGGAAGAGGCCACGGATCTTCTGTGAGCATTTCCTGAAGATCTGAATATCAGGCCCTTCGAGGCCAATCCGGAACAATGAGTATTGTCTGCACTCTTTTTCGTCTTATGATTCTCAGTATTTTTGAGATGAGCGGAAGAGGAGGGAACACATAGACCGACTGAAACACCCATGGTGTCACCAGGGCGTCCACCGCTACTGCCTGAGGGTCCCTTGACCTGGCACAATACCATCGAAGCTTCTTGTTGAGGCATGACGCCATCATGTCTATTTGTGGAAGTCCCCACTGACTTGTTATCTCTGCAAAAACTTCTTGGTGAAGTCCCCACTCTCCTGGATGGAGATCGTGTCTGCTGAGGAAGTCTGCTTCCCAGTTGTCCACTCCCAGAAAGAATTCTTGCCAGAGCGCTTGCGTGATTTTCTGCCCAGCGAAGAATCCTGGTTGCTTCCGCCATTGCCACTCTGCTCCTTGTCCCGCCTTGGCGGTTTACATGAGCCACAGCTGTGACGTTGTCTGATTGAATCAGAACCGGTAGGTCGCGAAGAAGATTCTCCGCTTGTCGTAGGCTGTTGTATATGGCACTCAATTCCAGTACGTTGATGTGTAGACAAGCCTCCTGGCTTGACCATAGTCCCTGAAAATTTCTTCCTTGTGTGACTGCTCCCCATCCTCGGAGGCTCGCGTCCGTGGTCACCAGAAACCAGTCTTGAATGCCGAATCTACGACCTTCGAGAAGGTGAGCACTCTGTAGCCACCACAGGAGAGACACCCTGGCCCTGGGGAACAGGCTTATTTTCTGATGTATTTGTAGATGGGACCCCGACCACTTGTCCAGAAGGTCCCACTGAAACGTCCTCGCATGGAACCTGTCGAAGGGAATGGCCTCGTAGGTCGCCACCATTTTTCCCAGTACTCGAGTGCATTGATGGACTGACACTTTTTTCGGTTTTAACAGGTCTCTGACCATGTTCTGGAGTTCCTGGGCTTTTTCCATCGGGAGAAAAACCCTCTTTTGTTCAGTGTCCAGAATCATGCCTAAGAAAGATAGCCGAGTCGTTGGAATCAACTGTGACTTTGGTAGATTTAGAATCCAGCCATGCTGCAGGAGCACTCTCAGGGAGAGCGACACGCTTTTCTGCAATTGATCTCTCGATTTCGCTTTTATCAGGAAATCGTCCAAGTACGGGATAATTGTGACTCCCTGCCTGCTCAGGAGCACCATCATTTCCGCCATTACCTTGGTGAAAATCCTTGGGGCCGTGGAAAGCCCAAACGGCAAAGTCTGAAACTGGTAATGACAGTCCTGTACAGCGAATCTCAGGTATGCCTGATGAGGGGGATATATGGGGACATGAAGGTATGCATCCTTTATGTCTAGTGATACCATAAAATCCCCCTCTTCCAGGCTGGAAATAACTGCCCTGAGCGATTCCAACTTGAATTTGAACTTTTTCAAGTACAGGTTTAGGGATTTTAGATTTAGAATGGGTCTGACCGAGCCATCCGGTTTCTAGACCACAAACAGGGTTGAATAGTACCCTTTCCCCTGTTGCACTAGGGGAACCTTGACAATCACTTGTTGTTGACACAGTTTTTGAATTGCAGCTAAAACTATCTACCTTTCTGGGAGAGAAGCTGGTAAAGCCGATTTGAAAAATCGTCGAGGAGGCACGTCTTCGAATTCCAGCTTGTAGCCTTGGGATACAATTTCCATCGCCCAAGGATCCACGTCTGACTGAACCCAGACGTGGCTGAAGAGTCGTAGACGTGCCCCCACCGGCGTGGACTCCCTCAGAGGAGCCCCAGCGTCATGCGGTGGATTTAGTAGAAGCCGGGGAGGACTTCTGCTCCTGGGAACTAGCCGTAGCAGGCATTCTTTTCCCTCTACCCTTACCTCTGGCGAGGAAGGAAGAGCCCCGACCTCTTCTGGACTTATGCGACTGAAAGGACTGCATCTGACATTGTGGTGTTTTCTTTTGCTGTGAGGGAACATAAGGTAAAAAAAAGTAGATTTACCCGCGGTAGCTGTGGAAACCAGGTCCGCGAGACCTTCCCCAAATAAAACCTCCCCCTTGTAAGGCAAAACTTCCATATGTCTCTTTGAGTCGGCATCACCAGTCCATTGGCGGGACTACAGGGCTCACCTAGCAGAAATCGCCATGGCGTTGGTGTCACAACTGAGGGCCTGAGCTGACGGGAGGCAGCCTCAGTTGTAGGGGCTGAGATGTACCGGAACCTGGGAGGTTGTATCAGACCCCTGGACATGTAAGTAACATGAATAATAACTGCCCGAAGGCGTGACCACGACAACTTGGATAAAAGTCAATGATGTTTATTATGACAACTCCGCAACACAGCAGCAGTAAAAGAAAACGTAAAAGTCAGCAAATAATAAATACAGTTCCTGGGTACTACAGGATGGCAGGAGCCACAGGGCACTGGTAGTGTGAGATAGTTCTTATGATCTTCTAGATGGAAAGTCCTTACCAGGCCCGACTGTAGCAATGGAGATAACCCAGGATTGTGCCAGCTGGTGTTCCAGGAAAAGCTGGGTTGCTGAAGGTAAAACAGCTGCTGTGGATACTGGCTGGAACCAGACTGTTGTTAGCACGGAGTGGATACTGGCTGGAACCAGTTAAATAATAAATGAACTTGGGAGCGATGAAATATGAACTGAAATGTAGAACTTGAGAGCGGAGAAATAATAATACCGGTGGAGAGTGGTAAAGTGTAGAAAGGACACCGGCCCTTTAAGGAAAGCTGTACTCTGCTGGAAGCTGAGCTGGAAGCAGGTAATGTTGTAGCTGGAAACAGATGAATCCACAATGGATTGGAGAGTCAGGCTACACCGCAGGTGGAATGCTGGTGCGGGTCTCTATGGTGGAAGTCTTGAGACAGGAGCTGGAACCTGGAAGACAATCACAGGAGAGAGACAAACAGGAACTAGGTTTGACAACCAAAGCACTGACGCCTTCCTTGCTCAGGCACAGTGTATTTATACCTGCAGCAAGGAAGGGATTGGCTAGGCAATTATGCAGATTATCAATACTGAGAACAGATTGGTGGAAATGATCAGCTGACAGAATCCAAGATGGCTGCGCCCATGCAGACACTTGGAGGGAAGTTTGGTTTGTAATCCATGTGGTAATGAAAACAGTAATGGCGGCGCCGGCCACCGGAGACAGGAGGCGCCAGGCTGACAGATGCACATCCAACCACGCGGACACAGCGGAGGCCGCGGCTGACGTAATCGCCACTCAGACACTCTGCATGCAGAAGTTCAGGGACGGCGGCGGAGGCCGCGGGAGACGCCATGCCAGGTGTAATATGGCGTTTACTGTGACAGCGTCCCAGAGTGACAGGAGAGGATACAGGAATGTACACATCAGGATAACAGATGGGATCCGGTCCTGGAGCGCTGAGCCAGCCTTAGGAGGCATCTGATGGGTAAGAAATGGCGTCCAGATACCCGGATCGTGACAGCACCCCCCCCTTTAGGAGTGGCCCCAGGACACTTCTTTGGCTTTTGAGGAAACTTGGAATGGAATCTCCGGACCAAGGCAGGAGCATGGACATCAGAAGCATTGGTCCATGAACGTTCCTCAGGACCATAACCCTTCCAGTCAATAAGATATTGTAGTTGACCGTAATGGTGACGTGAGTCCAGGATCTTGGCCACTTCATACTCAACGCCTCGTTGAGTTTGGACTTTCGGAGTTGGAGGAAGTGAGGAATGAAACCGATTCAAGATCAGCGGTTTCAACAGGGAAACATGGAATGTCCTGGGTATTTTTAAGAAGGGAGGCAACTGGAGTCTGTAAGCAACAGGATTGATGACTTGTTCAATCTTGAAAGGACCGATATAGCGAGGTGCAAACTTCATACTGGGAACTCTTAACCTCAAATTCTTCGTGGATAACCATACCCGATCACCCACCTTGAGAGCAGGAACTGCTCGACGCTTCTTATCCGCAAACTTCTTGTACCTGAACGATGCCTTGAGCAGAGCTGATCGTACGCTCTTCCAGATATTGGCAAACTGATGCAAGGTGATATCCACTGCGGGAACAGAAGTTGCTGGAAGCGGTTGGAACTCAGGGACTTTAGGGTGGAATCCAAAGTTAGTGAAGAATGGTGTTGAAGCAGATGAAGAATGATACTGGTTGTTATGACAGAACTCGGCCCAGGGAAGTAATTGAACCCAGTCATCTTGAGAGGAGGACACATAGATGCGGAGGAAGGCCTCCAAGTCCTGATTCACCCTCTCGGTTTGACCATTGGTCTGAGGATGGTAAGCCGTGGAAAACTTTAGCTTGACTTGGAGGACTTGACATAAACTTCGCCAGAATTTGGCTGTGAATTGAACTCCTCGATCTGAGATAATTTCTTCAGGAAGACCGTGGAGTCGGAAGATCTCTTGTATGAATACTTGAGCCAACTTGGAAGCTGACGGAAGACCGGTGAGAGGAATGAAGTGTGCCATCTTGGTGAACCGGTCAACTACCACCCAGATGGTATTGAACTTGTTGCACATGGGTAAGTCTGTAATGAAATCCATCGACAAGTGGGTCCATGGTCGACGGGGAACGGATAGTGGAACCAGTTGCCCCGCAGGCGACTGGCGGGATACTTTATGTTGGGCACACTTTGGGCAAGATGCAATAAACTCCAAGACGTCCTTTTTCAGAGTTGGCCACCAATAGGACCTAGAGATAAACTCCAGGGTTTTTTGGATACCTGTATGTCCGGCAAAACGGGAAGCATGGGCCCAATGCATGAGCTTCTTCCTTAGCATCGGCTTCACAAAACTTTTCCCTGATGGGGGCGTAGAGTCCATCCCTACCGTGGAGAATGCCAACGGATTTATAATAGGATGCTTGTCTGAAGACTCTGACTCATTTTCTTGCTCCCATGAGCGGGAAAGGGCATCGGCCTTGCGATTCTGAGAGCCCGGACAGAACTGGAGTTTAAAGTCGAACCTGGAAAAGAAAAGTGCCCATCTGGCCTGACGAGGGTTGAGACATTGTGCGCCCTTCAGGTATAAAAGGTTCTTGTGGTCTGTAAGTATGGTGATTGAATGAGAAGCTCCCTCCAACAGATACCTCCACTCTTCTAGAGCGAGCTTGATGGCTAGCAACTCCTGGTCGCCAATGGCATAGTTGCGCTCAGCTGGGGAGAACTTCCGGGAGAAGAAACTGCAAGGGTGTAAATGGCCATCTTTAGCCCTCTGAGATAACACCGCTCCTACTCCAACGGAGGAGGCATCCACCTCTAAGATGAAAGGAGAGTCGATGTCAGGCTGTTTCAGAACAGGCGCAGAGATGAACCTTTGTTTTAAAAGATGAAATGCTTGCATGGCTTCTTCAGACCACTTGGACGGGTTAGCACCCTTCTTAGTGAAAGCAGTAATAGGTGCCACAATGGTGGAAAAGTCTCGTATAAACTTTCGGTAATAGTTGGCGAACCCTAAGAACCTCTGGACCCCTTTGAGGGTTAAGGGTACCGGCCAATTTTGGATTGCTTGTAGTTTCTCAGGATCCATCTCTAGTCCGGAACCAGACACAATGTACCCTAGAAACGGAATGGACTTGACTTCAAAGACGCATTTTTCTAATTTGCAATAGAGATGATTGACACGGAGACGGGACAGAACCTCTTTAACCCAAAAACGATGTTCCTCTAAATCGTTGGCAAAAATGAGGATATCGTCTAGATAGACCACGACATGACGGTATAGAATGTCTCTGAAGATCTCATTGACAAAATGCTGGAAGACAGCTGGAGCATTGCTCAATCCGAAGGGCATGACGAGGTACTCATAATGTCCGTCACGGGTGTTAAAGGCGGTCTTCCACTCGTCACCCTCACGGATCCGGATGAGATTGTATGCACCTCGCAAGTCCAGCTTTGTAAAGATGGTAGCTCCGCTAACTCTGTCAAAGAGCTCAGTAATCAGGGGTAAAGGATAACGGTTCTTGATGGTAATGTCGTTCAAACCTCTGTAGTCGATGCACGGCCGCAGACCACCATCTTTCTTTTTTACAAAAAAGAAGCCTGCGCCGGCTGGGGAAGAAGAAGGTCGAATGAACCCCTTTGCTAGGTTCTCTTTAATGTATTCCTCCATAGAATGCGTCTCAGGCAGAGACAACGGATAAGTTCGGCCTCGAGGTGGAACCTTCCCTGGAACGAGATCAATCGGGCAGTCCCATTCTCTATGAGGAGGAAGGATATCAGCAGAAGCTTTACTGAACACATCCGTGAAATCTTGATATGGAGGAGGTGGAACATCAGACGACCTGGGGGAGGAAGAACAGACAGGCAATACTTTAAACAGACATGTCTCTGCACAGGAGGAACCCCATGCCAGGATTTGCGTAGTCGTCCAATCAATTGTAGGATTGTGAAGACGGAGCCATGGAAGGCCCAGGACCACAGGATGTGTGGCTCTTGGAATCACTAAAAGTGAAATAAGTTCGGAATGAAGAACTCCCACTCTCAGACGAACTGGTAGAGTCCTTAGAGCAATAACAGTATCAAAAATTTTACTGCCATCCACGGCAGTTAAGGAAAAGGAGGAAGGAAGTCTCTCGGTGGGTAGGGACCACTGTTTAACATAGGCTTCAGTAATAAAGTTCCCAGCTGCTCCGGAATCAAGGAGGGCAATGACGTTCCGATAACGTTGAGCAACTTGAAGCGAGACTGGGAGATTACAATCATGAGGAGATGGAGAGGAGATCATTACTCCTAGCCGGCCCTCTCCTGGGCGAGCTAGGGTTTGGAGTTTTCCCGGACGTTCGGGACAGGCATTGATGGTGTGAGACGGAGCTGCACAGTAAAGACAAAGAGACTCAGAGAGACGTCTTCGGCGCTCAGCAGGAGTTAAACGGGAACGGACAATTTGCATGGGCTCATCTTTAGATGGTGACAGTTGACGAGGAGGAGGAGCAGAAGATTTTGGAGCAGATGATCTTCCACGCTCAGTTGCTCTCTCACTGAAACGTAAATCAACTTTCGTGCAGAGTGAGATTAGCTCATCTAACTTAGAAGGTAAGTCTCTGGTAGCTAACTCATCTTTAATAAGCTCAGATAAGCCATGCCAGAATGCAGCATACAGGGCCTCGTCGTTCCATGCCAGTTCGGATGCCAGGATCTGGAACTGTATCAGATATTGTCCTACAGTACGTGACCCCTGGCGTAAACGGAGAATCTCGGATGAAGCTGAGGTTACCCGGCCTGGCTCGTCGAAGATGCGCCTGAATGTTGACACGAATGCAGTGTAAGAAGATAGCAGGGTGTCGGACCTCTCCCATAACGGTGATGCCCAGTCAAGGGCGGAGCCACTGAGAAGAGAGATGATGTAGGCAATTTTTGTACGGTCACTGGGAAAATTGCCAGGTTGTAGCTCAAACTGAATCTCACACTGGTTGAGAAATCCCCTGCAGAATCTTGGAGATCCGTCAAATTTTGCTGGCGTTGGAAGATGAAGACGTGGAGCAGAAATGGGTAAGGTGGGTGGGGTTATAGCTGGAGTCACTGTGGTTGACGCACCAGATGCGCCTGATCCACGGAGAGTTGTCTGAATCCCATCCAGCCGAGTAGAGAGATCCTGGAGACAGCGGATGATGTGGCCCTGTGCAGCCTCCTGATGTTCTAGTCGGGCTGCCAGTTCTTGCATCGGCCTGGCCGCTTGATCCTGGTCTCCGGCTGGATTCATTAGGTCAGTGCTTACTGTCACAACTGAGGGCCTGAGCTGACGGGAGGCAGCCTCAGTTGTAGGGGCTGAGATGTACCAGAACCTGGGAGGTTGTATCAGACCCCTGGACATGTAAGTAACATGAATAATAACTGCCCGAAGGCGTGACCACGACAACTTGGATAAAAGTCAATGATGTTTATTATGACAACTCCGCAACACAGCAGCAGTAAAAGAAAACGTAAAAGTCAGCAAATAATAAATACAGTTCCTGGGTACTACAGGATGGCAGGAGCCACAGGGCACTGGTAGTGTGAGATAGTTCTTATGATCTTCTAGATGGAAAGTCCTTACCAGGCCCGACTGTAGCAATGGAGATAACCCAGGATTGTGCCAGCTGGTGTTCCAGGAAAAGCTGGGTTGCTGAAGGTAAAACAGCTGCTGTGGATACTGGCTGGAACCAGACTGTTGTTAGCACGGAGTGGATACTGGCTGGAACCAGTTAAATAATAAATGAACTTGGGAGCGATGAAATATGAACTGAAATGTAGAACTTGAGAGCGGAGAAATAATAATACCGGTGGAGAGTGGTAAAGTGTAGAAAGGACACCGGCCCTTTAAGGAAAGCTGTACTCTGCTGGAAGCTGAGCTGGAAGCAGGTAATGTTGTAGCTGGAAACAGATGAATCCACAATGGATTGGAGAGTCAGGCTACACCGCAGGTGGAATGCTGGTGCGGGTCTCTATGGTGGAAGTCTTGAGACAGGAGCTGGAACCTGGAAGACAATCACAGGAGAGAGACAAACAGGAACTAGGTTTGACAACCAAAGCACTGACGCCTTCCTTGCTCAGGCACAGTGTATTTATACCTGCAGCAAGGAAGGGATTGGCTAGGCAATTATGCAGATTATCAATACTGAGAACAGATTGGTGGAAATGATCAGCTGACAGAATCCAAGATGGCTGCGCCCATGCAGACACTTGGAGGGAAGTTTGGTTTGTAATCCATGTGGTAATGAAAACAGTAATGGCGGCGCCGGCCACCGGAGACAGGAGGCGCCAGGCTGACAGATGCACATCCAACCACACAGCGGAGGCCGCGGCTGACGTAATCGCCACTCAGACACTCTGCATGCAGAAGTTCAGGGACGGCGGCGGAGGCCGCGGGAGACGCCATGCCAGGTGTAATATGGCGTTTACTGTGACAGCGTCCCAGAGTGACAGGAGAGGATACAGGAATGTACACATCAGGATAACAGATGGGATCCGGTCCTGGAGCGCTGAGCCAGCCTTAGGAGGCATCTGATGGGTAAGAAATGGCGTCCAGATACTCGGATCGTGACAGTTGGCTCTCGAACCTAACAGCCCAACGTCTCTCGAAGCGTCTCTCATATATAAGACTGCGTCTTTAATGCGACCTAAGGTCAATAAAATGCTATCCCTATCTAGGGTATCAATGTCAGATGACAAGGTATCTGCCTGAGCTGCTACAGCGCTACAAACCCAAGCCGACGCTATTGCCGGTCTGAGCAAGGCACCCGTATGTGCATAAATTGATTTTAAGGTAGTTTCCTGTCTGCGATCAGCAGGATCCTTGAGGGCTGCCGTGTCTGGAGACTGTAACGCCACCTTTTTGGACAAGCGCGTTAAAGCCTTGTCCACCCTGGGCGAGGATTCCCACCGTAACCTGTCCTGTGCAGGGAAAGGATACGCCATAAGAATTCTCTTGGGAATCTGCAGTATCTTGTCTGGAGTTTCCCATGCCTATTCAAATAACGCGTTCAGCTCATGAGATGGGGGAAAGGTTACCTCAGGTTTCTTTTCCTTAAACATGCATACCCTCGTGTCAGGGACCGAGGGGTCATCTGTGATATGCAAAACATCTTTTATTGCAATAATCATATAATGAATACTTTTGGCCACCCTTGGGTGTAACCTCGCATCATCGTAGTCGACACTGGAGTCAGAATCCGTGTCGGTATCAGTGTTTGCTACTTGGGACAGGGGACGTTTCTGAGACCCTGGAGGGCCCTGTGATACAGCCAAAGCCATGGATTGACTCCTTGTCTTTTCTCTGGACTCTGCTTTGTCCATTCTCTTATGTAATAAAGACACATTTGCATTTAAAACATTCCACATATCCAGCCAATCAGGTGTCGGCGTCGCTAACGGAGACACCACAATCATCTGCTCCACCTCCTCCTTAGATGAGCCTTCCGCTTCAAACATGCCGACACACACGTACAGACACCCCCACACACTCAGGGATAGATAGATAGATATATATATATATATATATATATATACACACACACACGCGGAGACAGTCCCCCAATAAGGCCCTTTGGAGAGACAGAGAGAGAGTATGCCAGCACACACCCAGCGCCACCGGACACTGGAATAAATCCCAGTCAGTACAGCGCTTTTATAAATATACTCACTGCACCAATTAAATGTGCCCCCCCACCTCTTTTTTGCCCTCTGTACTTGTGTTCAGCAGGGGAGAGTCCGGGGAGCCAGCTTCTCTGCAGCGTGCTGTGGAGAAAATGGCGCTGGTTAGTGCTGAGGAATCAAGCTCCGCCCCCTTACCAGCGGGCTTCGATCCCGCTCAAATCTTTATACTGGCGGGGGTTTTTGCAATATACTGCCTCCGCAGTATATATCTATGCCAGTGTCACCAGAGGGTTAATAATTGCTGCCCAGGGCACCCCCCCCTGCGCCCTGCACCCATACAGTGCCGCCAGTGTGTGTGTGTGTGTGTTGGGAGCAATGGCGCGCAGCGTTACCTCATAGAAGATCAGAAGTCTTCTGCCGCCTTTGAAGTCTTCTATCTTCTCATACTCACCCGGCTTCTATCTTCCGGCTCTGTGAGGACGGCGGCGCGGCTCCAGGACGAGCGACGAGGGTGAGACCTGCGTTCCGACCCTCTTGAGCTAATGGTGTCCAGTAGCCTAAGAAGCAGAGCCTATCATTTAAGTAGGTCTGCTTCTCTCCCCTCAGTCCCACGATGCAGGGAGCCCGTTGCCAGCAGTGCTCCCTGAAAATAAAAAACCTAACAAAAAGTTTTTTGTTTTTGTTTTTTCAGAGAAACTCAGTAGAGCTCCCCTGCAGTGCACCCAGTCTCCTCTGGGCACAGGATCTAACTGAGGTCTGGAGGAGGGGCATAGAGGGAGGAGCCAGTGCACACCCATCTAAAGCCTTTAGAGTGCCCATGTCTCCTGCGGAGACCGTCTATACCCCAAGGTCATTACGGAGTCCCCAGCAACCTCTAGGACGTAAGAGAAATGTCGGATTGAGATGAGGGACCTTACAGGAGGAGAGGGGGGAGAGTCGCGGGCATACAGGGGAGAGCAGCGCTACAGCAGTGCTGCAGGAGGATGTGTCACAGCTTGCTGGAGCCAGGTGGACACTGCCGTGAGGACATCCTTCTGCAGCACTGTTGTAGCGCTGCTCTCCTCCGTCTGCCGGCGGATCTCCCCGCTGGTCTCCCCCCTCTCCTCCGCTCACAGGTCTCATCTCAATTCGACTTTTTTTAAAGTGGAATTGAGATGGGATTGAATAGGGGTTGTCGGATCCATTCCGACAAATGCATGTCGGAATGGATCCAACCCTAATTGAATATACCCCTATGACTTTCTAACCCCCCCCCCCCCATCCCCGCCCGATGTTCGTATCTTCCCTTATACTATGGACATCAATTTATATATACCGTATTGTTGAGCCATATTCATCATTGGGTGATACATTGGGAATATCTAGGGCAATACTTGGGTCAGTATTTCCGGTGTCAATACCCATGCAAATACCCTTGCCAGCTGATCTTTCGTTCCCCCCTTCTGCACCCCCAAATTGTTCACTACACCTATCCTACCTGTTCTCACTGTTTGACTCGTAGCTTCTAGCTAAACCCTCCCCCCAGGCTCCTAGTTTAAAAGCTCCTCCAACCTTCCAGCCATCCTGCCCCCCAGGACCTCCTCATTCAGGTGCAATCCATCGCAACAAAAAAGATGGCGCCTGACCGAGAAGTCCACCCAGTGTTGCAAGGACACAAACCCTTCCTTCCTACACCAGTCTTTAAACCACACATTTACTTCCCTAATCTCCCTCTGCCTCGTTGGGCTAACTTTAAAATTCCTTGAAAAAGCTGCCTGGCGCAGAGAAACGCGTTGGTAGGATGTTCACTAATATTATTGAGTATTGCCACTTTATTACACCACCAGGGGACCTCTCTACAGCTCTACTGTGTACTCAACAATTGACTTGCTTGCTGCGAGCACATGCTCACCCCCACAAGTCGTGAGGATTTGCGGGACCAGAACACCAGCACAGCCCCGATAGGTGCTCTCAATAGGAAACTGCCTCTGGCCGTCTGAGCCTCAACCGCAAGCAGCGGCACACATCAGCGTCCTGGTTTTAACACCATCGATGGACACGTGAGCACAGGAGAGTCAAAACACTGCAGTGCTCAGTCTATGTCATAGCCATCAGCTACCTGAGCACCAGAGCCAGCCAAAGCGACATGGGACGCAGTTAAAATGCCGCCAGGCAGGATCCCGGTGGCCATAATACCAACATCACAATGCCGACAGAGGTGGGATTCCCTGCGTCAAAATACAGATGCCGGAAATCACGATCACCCTCTCAAAGGGATGCACTGGCGTCCTGCTGCGGGTTGGAGGTTGATTGTGGTTAGGTTTAGGTAGAAGGGGGGGGTTAGGGTGCAGGGCCCGGAAAGTTAGGGTTGGGTAAGGGGGAGGGGGGGTGGTTAGGCACCAAGCGGGGACAGTTAGATTTAGGCAGCGGGGAAGGGAGAGTTAGGATTTAGCACCCCCGGGGAGTTCGGGTTAGGAACCCACATGGGAGGATTTGTGTTAGGGTAGGGCACAGGGTAAGTTTAGGGGGTTCACTGCGGGGTTGTCGGTATTTCACTGGACGGGATGCCGATGTCAGTATTCAGACCATCAGGTATACATACTGAAACCAGCTACACAGCACTCTGCACCTCACCATGTCACGCCGGCTGCCTGAGCTCAGTGTATAGCCACTGTGACCTAAACAGCATCCTATTACCAAACACAGAGGAGCTGTATAAAGTGACTTCAGCTAGATATAGCTTCCAACAAAGAGCCTAGTGAGTACACTCATGCTGTAGTGAGACAGATGGAATTTACTATTAGTCTCCACAGTCACCAAGTGTCATTTTTACATTGTATATATGTAACTGGATTTGGACAATTAAGGCACGGCTTCCTAGTACAGGAGACCACTTACCGTCATACATGAAATTATTTGTGATAATGCACATTTATGTTATTATTAAACTGTTACTTTTATCTGAAGTGGGTGAGTGGTGTACTAGTAGTTGTTGCTGTCTCCAAGGCATAAAGCAGTTAATGTTCTCTTAAAATGTTTACTTCCTTAATCCTATTTTATATTTGGAACAAATGTTTTTGAAAATATCTTAAACCTGGCCTGAGAAAATTAGGTTTTTGTATCTTCACAAGTGCTGAAAAAAATGTGCAAATTTTTTGCATTCTCTAACCATTATAACTCAAAATATTTTTCTTCAACTTTGATGTCCTATTTAGAATAGAGTACAATAAAAAATTGAGATACCAAAAGGTTAAAAAAAAATAAGAATTTACTTACCGATAATTCTATTTCTCGGAGTCCGTAGTGGATGCTGGGGTTCCTGAAAGGACCATGGGGAATAGCGGCTCCGCAGGAGACAGGGCACAAAAGTAAAGCTTTTACAGGTCAGGTGGTGTGTACTGGCTCCTCCCCCTATGACCCTCCTCCAGACTCCAGTTAGGTACTGTGCCCGGACGAGCGTACACAATAAGGGAGGATTTTGAATCCCGGGTAAGACTCATACCAGCCACACCAATCACACCGTACAACTTGTGATCTAAACCCAGTTAACAGTATGATAACAGAGGAGCCTCTGAAAGATGGCTTCCTAAACAATAACCCGAATTAGTTAACAATAACTATGTACAAGTATTGCAGATAATCCGCACTTGGGATGGGCGCCCAGCATCCACTACGGACTCCGAGAAATAGAATTATCGGTAAGTAAATTCTTATTTTCTCTATCGTCCTAAGTGGATGCTGGGGTTCCTGAAAGGACCATGGGGATTATACCAAAGCTCCCAAACGGGCGGGAGAGTGCGGATGACTCTGCAGCACCGAATGAGAGAACTCCAGGTCCTCCTTTGCCAGGGTATCAAATTTGTAAAAATTTACAAACGTGTTCTCCCCTGACCACGTAGCTGCTCGGCAGAGTTGTAATGCCGAGACCCCTCGGGCAGCCGCCCAAGATGAGCCCACCTTCCTTGCGGAATGGGCCTTAACAGATTTAGGCTGTGGCAGGCCTGCCACAGAATGTACAAGTTGAATTTTGTTACAAATCCAACGAGCAATCGACTGCTTAGAAGCAGGTGCACCCAACTTGTTGGGTGCATACAGTATAAACAGCGAGTCAGATTTTCTGACTCCAGCCGTCCTTTAAATGTATATTTTTAAGGCTCTGACAACGTCCAACAACTTGGAGTCCTTCAAGTCGTCTGTAGCCGCAGGCACTACAATAGGCTGGTTCAGGTGAAACGCTGATACCACCTTAGGGAGAAAATGCGGACGCGTCCGTAGCTCTGCCCTATGTCGAATGGAAAATTAAATAAGGGCTTTTATAAAACAAAGCCGCCAGTTCAGATACTCTCCCGGCCGAAGCCAGGGCCAGTAACATAGTCACTTTCCATGTGAGATATTTCAAATCCACATTCTTTAGTGGTTCAAACCAATTGGATTTGAGGAATCTAAAACTACATTTAGATCCCACGGTGCCACCTTAGGCACCACAGGAGGCTGTATATGCAGTACTCCTTTGATAAAAATCTGGACCTCAGGGACTGAGGCCAATTCTTTTTGGAAGAATATTGATAGGGCCGAAATTTGAACCTTAATAGATCCCAATTTGAGACCCATAGACAATCCTGATTGCAGGAAATGTAGGAAAACGACCCAGTTGAAATTCCTCCATCGGAGCACTCCGCTGCTCGCACCACGCAACATATTTTTGCCAAATACGGCGATAATGCTTCGCGGTGACTTCCTTCCTTGCCTTTATCAAGGTAGGAATGACTTCTTCTGGAATGCCTTTTCCTTTTAGGATCTGGCATTCAACGCCATGCCGTCAAACGCAGCCGCGGTAAGTCTTGAAAAAGACAAGTACCCTGCTGAAGCAGGTCCCTTCTCAGAAATAGAGGCCACGGATCGTCCGTGACCATCTCTTGAAGTTCCGGGTACCAAGTCCTTCTTGGCCAATCCGGAGCCACTAGTCTTACTCCTCTTTGCCGTATAATCCTCAATACCTTTGGTATGAGAGGCAGAGGAGGAAACACATATACCGACTGGTACACCCAAGGTGTTACCAGCGCGTCCACAGCTATTGCCTGCGGATCTCTTGACCTGGCGCAATACCTGTCCAGTGTTTTGTTGAGGCGAGACGCCATCATGTCCACCATTGGTTTTACCCAACGGTTTAATAGCATGTGGAAAACTTCTGGATGAAGTCCCCACTCTCCCGGGTGAAGGTCGTGTCTGCTGAGGAAGTCTGCTTCCCAGTTGTCCACGCCCGGGATGAATACTGCTGACAGTGCTATCACGTGATTCTCCGCCCAGCGAAGGATCCTGGCAGCTTCTGCCATTGCCCTCCTGCTTCTTGTGCCGCCCTGTCTGTTTACATGGGCGACTGCCGTGATGTTGTCCGACTGGATCAACACCGGTCTTCCTTGAAGCAGAGGTTCCGCCTGGCTTAGAGCATTGTAGATTGCTCTTAGTTCCAGAATGCTTATGTGAAGAGACTTTTTCAGGCTCGACCACACTCCCTGGAAATTTCTTCCCTGTGTGACTGCTCCCCAGCCTCTCAGGCTGGCCTCCGTGGTCACCAGGATCCAATCCTGCATGCCGAATCTGCGGCCCTCCAATAGATGAGCCTCCTGCAACCACCACAGAAGGGATACCCTTGTCCTCGGCGACAGGGTTATCCGCAGGTGCATCTGAAGATGCGACCCTGACCATTTGTCCAACAGATCCCTTTGCATGGAATCTGCCGAAAGGGATTGCTTCGTAAGAAGCTACCATTTTTTCCCAGGACTCTTGTGCATTGATGTACAGACACCTTTCCTGGTTTTAGGAGGTTCCTGACCAGGTCAGATAACTCCTTGGCTTTTTCTTCGGGAAGAAAAACCTTTTTCTGAACTGTGTCCAGAATCATCCCCAGGAACAGCAGATGAGTTGTCGGCATTAATTTGGATTTTGGAATATTCAGAATCCATCCGTGCTGCTTTAGCACCTCTTGAGATAGTGCTAAACCCATCTCTAGCTGTTCTCTGGACCTTGCCCTTATTAGGAGATCGTCCAAGTATGGGATAATTAATACGCCTTTTCTTCGAAGAAGAAATATTATCTCGGCCATTACCTTTGTAAAGACCCGAGGTGCCGTGGACAAACCAAACGGCAGCGTCTGAAACTGATAGTGACAGTTTTGTACAACGAACCTGAGGTACCCCTGGTGTGAGGGGTAATTGGAACGTGGAGATACGCATCCTTGATGTCCAAGGATACCATAAAGTCCCCTTCTTCCAGGTTCGCTATCACTGCTCTGAGTGACTCCATCTTGAACTTGAACTTCTTTATGTACAGGTTCAAGGACTTCAGATTTAGAATAGGCCTTACCGAGCCATCCGGCTTCGGTACCACAAAAAGAGTGGAATAATACCCCTTCCCTTGTTGTAGAAGAGGTACCTTGACTATCACCTGCTGAGAATACAGCTTGTGAATGGCTTCCAAAACCGTCTCCCTTTCTGATGGGGACGTTGGTAAAGCAGACTTCAGGAAACGGCGAGGTGGCTCTGTCTCTAATTTCAACCTGTACCCCTGAGATATTATCTGCAGGATCCAGGGATTTACCTGCGAGTGAGCCCACTGCGCGCTGTAATTCTTGAGACGACCGCCTACCGCCCCCGAGTCCGCTTGCGAAGCCCCAGCGTCATGCTGAGGCTTTTGTAGAAGCCGGGGAGGGCTTCTGTTCCTGGGAAGGAGCTGCCTGTTGCTGTCTCTTCCCTCGTCCTCTGCCTCGTGGCAGATATGAATAGCCCTTTGCTCTCTTATTTTTAAAGGAACGAAAGGGCTGCGTTGAAAGGTCGGTGCCTTTTTCAGTTGGGGAGTGACTTGAGGTAGAAAGGTGGATTTCCCGGCCGTAGCCGTGGCCACCAAATCCGATAGACCGACCCCAAATAACTCCTCTACGCATCGCCTGTCCACTGTCGAGTCCATAAAGCTCTTCTGGCCGAAATGGACATAGCACTTACCCGTGATGCCAGTGTGCAGATATCTCTCTGTGCATCACGCATATAAAGAAATGCATCCTTTATTTGTTCTAACGACAGTAAAATATTGTCCCTGTCCAGGGTATCAATATTTTCGATCAGGGACTCTGACCAAACTACCCCAGCACTGCACATCCAGGCAGTCGCAATAGCTGGTCGTAGTATAACACCTGCATGTGTGTATATACCTTTTTGGATATTTTCCATCCTCCTATCTGATGGATCTTTAAGTGCGGCCGTCTCAGGAGAGGGTAACGCCACTTGTTTTGATGAGCGTGTTAGCGCTTTGTCGACCCTAGGAGGTGTTTCCCAGCGCTCCCTAACCTCTGGCGGGAAAGGGTATAAAGCCAATAACTTCTTTGAAATTAGCAGTTTTTTATCGGGGCACCCCACGCTTCATCACACACGTCATTTAATTCTTCTGATTCTGTAAAAACTACTGGTAGTTTTTTCACACCCCACATAATACCCTGTTTAGTGGTACCTGTAGTATCAGCTAAATGTAACATCTCCTTTATTGCCAAAATCATATAACGTGTGGCCCTACTGGAAAATACGGTTGATTCGTCACCTTCACCACCGGAATCAGTGCCTGTGTCTGGGTCTGTGTCGACCGACTGAGGCAATGGGCGTTTTACAGCCCCTGACGGTGTTTGAGGCGCCTGGACAGGCACTAATTGAGTGTCCGGCCGCCTCATGTCGGCAAACGACTGCTTAAGCGAGTTGACGCTATCCCGTAATTCCACAAATAAAGGCATCCATTCTGGTGTCGACCCCCTAGAAGGTGACATCCTCATATTTGGCAATTGCTCCGCCTCCACACCAATAACGTCCTCATACATGTCGACACACACGTACCGACACACAGCAGACACACAGGGAATGCTCTATACGAAGACAGGACCCACTAGCCCTTTGGGGAGACAGAGGGAGAGTCTGCCAGCACACACCAAAAAGCGCTATATATGACAGGGATAGCCTTATGATTAAGTGCTCCCTTATAGCTGCTTTTATATTAATATATTGCCATTTATTTTGCCCCCCCTCTCTGTTATACCCTGTTTCTGTAGTGCAGTGCAGGGGAGAGACCTGGGAGCCTTCCTGACCAGCGGAGCTGTGACAGAAAATGGCGCCGTGTGCTGAGGAGATAGGCCCCGCCCCTTTTCCGGCGGGCTCGTCTCCCGCTATTTAGTACATTTAGGCAGGGGTAAATATCTCCATATAGCCTCTGGGGCTATATGTGAGGTATTTTTAGCCTTTTTAAAGGTTTTCATTTGCCTCCCAGGGCGCCCCCCCCCCCAGCGCCCTGCACCCTCAGTGACTGCCGTGTGAAGTGTGCTGAGAGGAAAATGGCGCACAGCTGCAGTGCTGTGCGCTACCTTAAGAAGACTGCAGGAGTCTTCAGCCGCCGATTCTGGACCTCTTCTTGCTTCAGCATCTGTGAGGGGGCCGGCGGCGTGGCTCCGGTGACCATCCAGGCTGTACCTGTGATCGTCCCTCTGGAGCTTCATGTCCAGTAGCCAAGAAGCCAATCCATCCTGCACGCAGGTGAGTTCACTTCTTCTCCCCTCTGTCCCTCGTTGCAGTGATCCTGTTGCCAGCAGGAATCACTGTAAAATAAAAAACCTAAGCTAAACTCTCTAAGCAGCTCTTTATGAGAGCCACCTAGAATTGCACCCTTCTCGGCCGGGCACAAAAATCTAACTGGAGTCTGGAGGAGGGTCATAGGGGGAGGAGCCAGTACACACCACCTGACCTGTAAAAGCTTTACTTTTGTGCCCTGTCTCCTGCGGAGCCGCTATTCCCCATGGTCCTTTCAGGAACCCCAGCATCCACTTAGGACGATAGAGAAAAAGAAGTAAAAATTGGATCACTTGATGTAGAATGACCGTCTGCCCCTTTCTTTGAAACTGATTGTATGTTGTATTAGACCAGTGTTACCCAACTTCAGTCCTCAAGGCAGACTAACAGTCCAGGTTTTAGTGATATCCAACATTGAGCACAGATGGTTAAATCAAAATAACTGATGTACTAATTAAGTCACCTGTGCTCTAGTATGGATATCCTTAAATGTGGACTGTTAGTGTACCTTGATGAATGAGGTTTGGAACCCCTGTATTAATCCATAGGTTCTCATACTCTGTCCTCAAGACCCCACACAGTGCATGTTTACAGTTCTCCTCACAGAATCATAAGTGAAAAATCAGCGCCACCTGTGGATCTTTTAAAATGTGTAAGAAAGTAATGACTAAACCTGTGCACCTGTTAGGTGGCCTGGAAAATGTGAACTGAGGTTCGAGTTTGAGAACCTCAGTGGTAATTAATAATAATTTGCAGTGGTAATTAATAATTATAATCTGATTCTGTGCAGGTGATCTGTTTTAAGAGGAAAAATTATCCACTGCTCGGCTATACAAAGGGGTGTAAGTATGTTACACTGGTGCTTGGGATCCCGGCGCCGGGATCCTAACCGCCGGCATGCAGGTAGCGGGGTGGGCGCAAAAGAGCCCCTTACGCGCCACGACACCCCTGGAGGGAGAATAGTCGTCAGTACGGCAGCTGTCGGGATTCCGGCGTCGGTATGGTGAGTGATCAAATGCCTCCCAAAGAAGCTGATGCACACAAGTCCAATGCAATTACACAGAATGAATGCATATTTGGCCATATGGAAAGTTTTATTTATGTGTGTGACCCTACTACCACTATCCATCTGCTTGTGGAAATAGCAATCATTGCATGCACTTGTACCAGATCTAGGAAAATAAAAAAGATATACGCATATGCACAACTCAGCACAGTCTACCAACACGTCTCTCACTCAACTTAATATACATGTGCGAACAACCCATTACCAATGAGGTATCCCATTCAGTAACAAACTGAATTGCGACTTATAGGCATACAACTGAATCCCACGTCGACGTATGCTCACTGCTATATGTTCAGTGCAAATAGAACTAACAAGATTTTTCTGCAAAACAGACTTACCTGCAACTCTACATCAGCTGTACAATGTTCACTCACAAGTTTATTATACACATCACAGTGCAGTGCATTGACGTGATAGATCCTCTAATCATTGGACTAATAATCTATTATTTCACTGAATTTAAAAATGATTTAACTCTTGGTTTTCAGTCGTTTATTTCATATTAGAATTTTATACTGTACAGCATTATGTAACATTAGTAAACAGCCTCTATACAAGACATGCTGGATATGATAGCACCATTTTGTCTTATAATCCATGCCGCCTCCAGCACTATCTAATAAGAAAAACAACATTCTGTCATTGATAGCCTGATCATTTTAAATGGGCATGTTAACCAAGATGTGCATGGAATTTACAATGTCAAGGTGAAATTAGACTGATGATACATCGTTTAACAGTGGCATTTTAGATAAATGTTTTATGAGCAAAAACTAGAGTCATATAGCTAAACGAATATGTCAGTCAGCAGGCAGAAACCTTCATGCATGTGACACAGATACACTGGAAATTCATTCTACAAAGTAGATAAATTGCCAGCATTTAGAGCAGCAGCACTGATAAAGACCTAGGAAAATGAAGCGGATTAAGCTTAATCCTGGGTGTAGGAAGCTATAGTCCTACATTTGACTGGTTGTATTTTCTTCATTTAAAAACTAACCAAATACTTTCCAGATATTAAATACAACTTTTGCTATTGTGCATAGATTTGAGAAATATATATATATATATATATATATATATATATATTTTTTTTTTTTTTTTTAGATTGATAAATGTGGCTGGTACCCATATATAGTGGAAACCTGCCTGCCCTACTCTCCAAAATCCTGCCCTGCAGCCACATGCACAAGGTCCTGGCAGTTTTACTAGTTTAGGATACTCTGGCCTACAATACAAATAGGCGCACATGAAACAGGCTGTCATGACCAGGTGCAATTCCACAAGAGGGTTGTAAAGGATTCACTGCAAAACATTTCAGAAGTGGTAAAACTTTCCTGCAAGAACAAAGTGGTTTGCAGGAATCCTATATAAAAATGTAAAATAAATGCAAACCAAACTTTTTATTTTACGTTATTATGATTCCCATCCTCAATAACATTTTGTTTCATTTTTTAAACATACAATAGGGAGCTTGAAACAGGTTATTAGTGATGATAGTGTGGGCATGAAGACCGATTTGTAACAGCATTTTCTCAGATAAGCTTTCACAGGAGTAGGTAGCCTGGGCTCATAGACCACATGCTACATCATGAACGGAAGAAAGCAGAAGATAGTTCACTTTGTTCTGGGATATTGGACACACATGTAGATAAGAAAATGGCTGCACACCCATACTCTCTTAAATACTATCCACACACAAAATAGTTTTTTTTTTTTTTAAAGTTACAAATAATTTGAAATGAAATAAGTTGCAATGTTTTCATTATTTTTAGAATTAAAAAAACTCTGAAGTACACATTTTTCTATAAATGTAACAGTTGCTCCATTTTTATTTTAAGATCAAAATGAGAGAGAAAAAAACAAACCAACAAACCCCCCCAGACATACACACAAGTCTTCTCCATAAAATAACTGCTCACTAACCACCCCTCCCCTCCCTCTTCCCTTCACCCAAAAAAAACAAAGGCTGGATGAAAAAGAACACTGCCGGAAAATAAAGATATCACTAGAGCATAGGTTCTCAAACTCGGTCCTCAGGACCCCACACAGTGCATGTTTTGCAGGTAACCCAGCAGGTGCACAGGTGTATTAATTACTCACTGACACATTTTAAAAGGTCTACAGGTGGAGCTAATTATTTCACCTGTGATTTTGTGAGGAGACCTGGAAAACATGCACTGTGTGGGGTCCTGAGGACCGAGTTTGAGAACCTGTGCACTAGAGCATAGGTTCTCAAGCTCATTCCACAGGGCCAAAACCATTCATGTTTTCCAGCTTCCCTCACAAAACAACAAGTGAATTAAATATCTCTACCTGTGGATCTTTTAAAATGTGTCAGTGAGTAATGACTAAAAGGACTACACCTGTGCACCTGCTAGGTGACCTGAAAAACGTAAGCTGGAGTCCTAAGGACAGAGTTTGAGAACCACTGCCATAACATAAGAAGGTGACATTTCACTAAAACTAATAAATACAATTTACTGGTGTAACGTAATCATCTGCACAGTTAGTGTTATTGTTACAGATGCTTCATTTTCAAGTGTTGCACCAGTCATCCATAGAAATATTGTAGAGGTTTGTACATTGTCGGATAATCATATGAACATTTGTTGCTTAATACAGTTCAGGAGACAGACAGAAATTTTAGATTGATATACAGGACACGAAAGAGCCTATTAAGAGACCGGCAGACTTTATGCCAGGTATCACTATACCAACAGTGACACCCCATTAGTCGGAATCCTGGAAGCGGCTGCGCCCCCCGCAGTTTATATTCCCACTCGGGTGGTGGCGAGGACCCACCACCCCAGTGGGAATACCGGGTTGCGGCCTGCATTCCGACCACTGACATTTCCCCAGCTGTCGTGATTCCAGTGTCTGAATCCTGAAGGCCGGGATCGCACAGGTGGTATATTAACCACATCCCAAATATAACAATATGAGCAATACAGGAAGCATAGAGCCAGTATTAGAAAATCTGCAGCGTTGGTGTGGGACAAGAAAAGGCAGCACTTGCCTCTTTAGGATATAGTAGGTGTCAATCACACAGATGAAAAGCTAAAACCTTCATGTGGGACACAGCATCATAAAAGGTTAGAGACCACAGTGAATAGAAGTTTAGAAGTTTTTTTTTCCCTGTTGTAACATCAATTATATATTCTAAGCAACCAGTGACAATAAAAGAAAACATGTCAGAACTATATACCTCAGCAGCCCATTTTCATTTCAGCAGGGTATATGTTTACTGACATTTAACAACCATATCTCCAAGAACTGACCTAACGAATTAGTATTATATAGATATAGAGAATGTGCAGTAATTAAAACAGTTTCTTGGTTAACGGACTCTCTAAAGCAGAAACCGGGTATTTCTTTCATCTCCATATCAAATATGTTATACACGTGATAAAAACACACCAAAAAGTGTGGACCTCGTCCTTCTTTTATAACAAAATAAGTGACCTTTACATGAAGAAAATTATTTTAAATAAACTTGGTTAAATGTTCTTTTTGTCATCTTGATCACATAGTGCAAACTTTTGCCTCAGAACCTCTGAGATAAGATTGATAGGATCATCTTCTTTGTGTGAGCACTGGTTTCTGTTAGACCTATGGGGAAAAAGAGAAAATGGTAAAGACTCCAAAGCAAATATTACTTTAAATCAGTTAACTTACATGTAAACATAAATAGAAATTATATTTTATGCCTTTATGAATACATCTTGTAATCCCTAGATGTGAAAACCTAAATATCCCCCCCCCCCCCACACACACACCAAAAAAACAAAAAAAACAAACCAACCACACACAACACATGTGGTGGTTCCAGAGGTGGGGCTGCAGCACAGTCCAAAATTCAGACAGAGGAGCCACGCCAACTGTAATGAATAGTGAGTGGTGTGAAAGAGAGGTCCTTGAATTATGAGGGGATAGAGCCACATATTACAGACATAAGGACTCCATACATCAGTAATCTACAGATTCTGAGAGATTTTTCCCCCAGATTTCAAGATTCCCCAATCTGCGCTCATACATTACCAATATTTCTCAGATCATTTTCAGCAAATACAGATCTGCTAATCTTGAAAGGCTCATCAGTTTACTAGAAACGGTCTGCAAATCTGCTGATTGATACCATCCACTAGCAATCTACAGCCCCAATTGATCTTTGAAATCCAACATGTCAGACAACCTGATTTAATAATCCAAATTGATTTTTGGATGGAATCTGATCTGTGAACCCCACACAGTGCAGATTTATTTACACAACTGTCTGCAAAATGCCAAATTGCTTCATTTGATTGCCGATGTATGGGGGCCTTTAGTAACGGTCAATGAAAAATCTTTGTACAGGATTATTGGCCATCAAGGCTGTCAGAACTAATTTGTCCAAAAGTACCCTTGAGAAAGGATTGTGAGACTTTTTTTTTTATAGAGGGGGTGGAATTTATTTTAACAGACTGTTTTAAATTTGAAGATGCCTTTTACCTCCAGAACGTGGGCACCAGGTTCACTCAGTGTTATGCAAATATTTTTCTGAGACATCAGGAAACAAACTATATGTCTGGAATAGCAATCCCTACGGAGTAAACCTGGTGTCCTGGTGGAGACATATTAAATGAAGTTTTATTCATCTGGAGAGGAGAATGTTCCCTTTTAGATTAATTTTGTGTATTTTTAAATGACAACCTTTTTAAAATATTTATTGTGAAGGAGGTAGTCTGTGTACCAAAACCTTTTTGCAAACCAGCTGATTCTAGGGCATATATTAAAGTAACAGCTGCCACCACATGAATTGCTTCAGTCAATCCCTAGTGAACAGTTTAAAAGACTCAAACGAAATTGCACTACTGAGCATGTCCAGCAAGATCAAGCCAAGGAAATGAAGGAACAATTCATTTCATGTAGTTATGATCAAGGAATGGTTGATAGAGCCCTTGTACAGGTAGATTCTATAGAAATGAAGGATCTGCTAACTAAGGTATCGCAAAAAGAAGTAAATAAGGATTCTGATTGGGCTTTTGGTACAAACGTCAATGCCCAACACAAATCTATAGAAAAAGATTCTTGCAAAATTCTGGCCTATAGTACAGAAGCATCAAGTAATAGGCGGTGTAATACCCAAGAAACCCAAATGCATAAATAAAAGAGCACCCAATTTGGCAAACAACAACAACTGAATTTCCCCCTCTATACCACGTGACCGGATCTGTGTAAAGGAGCACTTCATCTATGCGTGTTCTCTATGGAGATTGAAAATGACATCACTGACCACATGACTGGATTCTTACTTATTATGAAACGAACCTTTGCACGAATTCAGTGTATTAAAATGGGCTCATTATCATTGATCATGTGAATGAACTGATCTCACTGATCACTGGGCAAGGAAACTAATTATATACAGGTGACCGGTGTTTAATTACATTGTGTCTCTATTTCAGAATTAATTTCATTGCACCATACTGCACACTGATTTGCTCATGTATGGGATGGGGTAACAACTAGTTAGGTGGACTCTGTATAGTTAGGTTGCAGCACATAGTGCTGTGGATTGGTTGATTTGTGCTATTTATAGGCGGTATTGAGATGACATCAGCTCAGCTTTGAAAAAGACCAAATGCTTATGTCTGTCTGTTTTGTTCTATAACTGTTCTAATTGTAAAGCACAACGGAATATGCTGCGCTAATTATTAGCTTTATTAGCTACTGCTAATAAATAAATAAATAAATAAATAAATAAATAGCTAAATAAATGCTTGGGTGGGAACATGTTGGCTTTATTTTGGTGGAATCCTGAGGGGTGGTGTGGACCTTTGACGGCAAAGGTGTGTTGCAGAACTGGGGGATTCCTGGGACTCCATGGAAATGACACATTAAGCTTAACAGAACTGGAGACTATAGGCCCGTACACACTAGCTGATAAAGTACACAATGTTGCTCATTTTGACCCTTCCATGGCGACGTCGTTTTCTATATTGCCTAGTGTGTACACTGTAAACGACACGCGAAGCGCGGCACTGCAGGTCGTTGACGACCCTCGGCCGTGCATGCAGCTCAATTTGGACTCATCGTCCAAAGTTGCATGCTCCGGCCGGCCGCAGCATGACGTCTCTATGCGATATCGCACAATGTGTATGCCCGCTGTCGGGCACCCTGGCCTGGGAGGGGGAAACACTAGGCGATGTCGTTTACAGAGCACCCCGGCCTGGGAGGGGGACACACTAGGCGATGTCGCTTACCGAGCACCCCGGCCTGGGAGGGGTACACACTAGGCGATGTTGCTTACCGAGCACCCCGGCCTGGGAGGGGTACACACTAGGCGAGGTCGCTTACAAAGCACAGTCGGGCAGCCCGGCCTGGGAGAGGGAAACACTAGGCGATGTCACTTACCGAGCACCCCAGCCTGGGAGGGGGACACACTAGGCGATGTCGCTTACCGTGCACCCCGGCCTGGGAGGGGGACACACTAGGCGATGTCGCTTACAGAGCACAGTCAGGCAGCCTGGCCTGGTAGGGGACACACTAGGCGAAGTCGCTTACCGAACACCCCGGCCTGGGAGGGGGAAACACTAGACGATGTCGCTTACCGAGCACCCCAGCCTGGGAGGGGGAAACACTAGGCGATGTCGCTTACCGAGCACCCCGGCCTGGGAGGGGGAAACACTAGGCGATGTCGCTTACCGAGCACCCCGGCCTGGGAGGAGGACACACTAGGCGATGTCGCTTACCGAGCACCCCGGCCTGGGAGGAGGACACACTAGGCGATGTCGCTTACCGAGCACCCCGGCCTGGGAGGGGGACACACTAGGCGATGTCGCTTACCGAGCACCCCGGCCTGGGAGGGGGAAACACTAGGCGATGTCGCTTACTGAGCACCCCGGCCTGGGAGGGGGACACACTAGGCTAAGTCGCTTACCGAGCACCCCGGCCTGGGAGGGGGAAACACTAGGCGATGTCGCTTACCGAGCACCCCGGCCTGGGAGGGGTACACACTAGGCGATGTCGCTTACCGAGCACCCCGGCCTGGGAGGGGGAAACACTAGGCGATGTCGCTTACCGAGCACCCCGGCCTGAGAGGGGGAAACACTAGGCGATGTCGCTTACCGAGCACCCCGGCCTGGGAGGGGGAAACACTAGGCGATGTCGCTTACCGAGCACCCCGACCTGGGAGGGGGACACACTAGGCAATGTCGCTTACCGAGCACCCCGGCCTGGGAGGGGGACACACTAGGCGATGTCGCGTACCGAGCACCCCGGCCTGGGAGGGGGAAACACTAGGCGATGTCGCTTACCGAGCACCTCGGCCTGGGAGGGGGAAACACTAGGCGATGTCGCTTACCGAGCACCCCGGCCTGGGAGGGGGAAACACTAGGCGATGTCGCTTACCGAGCACCCCGGCCTGGGAGGGGGACAGACTAGGCGATGTCTCTTACCGAGCACCCCGGCCTTGGAGGGGGACACACAAGGCGATGTTGCTTACCGAGCAAATCGCTTAGTGTACCCACCATAACTGTTCTGAAAGCCTAGCTGGCAATTGTTTTTTTTAACTCTACTACATAAGGATTCCAGTCTATGCATTTTGAGTCAATGTTTTTCTCTCTTTATTTATTCTGACCTCTATATTAAAAAAAAGTAATTACACTATGCATCTGCTTTCTATGTTCTTTCGAGATGCACTGCAAATGAGCACTTCATGGCGATACGAGAGTAAGACTACAGTAGAGGACAGCAGAACTCCAATAACTTTTGCACGTACAGACTGAACTTGATGCTTTCCTTTTGGAAGCAGGTTATTGGACGTAAAACAGATTTGCTCTACACACCTTAATTAAGGAACGTATTCACATTTTTCATTTGTCTATTAAGTGCTATTGGGTAACATTGCCCTTATTCAATTGTTATACTTCTGCATGTTGCTGGCTTTTAGGACAGGAAAATATTTTTCTCCAGGGTTCATCCAGTTGTTGCAGAATGAGCCCTGGGAGCAACGGAGTCGGACAACCAAGAGCAAGCCAAAATCAAAAGATTGTGCCTTGTGATTTGTTTTCCTGTTTACACCCTCATCCACCACTTAAAGATGGTGAGATTTGTTGATCCTTTACAGTTGGGGTGTATATCATTTCCTAGATGGCAGTGCAGTGTTAAGTTGTGTGGTACATGCTCTAATGCGTCATCTGGCTAGGAGTTGGTCTGGCCCTACCCTTGAAAATGGCTTACACACAGTCATGATATAAAAGATAAAGGAATACAACATAACCAAGATCTCACACCGATGGAATTAGTGCAGCTCATGGTCATGCACGTGTTCTATATTACCAATCTCGGTTAACTTTCATCTTGTGAATATCCTTCAATATTCCCATCATATCTGCAAAACTATTGGACTTGGAGAGGCAGAGGGAGTCTTCATCATCAGACATGTTGGCCTCTATCTGTCTCTGGTGACTAAAGGAAGACTCCATTATTGAAGCAGATGAGTACTCCGACACATCCAGCTCATCCTCTTCAGTAATGTCACTAATTACAAATGAGGTGGTTGATTGGAAAGAGGGAGCAAAGTCAGGAAACAATGCATTTTGGTCCACATTTCCAGGGAGAGGATCCGCTGCACTCGGTGATGCTGTAAGAAAAAAAACAAATTGAAGTCAGTCCCTGGTATAAAAATTACTTTGAGGCAACTGTCAGAGTGAGTGAGTGAGTGAGTGTGTGTGTATACACACACACACATTATATATATATATATATATATATATATATATATATATATATATATATATATATACACACACACATACATATACACACACACACACACACACGCGGCCAACGTAGTGGGACGATAACGATGCGTGGAACCGCACATCATTCATCGTCCGTAGCATTCACACTGGGTGATATCACACACGATATCGCTCACAAGGCTGAATATGAGCGATATCGTATGTGATATCGCATAGTGTGTACGGACCTTTAGATTTGGGTGGGGTGTGTTCAAAATTAAATCTAAAATTGCAGTGTCAAAATAAAGCAGTCAGTATTTACCCTGCACAGAAACAATATAACCCACCCAAATCTAACTCTCTCTGCACATGTTACATCTGCCCCACCTGCAGAGCAACATGGTTTTGCCCATTATTGTGCTTGTTTGGTTTGCTAACAAACGTGACTAACTCCTCATATCTGACAATCAGCATTACTGGAATATGAAAGCAGGATAGGAAACCAATTTGATTTACGGACCAGCAATTACTGATCCATAAATCAAATTGTTTTCCTATCCTGCCTATTACCTTACAGGTGACTCTACAATACCTGCACCTTTTCATCTGATGGTCACAATGCTATGATTGGTGCAGACATTACCAGGCCTGAACAAAAAATCTGAAGTAGTGCTATTATATAACATGGGTTATATGTTTAGAACAATAAACACTTGGATGAATAAATGGTTATTTAATATTAAAAATAAATAAAATTCATACATCAAGACATTACTCACAAGTATCAGCGGTGATAGCCCACGTCTCCACTCTGTCGCTCAGGCAAGGTGATTAACACAGTTCATAGTAAGTTAGATCCTGTATAGGTATAAGTATAGGTGTACTTATATATGCCCACCTATTGGAATCTTAAATTGCACCTGAACGGCCTGTACCAGCTTCTGGATTGACATACAGGATCTAACTTACTATGAACTTTGTTAATTGCCTTGCCTGACCGACAGAGTGGTGATGTGGACTGACACCGCAGATACTTGAGGAATCCAACGAAAGCATCTATACATTTACACCTAGGAGACCATTCCTCTAGCAGTGAGCACAAAAGACCCATTTAAATTAATAAACCCACCACATTGTCTAGATTATTCTATGACAAAGTTCTATTGGAACCAGAAGCACCTATGGGCCCATATCACGGATCTTTATGGACTTTCTACACATATGAACATTTATAAGGGTGAGGTATTTGTTCAAGTAATTGCCATAAACAAATCACTATTTTACTACCATCAATTGTGTGTGATATCTTGATGTATGGATTATTTAGAATTTATTTTTTTAGATTAAATAACCATTTATGCGTCCAAGTGTATATTGTTCTAAACATATAACCCATTCGATACAATAGCGCTACTTCATATTTTTCGTTCATTCTCATATATAGGAAGCAGACTATCTCCATTTATAAATAGCTGCTGGGAATAACAAACCACGCCAGCGCCTGTACAGAACATTTATTGGTATCATTGGTTTACTATTTTATTGGCCACTCTGGTACATTCAATTCAATTGTTTATCGTCACTACAAAAACCATACAGTAAAATTACAAAACAGTCGAACAAGAAATCCAGGGATAAACATGTTAAAAATAATCTTAAATTTAATCTAAAAATCGAAGACAAATAAAATCTTCTCTTAAACCTACTTGTGTGTGTGTGTGTATCAATACTTCTTAGTCGCCACACTACTTTTGAAATAAATATTTTCTAGACAAGGTAAAGAGTGAGAAGTTACTCTCTCTGCTGCTTTGATTACTCTATCAATAGACCTATGTTCAACCTGGGAGCAAATTCCATACCACTCCAAAATAGAATCAGTAAAATTACTCTCAATGACACATCTAGAAACATTTGCTAAAATGCTTGCCGCACTTAGGGGGGATCCATCTGTTTTCAGTGAGTGAAAATGGGTGGATATCACGACGATGGTCATTATCACGGTATCAAATTAGGGTCAGTTTTTATTGAATTGTGTGAAAACACCTGGAATCGGGATAAGTTATCGATTTCATGTTTTATCGCAGCTACGGCAGCCGCTCATCGCGCATTATTCGCGATAAGTGCCTGCATCGGGAAGGGGGAGCCAGCCACATTGGGACTAATAAGATAGCACCTGGTGATACAATTACCCACATTGGATAACCCCATAGCCTATGTTGCTGTGCTTTTCCGACTACGGAAGAGATGCGAGACGTCCAAGTGAGATCAATGGAAATAATTATACCCAGAAAAAAACAAAACAAAAGGAGATTTATGGTAGACTTATCATTGTTAAACCTCTTTCTGCGAGGTACACTGGGTTCCACAAGGAATACATCGGGGTGTAGAGATGGATCTTGATCCAGAGGCATCAACAGGCTAAAGCTTTAGACTGTCCAAGAATGCATTGCCGGGCCTCCTCTATAACCCAGCCTCCAGGCACTGTGAGCTCAGTTTTGTTAACCAGTCCAATGCAGAAGCAGGTAAAAGAGAAGGCAGATGTTAGTCACATAGAACCACGTTCTCACGACAGGAGATGGGACTAGCGGCTAATGCCATACAAACCCAAAGAAGCTAAGTGCGTCAGGGTGGGTGCCCTGTGGAACCCAGTGTACCTCGCAGAAAGATTTAACCATGGTAAGTCTGCCATAAATCTCCTTTTCTGCAGCGGGGTACACTGTGTTCCACAGGGAATACATCGGGGATGTCTTAAAGCAGTTCCTCAAGGGAGGGGATGCACTTTAGCGGGTATGAGAACCCGGCGTCCAAAGGAAGCATCCTGGGAGGCGTAAGTATCAGAGGCATAGAACCTAATAAACGTGTTCACCGAGGACCATGTAGCCGCCTTGCACAACTGTTCTGTGCATGCGCCACGAAGGGCCGCCCAAGAGGGTCCAACAGACCGAGTAGAATGGGCTTTAATAGCAGCAGGAGCTGCGAGTCCAGCCTGCGCATAAGCTTGTGCAAACATTATTCTAATCCATCTGTCCAAGGTTTCCTTATTCGCAGGCCAGCCACCTTTGTGGAAACCAAACGGTACAAAGATGGTATCTGACCTCCTGATAGAGGCAGTCCTCTCCACTTATATAAGGAGAGCCCGTACCACATCCAAAGACCGTACTTTGGAGGACAATTCAGAAGAGATGAAGGCTGGAACCACAATCCCTTGATTAAAGGTGAAAATATGACACCACCTTAGGTAAATAACTAGGGTGAGTTCTAAGAACTGCTCGGTCACAATGAAATATCAAAACGAGTGGACGACAGGACAAAGCGCCGAAGTCTGACACCCTTCTAGTAGAGGCAATAGCCAGCAGAAACAGGACCTTGACTGTGAGCCATTTAAGGTCCACTGACTCAAGAGGTTCAAATGGAGACTCTGTTGTCCTGAATGCCCTGCAAGACAAATCCCATGGGGCCACAGGAGGGACATAGGGAGGTTGAATCCACAGTACGCCTTGAGTGAATGTATGAACGTCAGGTATAGACGCAATTTTTCTCGGAAACCACACCGACAAGGCAGATATGTGAACCTTGAGGAAGTCCAGACAAAGTCCTAAATCCAGACCTTGTTGCAAAAAAGCCAAAAGTCTGGGAGTACTAAATTTGTAATCATCGTAATTCTTAGCAGCACACCAGGTGAAGTAAGAATTCTAGACTCTATAAAAAATCCGCGCAGATGCCAGTTTGCAGGCCTTCAGCATAGTTTGGATGGCCGCCTCGGAGAATCCTTTGGCACTCAGGAGTAAAGCTTCAAGAGCCACACCGTCAAAGCCAGTATGGCCAGGTCAGGATAGACACAAGGGCCCTGAACGAGGAGGTCTGGGCGTTGAGGAAATAGAAGAGGACGCTCTATCGATAGACCCTGCAGGTCTGAGGACCAATGCCGTCTGGGCCATGCTGGAGCAACTAGAAGTAATATTCCTCCTTCTTGTTTGAACTTCCGTAGTACCCTGGGCAGGAGTGACACTGGAGGGAACACGTAGGGCAGCTGAAAGTTCCACGAACTCTGCTTGAGGATCCCTGGTTCTTGATCCAAAGACCGAACTTTGTTATAGTGTCGAGACGCCATCAGGTCTACATCTGGTAGGCCCCATTTGTTCACTAGGAGTTGAAAGACTTCCTGATGAAGACTCCACTCTCCGGCGTGCACGTCTTGAAGACTGAGGACTCCCGGAATGGACACTGCCGATATTGCCGGCAGAAGGCGTTCCGCCCAACGAAGGATTTTTGACACTTCCATCATTGTCATGCGGTTTTGAGTGTCACTCTGATGGTTTATGTATGCCATCGTGATGGCGTGGTCTGACCGTACTTGAACAGGCTTGTTCTGCATCAGAAGCAGGGCGAGAGACAAAGTATTGAACACTGCCCGCAATTCCAGAATGTTTATCGGGAGGAGTGATTCCTCCATGGTCCGCCGACCCTGGAAAAAGAGTGTTGCTCCAACACCGCACCCCCAACCCTTCAGACTGGCATCCGTAGTCAGTAGGACCCAGCTGGGGGTCCAGAATGGACGGCCACTGCTCAACTGCTGGTCCTGTAGCCACCAGGTCAGCGACAGGCGAACCTCCGGAGTCAAGGAGATCATGTGAGACCTGATCCAATGAGGCAGGCCGTCCCACTTGGAAAGGATTAACCTCTGTAGAGAGCAGGAATGAAATTGAGCGTACTCTACCATGTCGAAAGCAGACACCATGGGGCCTAGTACTTGAATCACAGAGTGTACCAACACTCATGGGCGAGAAAGGAAGTATCTAAGCCTCTCCTGAAGTTTCAGGACCTTCTCTGGAGACAGAAACAGCCATTGACTGTGTATGTCTGGTAGTGGCCCCAGGTGCACCATGCTCCATGCAGGGACCAGCGAGGATTTCTTCCAGTTGATGAGCCACCCGTGGGCTTGTAGGAAGTTTACCATCAGTTGTAGATGACTGAGGTGGCCATCGCAGGAGTTTGCCAGAATCAGCAAATCGTCCAGATAAGGCAGGAACCCGACTCCCTGGCAATGGAGATGAGCCGTCATCACGGCCATTACCTTGGTGAAGACCTGCTGAGGGGCCGTGGCCAGTCCAAACGACAGAGCCTGGAATGGATAGTGAAGGTTGCCAATAGCAAACCGCAGACACTGCCGATGCAATATGGCAATAGGCATATGCATGTAAGCATCTTGTATAACCAGGGATCCATATAGTCTCCGCGTCCATGGCCAGTACAATTGAGCGCAGTGTTTCCATACGGAACTTGGACACACTCACAAACTTGTTCAGTGATTTGAGGTTGAGAATAAGCCGGAAAGACCCAGCAAGTTTCAGGACTAGAAACAAGGTTGAGTAGTATCCTCTGCCTCTTTGGGACAGAGGTACCGGCACTACCAGTCCTGTATCTAGGAGGGAACGCACAACCATCAGTAGAGCTTACCCTTTAACGGATCCGAAAGGATAACCGATGTACAGAACTGGAGAGGGGCAGTCTCTGGGAAGAGACTGCGTACCCGTGAGAAACAACTTCTCGCACCCATGCGTCTGAAATGGTCATTAACCAGACCTGGATGAATCGTAGAAGTCGGCCCCCCACCCTGGGATCCCCCAGGGGGAGACCTGTCCTGTCATGCAGCAGGCTTGTCATTAGACGACCTCAACCACAGAGTACGGCGAGATAGGACAGACGTATTAGACGCCTTGGCAGCCAACACACCGGCCTCAGGGGACACCTCCTGGTGAAGAATAAGGTGGCGGTGGTATTGTGAGACAGGGAATGTCTGGCATCATCAGATATAATCTCAGGCAGCTCTTCCTCTATTGCCCGATCCAGTCATCAATCTATTTTGCAGCCGCAAGAGGACGCAATCGTGGTCTATGTACAACACCCGTAAGGGAGTAAGACTTCAGGTATCCCTCCACACGCTTACCTGTCGGTGCCTACAGTGAGGGAACAGTGGTGAGAGGCAGAGTGGACAACACCCGATGGGTGACACATGAGTTCACTAGCAGTGAATTACCTACTCGTTATATAACTCTGCAGGGGGAGGATATGGAGCTAATGCCCGTTGTAGACAGGGGGAATGTCTTCCCTGGATTAGACCAGGAGTCTTGTCTGATGTACACTTAATGGTCAGATTGGGGTAAGTTTTAATTACCCTCTGACTTGTGAACATATCAGTTTGCTTAATCACAGTAGGGGAATCCACTGATCAGAGATTTGTAGGATTTGTTACCCAGTAACCACAAGGGCTGTGGTATCATTTAGCAATGGAAAATCCTTGTCAGGAACCGACAGGACAGCATGATCCCCCTCTCTTCTATTAAAATAGCAGAGAGATTATTGGATAGGGGGGGGGGGGGAGAAGCAGCCCGCTCAGATGACCCAGAGACACAAGTGTGACCTGGAATAGGGTTTTGCCTAACCAGGGAATCATACGCTACAATCCGTGAGACAAAATTTTCCCGCCCAAAGTGGATTAACCATGGGGACATCAGAGACTGTAATGTTACAGGTGGTCCCATAGGGGGCATAAAAGCGTTCAACTAGAGAACTCAGCTCAGGTTTGAGAACACAGCTCAGGTTGGCTCCTGATTGATTACAGGAGCTGCGGACTGACTGGGAGATGTATGAGACATAGCACACAGACCGTCACACATAACTTCCTCCTCAGGTAAATCCATTGCGCATGCTCTGCAGGATGCAAGAACGTCCCCAGATTTACTGCCCTACATGTTAAACACTATACACAAATGCAACAGAAAGAGGTTTAGTACGATGAAGCCAGACAGAGTACAATACCTGCGAATAAATCTGTTAGCATGGGACTGAGTACCCAGTACACAACAACTGCGAATAAACCCGGTATTATGTGACTGAGAGGGAAACAAATCCGGTATTATGTTACTGCAATCAGAGTTGATTGCAGAAGCAAATTTGTTAGCAGTTGGGCAAAACCATGTGCACTGCAGGTGGGGCAGATATAACATTTGCAGAGAGAGTTAGATTTGGGTGGGTTATTTCGTTTCTGTGCAGGGTAAATACTGACTGCTTTATTTTTATACTGCAATTTAGATTTCAGTTTGAACACACCACACCTAAATCTAACTCTCTCTGCACATGTTATATCTGCGCCCCCTGCAGTGCACATGGTTTCGCCCAAATGCTAACAAATTTGATGCTGCAATGAACTCTGAATTAGGCCCCGAGTACACAGTAGAATACACGTAATAGGTAAATACTGTGATGCACTATATTTTTATTATCCTTTTGTTATATGGCGCCACAAGGGTTCCGCAGCGCCCAATTACAGAGTACATAAACAAATAATCAAATAGGAAAACAGCAACTTACAGTTGATGACAGTATAGGACAAGTACAGGGTAAATAAACATAGTTACATCAGCAGATGACACTGGAATAAGTATCAGGTGGCAGAAGACTGCTGGATTTGGTGCAGTTGAAGAATATTGAAGTAAGAAAGGATAAGCACATGAGGGAAGAGGGCCCTGCTCGTGAGACCTTACATTCCAAAGGAGAGGGGTAGACAGACAGGGGTGACACAGATGGGGTAGACAGTGAGAGAGGGACAGGGGGTTAGGATGAGATTTGGCTGGGTTTGGTGAAGAAGTGGGTCTTGAGAGCGTCTGAGGGGGAGAGGTAGGGAATTCCAGAGAAGTGGTGCGGCACGTGAAAAATCTTGGAGGTAGGAGTGGGAGGAAGTAATCCATAGGCAGGAGAGTCGGCGTGCATTAGTAGAGCGAAGAGGATGGGTGGGAGTGTAAAGGGAGATAAGGTCAGAGATGTAGATGGGAGAGGAGTGGGTGAGGGCTTTGTAAGCGAGTGTGAGAAGCTTGAAATGGATTCTGAAAGGGAAGGGGAGCCAGTGAAGGTCTAGTAAGAGAGGAGAGGTGGACATAGTGCGTTTGGTGAGGAAGATGAGCCGGGCAGCAGCATTGAGGATAGATTGGAGTGGAGAGAGGTATTTGTCAGGAATGCCAGTCAGGAGGAGATTACAATAGTCCAGTCTGGAGATGACCAGTGAGTGAATAAGAGTCTTAGTAGCATCCTGGGTCAGAAAGGGTCTGATCCTGGAAATATTTTTTAGATGAAAACGGCAGGTTTGAGAGAGGTGCTGAAGGATTACTCCAAGACAGCACACTTGGGGCCTAGAGGAGATAGTAGTGCCATCAATAGATAATGAGATTGTAGGAGGTGAGGTTATACGGGAGTGAGGGAAGATGATCATCTCAGTCTTAGACATGTTAAGTTTAAGAATGTGCTGGGACATCCAGGAAGAGGTAGCAGGGAGACAGTTGGAGATACGAGTGAGGAGAGCATGGGAGAGGTCTGGAAAGGAAAGATAGATTTGGGTGCCATCAGCATAGAGATGATATTGGAAACCAAAGGAACTAATGATCTTACCTAGTGAGGACATATAGAGAGAGAGAAGAGGACCAAGGACAGAACCTTGGGGTACCCCTACAATTAGTGGAAGTGAGGGGGAGGTGGAGTCATGAGAGGAGACAGAGAATGAACGGTCAGAAAGGTAGGAAGACAGCCAAGAGAGGGCAGTGTCACGCAGACCAATGGAGTGAAGGATTTGCCGTAGGAGAGGATGGTCCACAGTGTCAAAAGCAGCAAAGAGATCAAGTAGAATAAGTAGAGAGTAGTGTCCCTTAGATTTAGCATCATGGAGGTCATTGCATACTTTTGTAAGGGCAGTTTCAGTGGAGTGGAGTGGAGAGGACGGAAGCCAGACTGGAATGGGTCAAGCAGTGAGAGTGAGGAAAGAAAGGAAGGCGGTTGTAGATAATACGCTCAAGGAGTTTGGAGGCAAAAGGGAGGAGAGAGATGGGTCGGTAGTTGGAGAGAGTGTTTGGATCAAGGGTAGGTTTTTTAAGAATAGGAGAGATGAGTGCATGCTTGAAGGCAGAGGGGACAGTGCCTGATGAGAGGGAGAGATTGAGAAGGTGGGAAAGATGGGAACAAGCAGAAGGAGAGAGGTAGCGGGAGGGGATAGGGTCAAGTGGGGAGGTGTTGAGGGGACAGGAACGAATGAGGGCCATGACTTCCTCTCCAGATGCATGGGAGAAAGATGTCAGAGTAGGTGCGAGGGATGGGGAGGGATGGGAGAAGGCTGGTTACTGATGGTCTGATGTGATGTGATGTCCTGACATATGGAGTCAATTTGGGATGTGATGTAAGTGGCAAAGTCAAGAGCACAGAGTGAGGAAGGGAGACGAGGTGGAGGTGGGCAGAGGAGTGAGTTGAGAGTGGCAAAGAGGCACCGGGGGTTGGAAGACTAGGAGGAGATGAGGTTCTTGAAGTACGACTGTTTAGCAAGAGAAAGGGCAGCACTGAAGGATGAGAGCATAAGTTTGAAATGGAGGAAGTCTGCCTTAGAGTGTGATTTCCTCCAGTGTCGTTCAGCAGTACGTGAGCATTTTTGCAGATATCTGGTGCATTTGCTGTATATATGGACCCACACGCACCTAGTCCCCAGGGTACAGTATACAGTGATAGATACATCTGGAATACACTGCAGTGAAATCACATAGCAGATACAGGCACACACAGTCACGTTTGCAATGCATATAATTATTTTCAGAACAATAAAATTGCATTGGATTATTATATGAACACACACGTATGTATGTATGTATGTATGTATGTATGTATATGTATATGTATATATATATATATATATATATATATATATATATATATATATATATATATATATATATATATATATATATATATAGTCTGAGACCGGATGTATATATCAGAATACTCGTACATTACATTCTGGCACAGGTTCACTTGTTCTTAACGAACGCTGTCTTATTATCGACATGTAGAACACTTAAGTGTTTGTAAAACCACGGCGCTGATGTACAGGCGAGTTTACAAAGGAGAACTTGCCCTGCAGTCCTGGAGACTAGTCGCATCTATTTTAGAAAATGTCCCAGCGTCTCAGTCAGGGAGTGAGGGAGAGTGTGAGGCAGCTCCAGGGTGGGAACACCAGCAGCAGATGGCGCCCGGAGCTGGGGGGGGGGGGCTACAGGTCAAGCACCTTTTCCCCTATGCTGGTCCTCACCACCGGGTACTATGGAGCCTTATTAAAGTGGATATTTTACTATCTGACCTGTGCTCCCATGCCCTGGTGGATATAGTGGTGTCCCTGCTCTGTCACAGTGTCCACGATAGTGTCACGGTTCGTCCCCTTAAACTGAGACCGGAACGTGATTCAATGGCGGGTCCCACCTGGGGGACCCTCTTACCTCCTCCCTTAGTAGCAGTCACGCGAACCAGGAGAGCGTCTGCAGTGGTGTGCCTAGGAACCGGAGCGCCTCTGCCGCAAGCACCCAGGAACAGAGCCAGCGGGATTATGCAACGCCGCTGGGGAGGTGATGGAGCCGCAGCACAGTATGTCACACTGACATAAGAAGTGCTGCAGCCCTTGAAGTCTTTTAAAAACCTTTTTCAGGGCTGCCTAGCACAGCCTCCCTGTTAAGTGACCTGCTTCATGCAGGCACCAACTCTAAAACTGAGCTCCCAGTGCCTGGAGGCGGGGTTATAGAGGAGTCCCCGCAATGCATTCTGGGACAGTCTGAAACTTTAGCCTGTTGGTGCCTCTGGATCAAGATCCATCTCTACACCCCAATGTATTCCCTGTGGAACACAGTGTACCCCGCTGCAGAAACTCCCTTATCCTTCAACTTCTAAATCATTTACTTGACCCCCCTTCCCCCTTCAGACAACATTCCTTACTCCAATATGCTGAATATGTTTTCAAGACATGTTGAGCCATCTGGAATGAATTACCCACCACATGAGATTATACAGATATGGCAAAACCATGCCTTGTAAGTGATTGCCCCTTCAAAAAAACGTCTGAGTTTGTCCGGCATCCCGCATAGCCACCGAACTTGGGCGTCATTACATCCGGCCTCGTGCTAAATACTTCCAAAACCAATCTGATAGGCATGCTGGGGACGTGATTCACTGTGAATTGCATAATCATGGCCCCTACATCCACTTTCAAAATCCCTAGAATTTTTCAGTGGGGTACAGGGCCATGATAACATGAACTGCGCCATCACACTACGCGCAGCTGCTTCTTCTTGGATTTCTCTTCCAGGATCTCCTGTAGGAGAGACATTAAGGAGTAGATTTACTAAAGCTTCTAAAAATGAAATGTGGAGTTGTTTCCCATAGCAACCAATCAGATTTTAGATATCATTTCTCCATTGCATTCTAGAAAATGTCAGACCTAATCTGACTGGTTGCTATGGTTGTCTGTTTTAGAAGCTTTAGTAAATCTACCCCTAGATAGTTACTGCTTTTGAAGCTGAAACTGCACCACCTGCTGATGGCCCATACTGTACCTGTGTCTACAGCAACTATCCTAGCGATCTGACTTCTCAGGAGACTCAGCTCATCTTGCAGGTCCGTAGATCTGTTTAAGGACATGCCCGCTTTCTTTAAACAAAACATTTTTTCTTCTTTCATTTTTAGATTGGGGACAGAGGAATTTCTCTGCATAACTAAAAGAGGACTTGGTCTCCATTTGTGTTTCAGTGGTCTCGTGTCACTCCTAATACAGAGAGAGGAAACAAATCAGGAGGAATTAATACCAGACAACACGTTTTTGCCTGAACTGCTTCTACAGCAAAACGCAGATGATAAAAATACATAAACATTTATACAGTACCTCCGTTTCTTAAAACGTCTTAAAATGCTCCTGCAACCGTTGGGATCAGGATGTTGCATCTCGTGTGCCGTTTAATCAATATCGGCCCAACCTCCCAATCCCATAGAAACCTGTAGACACTGACCTATTTCTAGCACATAATGGGTATGGTGCTAGCAAGGGGTTCATGTGGGGTGGGAAAATAAGAATTTACTTACCGATAATTCTATTTCTCGTAGTCCGTAGTGGATGCTGGGGACTCCGTAAGGACCATGGGGAATAGCGGCTCCGCAGGAGACTGGGCACAAAAGTAAAGCTTTAGAACTACCTGGTGTGCACTGGCTCCTCCCCCTATGACCCTCCTCCAAGCCTCAGTTAGGATACTGTGCCCGGACGAGCGTACACAATAAGGAAGGATTTTGAATCCCGGGTAAGACTCATACCAGCCACACCAATCACACCGTATAAATTGTGATCTAAACCCAGTTAACAGCATGATAACAGAGGAGCCTCTAGAAAAGATGGCTCACTACAGCAATAACACGATTTTTTGGTAACAATAACTATGTACCAGTATTGCAGACAATCCGCACTTGGGATGGGCGCCCAGCATCCACTACGGACTACGAGAAATAGAATTATCGGTAAGTAAATTCTTATTTTCTCTGACGTCCTAGTGGATGCTGGGGACTCCGTAAGGACCATGGGGATTATACCAAAGCTCCCAAACGTAGCTGCTCGGCAAAGTTGTAAAGCCGAGACCCCTCGGGCAGCCGCCCAAGATGAGCCCACCTTCCTTGTGGAATGGGCTTTTACAGATTTTGGCTGTGGCACACAAAGTCTGATTTACTGTATTGAATGTAGCTGCAACTTGAGGTATGTTGGAATGACGACTCGGAAGTTTAAGGAGCGGATCCTGGAACACGTGGGAACTTGTCGGAATGCTGCCAGTGATCTCACACGAATGAGAAAACTGACATCGGTTGCTAGACACTTTCACACCTGTCATACAGATTTCCAAAAAGACCTCAGAGTATTCGGCCTGGAACAAGTCCATTTAGGGATTAGAGGAGGGGATTTGACCAAAGAACTACTAAAGAAAGAGACAGAGTGGATATTTAAATTAAACACTTACAAACCAATGGGCCTCAATGAAAGCATAAATTACAGTGCCTTTCTTTGAATTATGACCTGACTTTAAACAATCAAGACCTACGGCCTAACGCCTATAATCACCACCTTGTCTTCTTAGGTTACCCGCCTGCCCTCCCCCCCCCTTTTCTCACAGTATAACTTATGACCAGCATTCACCAGATTATTCCCGACAACCAGGTACTGGTGACCCACCAGCAGACCGGCTATTTTCCCTTGTATTCCTCTTTCCCTTCCCCCGCCTTATAACCCGGCACCGGTGATCAAATAAATAATCCGGCACCGGTGATCAAATAGTAGACCGATTATTTTCCCCTCCACATTTCCTTTTCCTCCCCCTCTTTTCCTTTCATCCATTTATATCCGCATCATGTCCTACACATGTATTTACTCACTTCACCATGACTTGTTTATAATACACTGGGCACGGATTTAAGAAGGTTTAATGCACTATAGGGTTCACTCATCCTATCCCCTCTTCCCCCAACTCACAACCCCCCCCCCTCCCCTTAGGTTCATTCACCATGCCCACACCCAAGAATTAATGGGTGTGATGTCTAACCCCACATCTATCTATGTCCCTGGACATAAGTTCACACTATCACCACACCTTCCACTCACCATATCCTCACCCATGAACTAATGGGTGTGATGTCCAACCCCACACTTATTTTTGTCTCTGTGACACGCTTACCACACTTTTTATTCACATACGATGCCTACACCCATTCCCACCCTTATGGTGGGCTTCATCACCGTATTCACCCCATTCCAATTATTAACCTGTTCATTCAGCCTTAATCTAAGGACATACACCTCATATCACCCTTAACACTACATCTTCTCACACACACACTTGTTCCCACTCAAGCACCCCTAGGACCCCTCACCCTTATCCAAATTCCCCAGCCGTTCTGGTCCCACACAACCCACAACCAATTATGGCCTCTTTCTCATTTGTATTATTATTATAACCTTTTCAAATATAGGCATCCTTATTTCATCATTTGGGTTCACATATCAAGCTATTAATTAATAAGTTCTCAGTCACTGCCTCTCTCTCTCTCTCGTTTTTTAGCATACACCCGGTTTGGGTCCATTTATAAATAATTCAGCTGCCCTATCTCATCCAGCAGACATGGCCAGTCTGCGTAAAATAACTAAATCTATTTAGGGCAGGATATAAATAATATCAAAATATACACAAAAAAATTAAAAATTTAAAAAAAATAAAAAATAAATAATAAATTAATTTCTAAACACTGTCTAGAACTAATGTAGACCTAGTTCCAACTATCAATCAACAGATCGGCTCGTGGGAGCTCTAACACAGTCCCACTCGCTGATCAGACTGAACGTCCCGCATATGCTCGGTTGCCGAGCAACGGGACGCGCTAACCCCGACGTCCTAATCGAGCCCTGGAATGAAAGTGACGTCACCTGAAGCAGCCTAGGACGCCCCGTATCCAGGCAACATGACGCCGGAAGTATTCATCGGATATGACGTGGCGCGGCAGGGCCTGGTGATAGCGACATCGTTCAATAGCTAAGCGGCCATCTCTGCATATTAACCCTCTGCACAAACGAGGATACCCTAATAACAGGTATATTAATGAGTAGAGTTATACTCTTTCCCCTTTCCTATGCCTCAATTTCGCCACAACACAATGCATAGGTTGCCTAGCAACCTGAAAATTACGTCACTTCCGCTGAGCACAGCGGAGGTCCAAGGACGATTTTAGCAATTAACCACATTGCAGCTATTGGCTAACAGCCACCCATATGGGTATTTAAACCCATATCACCACATCATATCAGTAGCATTGGAAGTGAACAAGCCCGCAGGACGGGTGAAACGCGTTTTCCAGCATTTCAGCATGACCTATCCCAGCATCCCAGCATGAATCACTTCAACATTAACCAAAGACTGAAGTAGTGGAATTTGGCATCCCATTGTTTAGTGACTGACCCAGGGACCTGGGCAGGGACCGGTACACTTTTCTATATTTTTTGTTTCTTCTGGGATTGATTCTTTATTTGATCCCACATACCCAGGCAGCAATCCGACATGCCCCCCTTTGTCATCAGGGCACCCCAGGGATCTGGGCAGTGATTGTTACTATACATTTTCCTCACCATTTCCCCCCCCCCCTCCCTTGTTTTTCCTTTTTTCTCTTAAATTGTTATTGCTACGTGTTTCAGCAATATTATCCCAACTACTTATTGTTATTATATTATTTTAGTAACCTTGTCTAGATAGCATTGAGTACAGAATTAATAATGACATTTGTCTAAGCATTTTATAAGTCAGCATCCCAGGGGCCTGTTTACCCCCACTCTCGATTATACTGTAAACAGGGATACCCCCTATACACATCCGAGATTGTGGATCACTTGAAACACCTGTATACTAATGCTTGATGCTATAGCTCTGTAGCTCTATATAAGATACTAATCAGACCTATTCAGGTTCATCTAGGAATCCAGGCAGGTTTATCACACCGCTATTTTTCTTATTTCATCAGTTATGTGATATGGTATACATAGTATTTGTGTATTTGCCCTTTGTAGTATAGGTGTGAATAAGTGTGATGACGAGTACCCCTCAGGGGCTGTGTATCAATCTCTCTTTTCCATTACTCGTTATCTCTATTTTCCGTCAATAGAGTAAATTACTGAATATAACCTGATATTCTCAGTTACCTGATTTTATGTGTATTTATCACTGTCAATTTCTGACAGCATTTTGTCTTGACATCAAGCTTTCTTTCTTCTTTCTATACTTTTATTCCTCTCCATATATCTGCGGACTCTCATCCATGATCCACAGGTTACCCTGTGCCTAACATGGACAGCAGATCCGCCCTTATTTGCTCTCTCTCTCTCCCGAATCTTCCTTAGGTGCACTCTCATTGGTGAGTCGGCTATAGAAGGCCCAAGGAATTACTACCATACCCCACCGACAGAGCCCGATCTCGTCCGATCTTGGAAGCAAAACGGTGGTGGGCTGGGTCAGTATCTGTGAGGGTGACCCCCAGAGAATACCCGGTGTTGTAATTCGTGACCTTCTCGACTCGAAACCAACAGCAGGATCACCACATTTTTCTCCAATCATCTCTTTCTGCTCATCTATCTGACCTGTGTCACTTAAACTTTAACTCTCTCCAAGTACCGTCTTCCTTGACATGTCACAGATCTGACATTTGCCAATGCGAATAAGGATCTATACTCCTGATAATACTTCGGATCAATGACCCTTGGAGGTCCTATTAATACAAGCTGAGCTTGTGCTGGTGAGATAGGATCAGGGTGTAGAGCCTGAGTGTCTACATCCCTCCTGAAGTCTATTAACATAGACTAACCAGAACATTTCCAATTTTTTTTGTGAGATCAAAATTCCCAATAGACCCATCAAATAGAGGTGACACCTCTCATAGATGTTGGTGGTCTACATGGGTAACAATATAGTTTGTTTAATTAATTGTAGTGGATTATAAAAGTGTGGATTTTTTTCTAGCAATTATGAGATAATAAAAGTTATGTTTTAACATTTTCATACTAACAATTTAAAACAAGAGTGCACCCACACAAGAGTCTTCTGTAATTCCTTTTCTTCCTAGTTCTCCCCTGACTCTGGGTGCACCACCAGACTTATTCATCAAAAAACGAATTATTCGTACACATTATACGTCATTCTGGTACTCCATTATTGTTACTATTTTTCTTGAAAGCTCAGAACCGGTGCGGAATCATATCTAATTTGTGAGATATACTGCCACAGAATGTGCAAGCTGAATTGTACTACAAATCCAACGAGCAATAGTCTGCTTAGAAGCAGGAGCACCCAGCTTGTTGGGTGCATACAGAATAAACAACGAGTCAGATTTTCTGACTCCAGCCGTCCTGGAAACCTATATTTCCAGGGCCCTGACAACGTCTAGCAACTTGGAGTCCTCCAAGTCCCCAGTAGCCGCAGGCACCACAATAGGTTGATTCAGGTGAAAACGCTGAAAACCACCTTAGGGAGAAACTGAGGACAAGTCCTCAATTCCGCCCTGTCCGAATGGAAAATCAGATGAGGGCTTTTACAGGATAAAGCCGCCAATTCTGACACGCACCCGGCCCAGGCCAGGGCCAACAGCATGACCACTTTCCATGTGAGATATTTTAACTCCACATATTTAAGTGGTTCAAACCAATGTGACTTTTGGAACCCAAAAACTACATTTAGATCCCAAGGTGCCACTGGAGGCACAAAAGGAGGCTGTATATACAGTACCCCTTTCACAACGTCTGAATTTCAGGGACTGAAGCTAGTTCTTTTTGGAAGAAAATTGACAGGGCCGAAATTTGAACCTTAATGGACCCCCATTTCAGGCCCATAGACACTCCTGTTTGCAGGAAATGTAGAAATCGACCTAGTTGAAAATTCCTCCGTCGGGGCCTTACTGGCCTCGCACCACGCAACATATTTTCGCCAAATGCGGTGATAATGTTTTGCGGTTATATCTTTCCTGGCTTTGATCAGGATAGGAATGACTTCATCCGGAATGCCTTTCTCCTTCAGGATCCGGCGTTCAACCGCCATGCCGTCAAACGTAGCCGCGGTAAGTCTTGGAACAGACAGGGTCCTTGCTGGAGCAGGTCCCTTCTTAGAGGTAGAGGCCACGGATCCTCCGTGAGCATCTCTTGAAGTTCCGGTTACCAAGTCCTTCTTGGCCAATCCGGAGCCACGAATATAGTGCTTACTCCTCTCCATCTTATAATTCTCAGTACCTTGGGTATGAGAGGCAGAGGAGGGAACACATACACTGACTGGTACACCCACTGTGTTACCAGAGCGTCTACAGCTATTGCCTGAGGGTCCCTTGACCTGGCGCAATACTTGTCGAGTTTTATAAACATGTGGAAGACTTCTGGGTGAAGTCCCCACTCTCCCGGGTGGGGGTCGTGTCTGCTGAGGAAGTCTGCTTCCCAGTTGTCCACTCCCGGAATGAATACTGCTGACAGTGCTATCACATGATTTTCCGCCCAGAGAAGAATCCTTGCAGCTTCTGCCTTGCCCTCCTGCTTCTTGTGTCACCCTGTCTGTTTACGTGGGTGACTGCCGTGATGTTGTCCGAATGGATCAACTCCGGGTGACCTTGAAGCAGAGGTCTTGCTGAGCTTAGAGCATTGTAAATGGCCCTTAGCTTCAGGATATTTATGTGAAGTGATGTCTCCAGGCTTGACCATAAGCTCTGGAAATTCCTTCCCTGTGTGACTGCTCCCCAGCCTCGCAGGCTGGCATCCGTGGTCACCAGGACCCAGTCCTGAATGTCGAATCTGCGGCCCTCTAGAAGATGAGCCCTCTGCAACCACCACAGGAGAGACACCCTTGTGCTTGGTGACAGGGTTATCCGCTGATGCATCTGAAGATGCGACCCGGACCATTTGTCCAGCAGGTCCCACTGGAAAGTTCTTGCGTGGAATCTGCCGAATGGGATTGCTTCGTAGGAAGCCACCATTTTTCCCAGAACCCTTTCATTGATGTACTGAGACTTGGCTCGGTTATAGGAGGTTCCCGACTAGCTCGGATAACTCCCTGACTTTCTCCTCCGGGAGAAACACCTTTTTCTGGACTGTGTCCAGGATCATCCCTAGGAACAGAAGACGAGTCGTCGGAATCAGCTGCGATTTTGGAATATTGAGAATCCAATCGTGCTGCCGCAACACTACCTGAGATAGTGCTACACCGACCTCCAACTGTTCCCTGGATCTTACCCTTATCAGGGAATCGTCCAAGTAAGGGATAACTAAAATTCCCTTCCTTCGAAAGAGTATCATCATTTCGGCCATTACCTTGGTAAAGACCCGGGGTGCCGTGGACCATCCATACGGCAGCGTCTGAAACTGATAGTGACAGTTCTGTACCACAAACCTGAGGTACCCTTGGTGAGAAGGGTAAATTTGGGACATGAAGGTAAGCATCCTTGATGTCCCGAGACATCATGTTCCAGGTTCGCAATCACTGCTCTGAGTGACTCAATCTTGAATTTGAACCTCCGTATGTAAGTCTTCAAGATTTTAGATTTAGAATCGGTCTCACCTAGTCGTCCGGCTTCTGTACCACAACAGTGTGGAATAATACCCCGTTCCCTGTTGCAGGAGGGGTACCTTGATTATCACCTGCTGGGAATACAGCTTGTGAATGGCTTCCAAAACTGCCTCCCTGTCAGAGGGAGACATCGGTAAAGCCGACTTTAGGAAACGGCGAGGGGGAGACGTCTCGAATTCCAATTTGTACCCCTGAGATATCACCTGAAGGATCCAGGGGTCTAATTGCGAGTGAGCCCACTGCGCGCTGAAATTCATTGAGACGGGCCCCCACCGTGCCTGATTCTGCTTGTAAAGCCCCAGCGTCATACTGAGGGCTTGGCAGAGGCGGGAGAGGGCTTCTGTTCCTGGGAACTGGCTGATTTCTGCAGCCTTTTTCCTCTCCCTCTGTCACGGGGCAGAAATGAGGAACCTTTTGCCCGCTTGCCCACGAAAGGACTGCGCCTGATAATACGGCGTCTTCTTATGTTGAGAGGCAACCTGGGGTACAAACGTGGATTTCCCAGCTGTTGCCGTGGCCACCAGGTCTGAAAGACCGACCCCAAATAACTCCTCCCCTTCTTCCAAATGCCGTTTGGAATCCGCATCACCTGACCACTGTCGTGTCCATAACCCTCTACTGGCAGAAATGGACAACGCACTTAGACTTGATGCCAGTCGGCAAATATTCCGCTGTGCATCACGCATATATAGAAATGCATCTTTTAAATGCTCTATAGGCAATAATATACTGTCCCCATCTAGGGTATCAATATTTTCAGTCAGGGAATCCGACCACGCCAAACCAGCACTGCACATCCAGGCTGAGGCGATTGCTGGTCGCAGTATAACACCAGTATGTGTGTAAATACATTTTAGGATATCCTCCTGCTTTCTATCAGCAGGATCCTTAAGGGCGGCCATCTCAGGAGAGGGTAGAGCCCTTGTTCTTACAAGCGTGTGAGCGCTTTATCCACCCTAGGGGGTGTTTCCCAACGCACCCCAACCTCTGGCGGGAAAGGATATAATGCCAACAACATTTTAGAAATTATCAGTTGTTATCGGGGGAAACCCACGCATCATCACACACCTCATTTAATTTCTCAGATTCAGGAAAACTACAGGTAGTTTTTCCTCACCGAACATAATACCTCTTTTTGGTGGTACTCGTATTATCAGAAATGTGTAAAACATTTTTCATTGCCTCAATCATGTAACGTGTGGCCCTACTGGAAGTCACATTTGTCTCTTCACCGTCGACACTGGAATCAGTATCCGTGTCGGCGTCTATATCTGCCATCTGAGGTAACGGGCGCTTTAGAGCCCCTGACGGCCTATGAGACGTCTGGACAGGCACAAGCTGAGTAGCCGGCTGTCTCATGTCAACCACTGTCTTTTATACAGAGCTGACACTGTCACGTAATTCCTTCCAACAGTTCATCCACTCAGGTGTCGACCCCCTAGGGGGTGACATCACTATTACAGGCAATCTGCTCCGTCTCCACATCATTTTTCTCCTCATACATGTCGACACAAACGTACCGACACACAGCACACACACAGGGAATGCTCTGATAGAGGACAGGACCCCACTAGCCCTTTGGGGAGACAGAGGGAGAGTTTGCAAGCACACACCAGAGCGCTATATATATATATATATACAGGGATAACCTTATATAAGTGTTTTTCCCCTTATAGCTGCTGTATTTTTAATACTGCGCGTAATTAGTGCCCCCCTCTCTTTTTAAACCCTTTCTGTAGTGTAGTGACTGCAGGGGAGAGCCAGGGAGCTTCCCTCCAACGGAGCTGTGAGGGAAAATGGCGCCAGTGTGCTGAGGAGATAAGGCCGCCGAGAAGGGGGCGGAGCCTATCTCCCGTTTTTCTGTGTATTCTGGCAGGGGTTAAATTCATCCATATAGCCCAGGAGCTATATGTGATGCATTTTTTGCCATCCAAGGTGTTTTTATTGCGTCTCAGGGCGCCCCCCCCCCAGCGCCCTGCACCCTCAGTGACCGGAGTGTGAAGTGTGCTGAGAGCAATGGCGCACAGCTTCAGTGCTGTGCGCTACCTTGTTGAAGACAGGACGTCTTCTGCCGCCGATTTTCCGGACCTCTTCCGTCTTCTGGCTCTGTAAGGGGGCCGGCGGCGCGGCTCTGGGACCTATCCATGGCTGGGCCTGTGATCGGTCCCTCTGGAGCTAATGTCCAGTAGCCTAAGAAGCCCAATCCACTCTGCACGCAGGTGAGTTCGCTTCTTCTCCCCTTAGTCCCTCGATGCAGTGAGCCTGTTGCCAGCAGGTCTCACTGAACATAAAAAACCTAAAACTAAACTTTTCACTAAGCAGCTCAGGAGAGCCACCTAGTGTGCACCCTTCTCGTTCGGGCACAAAAATCTAACTGAGGCTTGGAGGAGGGTCATAGGGGGAGGAGCCAGTGCACACCAGGTAGTTCTAAAGCTTTACTTTTGTGCCCAGTCTCCTGCGGAGCCGCTATTCCCCATGGTCCTTACGGAGTCCCCAGCATCCACTAGGACGTCAGAGAAAGGGGGGGTGTAATCAAGCCATGGCGACGCGGATGCCCGGAGGTGTTTACAGATCAGCTTGAAAAGGTGTGTACCCAGCTTTAGACCACGAGGACCTAATCAAGATACTGGTATGTAGCCCATATTTACCCTAAACATCTCTCAAACATTTATCTTTTTCCTCCTAGCTGTCAACATAGCAAAAAGATTAAAAAAAAAAAAAAAAAATGTAATATATATATATATATATATATATATATATATATATATATATATATATATATATATATAGCTCAAAAAAATAAAGGGAACACTTAAACAACACAATGTAACTCTAAGTCAGGCATGTCCAAACTGCGGCCCTCCAGCTGTTGAGAAACTACACATCCCAGCATGCCCTGACACTGCTTTAGCATTCTCTGACAGCAAAACTGTGTAAGGGAATGCTGGGATATGTAGTTTCACAACAGCTGGAGGGCCACAGTTTGGACATGCATGCTCTAAGTCAATCACACGTCTGTGAAATCAAACTGTCCACTTAGGAAGCAACACTGATTGACAATCAATTTCACATGCTGTTGTGCAAATGGAATAGACAACAGGTGGAAATTATAGGCAATTAGCAGGACACCCCCAATAAAGGAGTTGTTCTGCAGGTGGTGCCCACAGACCACTTCTCAGCTCCTATGCTTTCTGGCTGATGTATTGGTCACTTTTGAAAGCTGGTGGTGCTTTCCCTCTAGTGGTAGCATGAGACGGAGCCTACAACCCACACAAGTGGCTCAGGTAGTGCAGCTCATCCAGGATGGCACATCAATGCGAGCTGTGGCAAGAAGGTTTGCTGTGTCTGTCAGCGTAGTGTCCAGAGCATGGAGGCGCTACCAGGAGACAGTCCAATACATCAGGAGACGTGGAGGAGGCCGTAGGAGGGCAACAACCCAGCAGCAGGACCGCTACCTCCGCCTTTGTGCAAGGAGGAACAGGAGGAGCACTGCCAAAGCCCTGCAAAATGACCTCCAGCAAGCCACAAATGTGCATGTGTCTACTCAATCGATCAGAAACAGACTCCATGAGGGTTGTATGAGGGCCCGACGTCCACAGGTGGGGATTGTGCTTACAGCCCAACACCGTGCAGGACGTTTGGCATTTTCCAGAGAACACCAAGATTGGCAAATTCGCCACTGGCGCCCTGTGCTCTTCACAGATGAAAGCAGGTTCTCACTGAGCACATGTGACAGAGTCTGGAGACGCCAAGGAGAACGTTCTGCTGCCTGCAACATCCTCCAGCATAACCGGTTTGGCAGTGGGTCAGTAATGGTGTGGGGTGGCATTTCTTTGGGGGGCAGCACAGCCCTCCATGTGCTCGCTTTAGTCCAGGTCTGGGAGGAGACCCCTCAGGAGACCATCCGCCACCTCATCAGGAGCATGCCCAGGCGTTGTAGGGAGGTCATACAGGCACGTGAAGGACACACACACTACTGAGCCTCATTTTGACTTGTTTTAAGGACATTACATCAAAGTTGGATCAGCCTGTAGTGTGTTTTTCCACTTAATTTTGAGTGCGACTCCAAATCCAGACCTCCATGGGTTAATAAATTTGATTTCCATTGATAATTTGTGTGTGATTTTGTTGTCAGCACATTCAACTATGTAAAGAACAAAGTATTTAATAAGAATATTTCATTCATTCAGATCTAGGATGTGTTATTTTAGTGTTCCCTATATTTTTTTGAGCAGTGTATAATAATATATATATATATATATATATATATATATATATATATATATACACACACATACATACATATACACACACATACATACATATACACACACATACATACATATATTTCGACATTATACAATAAAACTTATGTACTGCCATTTAAATTTGGTTAACTACATTTAATTGCCAGACGCTAAATAAGGAGACCACAAACAAATACCTGACTCTTGCATAGGTTTCATCGTCATCTGCAGCAATCCACTTAATATCAGCTAGTGAGGGGACCATTGGTGCATCAGTGAAATATAGATCAGAACTCGGGAGAGCCTTAAATACAGGAAGAAAAAAAAAGAAGAAGACATAAATATACATACGCTCAGAAAGAACACACCTAAATTGCAGGAGTTAGTTATTAAAGAAACCCCTCCCATTATCAGAGCCAGGTTCTGCTGCTTGCAGCCGTTTTCCCAGCACGCTTCTATTTTTCTTACAACTATGGTTCAAGCAGGATGCTGGGTAAAGTTGGGGGAAAAATGGAGGCTTATGATATGTCCTCCCAATCACACATCGCCAATTAAAGTTGGTTAGTAAAAGGAATTTGCCAGTTCAGTATCACAGAACTAACAGAGGCCCATAAGAAAGAATGATAGGGCAGCAACAGGCAACCTGATACACTTCACACTAACTTTCAATAAAGCAGCACATTAACCTCAACCGCAGTGACAAGTTAAAACAATACCTTTAATGAAACAACGAGACACCTATATGTAAGAACACATCGGCAGGCATTTTAAATAAGAGTTATGAGCAATCATCTAAAAATATGGCAATAAAGCAGGAAGGCTTGGAGGGAAGTATGCCCCGGTGACACCTGTTGACTATCAGCGAGATAGATGCATCTTACAAAAATATTTTGAGAGGTGGTAGTGCAGCTCTAAGTAGCAGTGATATTTAAGATTAATGAGCAAGAATAAAAGTTATGTGCCAGGTTATCTATTTATATGCTAAATATCTAAGAATCTGCTACACAAAGGAAAACTATAAATAGAGTCAAGTTTTAATTTTAACTAAAAACATTCCATTTCACAGGTGAACCCAATCAAGAAGGTGTGCGTGTGTACAAGTGGTAGGGAAAATAGGGACTAATTCAGACCTGATCACTGTGCTGCTAATTTTGCTGTCCTGCTATCAGATAGTCGCCGCCCAGGGAGAGTGTAAATTCGCTCGTGCAAGTGTGCGATCGCATGTGTATGCCGTGCTAAAAAAGGTCCCTCAGTCAGCGGACAGCTGCAAATCCGTTCGCACCACACTCGCCATCGAATGTTTTTTCGATTGTGTGCAGCCCAGGACTTGCTCCTACAGTGCGTTGAGAACAGGCTGATCAGGTCCGGAGCGGACGTCACATAACCTCCCTGAAAACGTTTGGGAACGCCTGCGTTTTCCCTGACACTCCCAGAAAACAGTCAGTTACCACCCACAAATGGTGTCTTCCTGTCAATCAGCTTGTGAATCGCTGTGCGATTGAAATTTTCACACCACCTGTCACTGTTTGGCGTTGCCTGTTTGGTGACGCACGTGCACATTGTGGTGCATGCGCAGTCAGTCGATAATCATCCGCTGTGTGAAAACACACAGCAGCGATCAGGTCTGAATCGGGCCCATAGATTGTAAGCTCCACTGGGGCAGGGACTGATGTGAATGGCCAAATATTCTCTGTAAAGCGCTGCAGAATATGGGTGCGCTATATGAATATCTGGTAATAATAGAAGGACTTCTGGGTTTAAGACCAGGAAATCCTTCTCTGCATGCACCGAGTGACGTGGGGGGTGCTGGGAGGGATATAATTAGATCCCCCTCAGGGGGAAATGAGAATAGAAGCCCATACTTGGGTAACACCATCTAGAGATGGCGTTGCCCTCCGCATCCAAGCTCTGGAATGTATCACATTCCGGAGCTTGGTGCATATGCAGTAAGTGGACAAACCTCCGAAAATGACGTGTTCTGATGTTTGACCACAAATTATGCATTGCTGCATCCCGCCCATAGCGTTGAGATGTAATGTGATGACATAGGGCCTAATTCAGATCTGATCGCAGCAGCAAATTTGTTAGCAGATGGGCAAAACCATGTGCACTGCAGGTGGGGCAGATATAACATGTACAGAGAGAGATACATTTGGGTGGGTTATATTGTTTCTGTGCAGGGTAAATACTGACTGCTTTATTTTTACACTGCAATTTAGATTTCAGTTTTAACAGACCCCACCCAAATCTAACTCTCTCTGCACATGTTATATCTGCCCCCCCTGCAGTGCACATGGTTTTGCCCATTAGCTAACAAATTTGCTGCTGCGATCAGATCTGAATTAGGCCCACAGGGCGGAGAAGTAGTGCAGTAGTAATATAGTGCAGAGATGTAGTATGGAGAAGTATTGTAGTGATGTAATGTAACACCACACCCCCCTCCCCACTCTAGAGGACTTCTTTACAAAGTGGATATCATAGCTGTCAATATTGTGACTACATACCATTGGAGCGTACGGCTCCCATTATAGTTGGTTATCATACATAACTGTGGGGTGCTATTGGATTAAGGTTTGAAACTTCAAATTATTTCAGAAAAATTCATCCGCAGTGTTGGTAGTTTATATAGCTATTCCCGGAGTGTAAAAACGTTTTTCATTGGAAACCAGAGTAAACATAGAAGGAAGAGATTCATTACAAATAAAAAAATCCTGCCCTAAATCATATCTGGTATATTGTCAAAATGACAAATGTTTGAGAACATTACCTCAAAGCAGGCTCTAGCACAAGGTTTCAGTGGCAGGTGGGAACCAATTTTCCTAACCAGACTCCGTGCGGAACCACATGGCTTATTCTCCCACACTGGAACAGTCTGAAATAAATCACATACACAGTCGTCATATCAAATAGGTGAGATTTAATAGTTTAAAGTGCACACAATAACCAGTTACCACAACTCTGTGGAGATATAAGGCCATTGGTGAAACGGAACACACTATGCACAAACTGAATGGGAGGAGATGAAGTTCAAAGTTAGGAGCTTAAAGAAGGAAGCAAAACTGCAGCTACCATTTGCTGTCAACAGAGCACGGTCAAGTTAGGCGGAACATCTGCTATACATAGCTGAGGTAAGCAATATTCATCCACAAGCAATTACTTTCTGCTGTGTTTACTCTAAATGGGCATGAGGGAAGCGGCTTCTACATCATATGTTCTGCAAAAAAGTGACATAAAAAGTTAACAATTGGCAAGAGAGACATTTTACGTGTCCGTTATATGATGGCTCCTAAATCACGGACTTCGATTCTTTATTAGACTGGTAACCAAAAATAACAGTTTTGCACCCTCGGGTGCTTTTTCAAAAGGAAAAACCACCTAAGGGTGCAAAACGCATTAGAAAAAGTCCTATCATCTGCATCAGGATATATTGCCCTGGGGGCACCTGCTATTGATTCACTGTGTGGAGATTTACTTGAACATGCCAGCCGCATTGCATCCCATACTTTGCCGAAGGGTGAAAGCCGGAGCTCGTCTGCTGGGTCTCAGCAGTGAGAGACAAGGCCAACCAGCTGTACGGCTGACGTCACGAAGCGGCATACAGCTGAGAAACGAGCACCTCCGGCGCAGACCATCACTGGTCGGGGGAAGCACCTGGCCGGCAGGAGAGCTCCATATGCTACAAGCTGCACTCGTACATTTATGCACAGTATACAGTAGATTGGTAAACCTCCTCTTATAAATTTAAAACATACTGCTGTAATTATAAAAATTGGACTGAACTGTTCATGTGCGTGCACCATAAATTAAGCAGCAGCAGATTAAGCAACCCAAGTGGACATTTTGAATAATAAGTACCAGGAGAATCAAGCAAGATATCTATTTGCATGTAAATTATTTACAGATTGTTTATATCACGTGATACGTATATATATATATATATATATATATATATATATATATATATATATATATATATATATTTTTTTTTTTATTTTTTTTTTATTTTTTATTTTAAATCCAGTAAGATTTTATGACATCGGATGCCATACAATGATATACTTGTGTATGTGTACATAAAAAAAATTCTATAGATTTTTTAATCCAATTTTGTGCAGTGTCGCTACTTTAACTGCATTTATTTCTTAAAGACAGTACAAAAATAAAAATGCAATTTTCTTATATAAACAATGTCACATGTGTGTTTTTTTAGTCACACAGAATACACATGGTATTTTTATTAGCACATTTGGAATTTCTATTGTTGTCTTTTTATGATTAACTGAGGGTCCTTGTGACCATTCAGTCCCATTTGTGGTTGTGTGCACACAGACATAACTGAACCAGTCTTGCAGCTCAGGTTGTTGTTATATTTGTATGTATATATATATATATATATATATATATATATATATATATATATATATATATACACACACACCATATTGATATAAACGCCTAAATCTGTGGGTTCTATTTACTTACTATAAAATAGCTGAACATGCTGGGTAAAAAAAAAAAAAAAAAAAAAAATATATCTATCTATCTATATTAATAATATTATATATATATTTGATCCAGCGTGGTGGAAATATGGCTTGAAGAGTGACCTCCCCATGGCTGCACTTGTACGGTCATCTGTTAATCCAGACGATGCAGTGAAATACAATGCGATTCAGCTCCACACAAGTGACCAAACTGCAATTGCTCTGGTTGTTGGCATAGGTGTGGATATATAAAGGTCTGGAAACAAGTGTACTAAAGCTTACTTCCAAAGCCCACAGTTCCGTCAACATGCATACGTGAGAATATCCTTTACAGCCCAACTAAGGGGGTAAATCAGAGTTGATCGCAGCAGCAAATTTGTTAGCAGTTGGGCAAAACCATGTGCACTGCAGGGGCAGATGTAACACGTGCAGAGAGAGTTAGATTTGGGTGGGGTGTGTTCAAACTGAAACCTAAATTCCAGTGTAAAAATAATGCAGCCAGTATTTGCCCTGCACAGAAACAAAATAACCCACCCAAATCTAACTCTCTCTGCACGTTATATCTGCCCCACCTGCAGTGCACATGGTTTTGCCCAACTGCTAAGAAATTTGCTGCTGCGATCAACTCTGAATTACCCCCTAAGCCTCCTCAGTTGCAAGTGGAGTTGCAACTGAAACGTGTAGGATACTGCATTGCTCGTACTTGTGTACATTCATTCCAGAGAATTTGCAGGGTGAGAACACATAAGATATACACTGCAAACAGGCATACATCAACTGTATATGCGTGCAGTTATAGGACGGTTGAGGAAGAGAGACCCTGGCATGAGAACCCATCCCCTACTGGTAATCAGCCACATCCAGCGGCGTATTTATAATTGGTGCAGGAGGCTCCACACTGCAGACCCTATATCTATCTATTTAATACTTACCTCTTCAGAGGGGTGGTCTTCAGTATGCCGACTGACGGGATCCCGGCGCACAGTATACCGGCGCCGGGATACCGACAGCCGGCATACCGACACTTATTCTCCCTCGTGGGGGTCCACGACCCCCCCCTGGAGGGAGAATAAAATAGCGTGGCGCGCGCCACCGTTCCCGTAGCGTGGCGAGCGCGCAAGGAGCTCATTTGCGCTCGCCACACTGTCGGTAAGCCAGCGATCGGGCTCCCGGCGCCGGTATGCTGGTCGCCGGGAGCCCGACCGCCGGCAGATCGTAGTGAACCCCTTCAGAGTCCCGCCTCAGCAGCTCCTCACGGTAGACATTTTTCGTCATTTTGAGCTGGCATAGTAGAAAAATCACTGGGAAAATGGCCATCATGCCATTTCCTGGGAGACCTGCGAAAGCTCAATAGATGCAGGGTCTACTAGTGCTCACTAATGCGCTGCCAGCTAGAAAGCAGGCGGCCCAGACTCCCTTCTCTCTTAGGCCCTCATTCCGAGTTGTTCGCTCGCTAGCTGCTTTTAGCAGCATTGCACACGCTAGGCCGCCGCTCTCTAGGAGTGTATTTTAGCAGAATAGCGAACAAAAGATTAGCAGAATTGCTACTAAATAATTCTTTGCAGTTTCTGAGTAGCTCCAGACCTACTCACAGATTGCAATCAGCTCAGTCCGTTTAGTTCTTGGTTTGACGTCACAAATACGCCCTGCGTTCGGCCAGACACTCGCCCATTTCTCCAGACACTCCTGCGTTTTTCCCTGACTCGCCTGCGTTTTTTAGCACACTCCCGGAAAACGCTCAGTTACCTCCCAGAAACGCCCTTTTCCTGTCAATCATTCACCGATCAGCAGTGCGACTGAAAAGCGCCGCAGAATCCACAGCAAATCTGCTAAGTTTTTAGTTAAATAACTAAGCGCATGCGCCCTGCGTGCCTTGCGCATGCGCACTTTGCAACAAATCGCAACATAGCGAAAATCGGCAACGAGCGAACAACTCGGAATGACCCCCCTAATGCGCTCCTGGCCACATCTGTCATTTGAACATATTATTGCAACCTGTATAAGATACATCCAAATTTTAAACCTTATAAAATATTAGCTACTGATGTGGTAGATTAAGAAAAAACAAAACAAAACACAACAACATACATAAGAAGGTTAAAAAAAAAAAAAAAAATACAATCACAGCCTCCAAAACGTTGATATTGCAGTTAGATGAGAATGCTGACTACCATGAATGATACAAAATACAAGCTATCTTTATACTTACTCAGCTAGTAAAAACAGTTGCAAAGTCTAAAACCAGAGAGGAGTCTATCACATGTCCGCTCATACAAATATGGCCTGTGTAATCTAGTATTTTACAAGACTCACTGACTGAAAATCTCAAAAACCTAATGCTCTCAACCATTGCTTCTGTTCTTCTAAATAACACTATCTACTTTGTAATTACTTCCATTTCCTTTTAATTCCCTAAAATGGCCATTCTGTAGTGCCACTGCTTTTAGTAGAGCTGCTTTCAATGTTTGGTTTATTTCTGGTCATTATTTTCACATACACCTTTTATATAATATTCTTCTGATCACATCTAACGTACTGCACTAAAGCCATGGTTCCTAGATCCACTCCCATACCAATCCACTCTGCTGGCTCTTACACCTCCCCCATTTCCCAATCATACCCCACCCCCCGCACTTGCAACCCAGCCGACCTGATCCACATTTCTCCTATTCCATCCCTCCCCCTTTCCTGTGCGCTCTGGAATGCCAGATCAATCTGCAACAAACTAACCACTATCTCCCACTCTTAACATTCTCGCCATCACTAAAACCTGGCTCTCCTCCTCTGACTCCACCTCCCCTGCTGCCCTATCGTACAGGGGCTTCTTCGCCCACTCTGTCAGGCCCGAAGACCGCCAAGGTGGTGGAGTGGGAATCCTACTCTCTCCAAACTAAACTGCACCTTTCGCATCATCCCACCCAAACCCTCCCTCACTTTCTCCACTTTTGAGGTCCACTCTATCTGCCTCTTCTCTCCCATTCACCTCCAGGTGGCATCATCTACCGCACCCCCCCTCCCCCAGCTGCTCCTCCCCATTCCTCGACAACTTTGCTGCCTGGCTACCCCAATTCCTCTCCTCGACCATCCCCTCTATCATCCTTGGTGACAAACATTCCTATTGACATTGGTAAACTAGCATCTACTAATCTTCTTGCCCACTCTCCTTTGGCCTCTCTCATTGGACCTCTACCCCCACTCACCATCTTGGCCACTCCCTTGACCTTGTCTTCACCCACCGGTGTGATCCTCCTGACTTCTCCAGCTCTCCTCTTCCCCTCTCTGGCCACCATCTACTCTCTTTTAGCCTCTCATCTCCTCCCCATACCCCGAACCACCGTCACCAGACGCAATCTCTGATCTTTTAACACCACTGTCCTGTCCTCCCTCGATATTCTCCTATCGCCTCTATCCACCAAGGCCTGCCCCATCCAGGCGGCCTCCTTCTATAACTCCACCCTCACCTCTGCACTTCATTCTGTTGCTCCTGTCTCCTCTGTTCCCCTCCGCCGTTCTAAACCCCAACCCTGGCACTCCAAACAGACCAGATTCCTCCAAAAATGCCCTCGCACTGCCGAGCGCCTCTGGAGGAAATCTCGCTCTCTAGGAGCGAGATTTACCAGAGAGCGAGAAATAGACAAAGAAATAGACTCCCACATCCTATCCTCTTCCCCCCTCTACCTGCCCCCTGGACCACCTCCCCTCCCATCTCCTCCGCTCCCACTCCCCCACTGCCTGCTCCCACTTTGCTCACCTCTTCAACCTATCACTCTCTACCGGCATCTTTCCCTCACCATTCAAACATAGTAATTGAGGTTGAATAGAAGCAAATTGCCCAACGTGTCCAACCTGTATTAAGTTGTGATGATTCTATATACCGATGAATAATGTTTTAGGACTATAACTCATGTTACCCCCGAATTAACCACTTTGATATTTTAAATATTATAACCTTGGATATAATTTTCATTCAGAAATGTATCCATTCCTTTTTTTAAATCCAATTACAGATTCCGCCATTACCACCTTCCCTGGCAGGGAATTCCACATTCTAATTGCCCTAACAGTGACGAAACCTTTCCTCCATTGCATTCGGAACTTTCTCTCCTTCAGCCGCAGCGAGTGCCCACGTGTCCTAAACTGTGTTCATTTAATAAATAATTCCTCTGATAACTCTTAAGCCTATTATCAATGAATACCCCAAAATCTTTTTCCAACTCTGTTTCCCCTAGGCGTTCCCCATTTAATATGTAGGTTGCGAGTTTGTTTTTAGTCCCAAAATGCATAACCTTGCATTTGTCTGTATTGAACCTAATTTTCCATTTAGACGCCCAGAGTTCAAGTTTAGATAGATCAATCTGCAAGGACTCCACATCCAATTCTGAATTACCTTACACAGTTTAGTATCATCTGCAAAGATTGACACTGTGCTTTCCAGGCCTCTTTCTAGGTCATTGATAAATATTTTGAACAGTAGTGGTCCAAGTACGGACCCTTGTGGTATTCCGCAGACTACTGGGGACCAGGTTGAGGACTTCCCGTTGACCACTACTCGCTATACCCTGCTATCCAACCAGTGGCTTATCCATGTGCAAATAGTTTTTCCTAGGCCAAGCTCCTTTAATTTGATCATCAGTCTCCTGTGCGGAACTGTATCGAAGGCTTTTGCAAAATCTAGGAAGATCACATCCACTGCTTTTCCTTGATCAAGATTATTGCTCACTTCCTCGTAGAAGCTCTTGTCTCACCTATTCTCAAAAAAACAACAACCTTGACCCTTCCTCACCCGCTAGTTACCACCCAATCTCTCTGCTCCCATATACCTCCAAACTACTTGAGCGGCTGGTATTTAGCAGTCTCACCAGCTATCTCTCTGACCACTCCATCCTTGATCCTCTTCAATCTGGCTTTCGGCCACTCCACTGAAACTGCCCTGGTCAAAGTCACCAACAACCTGCTTTTGGCCAAATCCAGAGGTAATTTCTCTTTGCTCATCCTCCTGGATCTCTCTGTGGTCTTCAACACTGTTGATCATCCTCTCCTCCTCCACACCCTCCAGTCAATTGGCCTCTCTAGCACTGTCCTTGCCTGGTTCACCTCTTACTTTGCTAACTGCCGATTCTCAGTGTCTGCCTCTGGCTCCACCTCACCCCCTTCCAACCTCCCTGTTGGGGTTCCCCTTCTCTTCTCCATCTACACCTCGTCCCTGGGTGCGCTTATAAGCTCCTTTGGCCTCTGGTGCTACCTCTATGCGGATGATACACATCTATACCTCTTCTCACCTGATCTCTGTCCCTCTGTACTTTCTCGGGTATCCAGCTGCCTCTCTGCCATCGCCTCTAGGTGTCTGACCGCCCCCTGAAGCTCATCTTGGACAAAACCGAACTCATCATCTTTCCCACATCCAGAGTCTCTACCCCTCAATATGTCTATCACTGTTAACACTATCATCTTCCCCAACTCCGCTGCCTGGGCGTCACTCTTAACTCCTCCCTCTACTTCACCCCCCACATCCAATCTCTGGCTCAATCCTGCCGAGTCCAGCTATGCAACATCGCTCACATCAGGCCATTCCTCTCTCGGAGTGCGACTAAAATTATCCACTCAATAGTCATCTCACAGCTCGACTATTACAACATTCTCTTGAGTGGCCTACTACTCTCCCATCTTGCTCCACTCCAGACTCTGCAGCTAGACTTATCTTCCTCTCCCGCCGCTCCACATCTGCCACTCCCCTTCGACAAAACATACACTGGCTCCCATTCCCTCACAGAATCCTCTTCAAACTCCTTACCCTCACATACAAGACCCTCTCTAATTCCACTGCATCATACATACTCCCACCCGCCCACTATGGTTGGCCAATGGCCGTCGCCTCTCGTCTACCCTGGTCACTACATCCCATGGTGCAAATCCAAGATTTTGCCGGTGCTGCCCCTCTTCACTGGAACAAGCTCCCTTGATCTATTAAACTCTCCCCGACCTTACAAAGCTTCAAACGGGCACTGAAAACTCAGTCTTGAGGCCGCTCTCCCGTCCTCATGCCTTCGCCATCTCTGCCTCGCTTACTTCCTGCCACCAGGCCACCTTTCGCTTGCTTGCATCTCATGTCACCTGTCTATCTCCCTCTTCCTCTAGAGTGTAAGCTCCTTGGAGCAGGGCCCTCTTTCCTCCTGTTCTCACAGCCCTCTTCTCTTGCACTTCAATTACAGCTTTATCCTACTCAGTGACTGTCTACACCCACATTTCCTCTCATTCCATCCATATCTTCTAATGGCTGCCCATCCCTAGTAGTATGCCGATTACTCCTTGGCTTCCTTACATCTCAGCTGTGTGCTGAGAACTGTGGTGCTAATTGTTACCTGTGCTCCATTTTCTGTGATGTTAAGTTCTGTATACCCTGTATTGTTCTAATGCGTGTTGTATGTACAGTGCTACAAAACACTTGTGGCGCCTTATAAATAAATTGTAATAATAATCTAGTAGTACTGTATCTCACTTTATCAATGTTTTGTTTCACTTTGCTAATATAACTTCATGTAGTTTGGCAGAGATGTGAGTGGGCTACCATCCAGCATTTACCAGCATGATGACCTCTGTGTGACAAATATTTCTAGGACATCATGAGCTGAGCTAGAGGAAAAACACCCAGTTCATAGACAATAAAGTATACATTTGAGGGCAATATTATAAAATGTCATTAGTAAAACTGTTCTTTGTAGCTTACAAATTGCTCCAATAACAGTAATTTATATTTTATAATCTATAGATTACACACTTGTCAGCAGGGCCCTCTAACCTCTCTGTAGATGTAATTTCCCAGGGACGGACTGGGTCCGTGAAACAGCCCTGGCACATCAATGTGCATGCGAGCTTGACAAAGGGGGTCCACAGGTCAGGGGGACCTGGCCTAACGGCACACCCAATCTATCTGTATACCAGCAATGGGTGGCAGGGTGAAATGATGGGTGGCTGAGCAGATAGCCGAGAGACTGCTCTGTGTAGCCGAACCAGCACATCCGGCATTTGCCAGAATTCCACATAGCCAGTCTGGCCCTTTTGGGGCCCCATTTAACAATGGGACGTAACCTCATTATCACTCACTAAATAAAGTCTTCCAGGCATTGGTGAGTCACCGCTGGGTGAAAGTATCATGTTTAGACTGGCCGTCGCACGTGCGTAATGACACAATAGCTCATCGCTGGGCGGAAGATGACGCCGATGAGGGGGACCCCGCTAGACCTTGCCAGAGGGTAGATGCTAGAATCAAGTGGGCTTAGGGACCTTTTCCGTCAGGGGGAGGAGCTATGCCAGCGGGATAGTTCCTCTACTATCCACGCCACCATTACCTTTAGTAATCAGGTGGCGAGCGAAGTGGAGCGAGCCACCGAGCCCGAAGCGTGGCGAGCGAAGCGAGCCCGCGAGGATACTTTTCGGGTACCCTGTTCGCCCGTAGCTCCTCCCCTAGTGACGTCAGAAGGTCCCTTCTCCCACTCCTATATAGAATCAACCCTTGCCGGAGGTGCAAGTAATATTAAATACCAACAGCATATTCATTACTATCACTGGGATACTAAACGGAATATGCTGCTGGTAATAAGCATCATTATTAAACAGAACCAATGCTTTATTTATATTTTGTTCTCAGTTGCGCAACACAACAGAATATGTTGGCGCTATATAAATAAAGGAGTAATAGTATTCATACCTACAGACCTACTAGTGTATCGCAGAATCAGAACCACACAGAAGACTAGAATATATTATTTACTGGTTATAGATAATCACGTAAAGCCATAAGTGATTTATGATGATAAGCGCCAGACTCGGCACAGTGTGTCACAGCAGTACAATAGCTATGGGCCTGGCCGCTGCTGCTCCGTTATACATGGCGTCCTGGGAATGGCGTGTGTTACTCAGTCAGGTACATGCAGCCATATGATGGGAGACACAGGCTCCCCAGCCGCCCCTCACCTTGGGTCTCTTCCGCCTGCAACTCCTCCGCCCATCAGCGCTGTCGGGGGTCCCGCAGGCCTCGTCCCCATCACAGCCCGTATCCAACGAGGCCATGGTGTGGAGGGATGATCCAACCGTGCCGGGGACACAGCGACCTCACCGAACACAGACAGCCCTGGCCCTGCAGCTCCGTTATACTGGCAGCAGTTACACACACACAATGGAGGCCTCCGGGAGGGAGTACAGTCCCCACCACTCACAGGCCGGGAACTCACAGCACCGCCAATGGCAGCAGCAGGCTGAGAGAGGATACCAAACACCGGGCAGGGCTGGGACTTTACGTCGTAGCCAATTATGGTCAAAAGGGGAGTGCATGTGTGCAGTGTGCGTAGCAAGCTGCTGGGGGTAAGGTACTGTATGTCACTGCTGCTAGGACGCTACCCTGCTGCTAGTGTGACATTGAGACACATTGGAGAGCAAACACAGAGATCTCCAGTGGTGGAGTATATATCTATATTTATATGCATCTATATAAATATGAACAAAAAAAATGTTATATATACAGTGCATCTGGAAAGTATTCACAGCGCTTCACCTTTTCCACATTTTGTTATGTTACAGCCAGAGCCGGTGCTAGGGTGTTTGGCGTCCCCCAGCAATCTATAAATTTGCGCCATCTGATACTTTACAAAGGGATAGCGTACGTCAAAAAAGGGGTGTGGTTTCACAAGAGAGGGGCGTGACCACACAATAGTACCCCCATTTAAAACGCCCCAGTAGTGGCGCTGCTTACACATAGCTCCCCCAGTAGTAGCGCCGCTTACACATAACGACCCCACTAGTAGCGCAGTTTACACATAACATCCCAGTAGTAGCACAGCTTACACATAACGACCCAGTTGCATATCCTCCAACTGTACCTTTTTGTCAGGTACAGTACTTATTTTTAATGATCTGTACGATTTTTGTCTCTCTAAATTTCCATTGAAAGTATAAGGAAAGACACGTGGCCACGCCCCCTGTTCAAATTTGTATGTGTAAAATGTTGGCGGGTATGCAGTGATATTTTTGTAAAAAAAATAGGTTCATGAACTCCTGGGAGTGGGCAGCAGTAGATGGGGCTGTGAGTAATGTGGGCGGAGCTACAGTGGACGGGGCCCCATTGTAAGAATAAATTATTTCCTTTTTGAACAATAAAGAAGAAGGGGTGTGGCCTCGGTGCAAGGGATGTGTCCACACTGCAAGGGGTGTGGTCTTGTAGTGTGGCCACTTCCTTTATACCCAAGTTAAACACTACCTTATACCCCAGTTTTGCAACCTGCACGCCCAGAAAACACCACAGGAAAAAAAAATCCTGCTTCATGCCCCTTACATTATTTGTCATTTTTCCTCCTTTTAGTAATGCCCATTACACAATGACACACACTGTAATGCCTAGTACATATTATGCCATACACCATAATACCCTTTACACAATACACACCGTAATGGTATGGGTCTCCTGCTCGTTGCCAGGGGTTTCCTGCTCATTGCCAGCGATTTCCTACTTATTGCCAGAGGTCTCATGTTCGTTGCCAGGGGTTTTATGCTCTGGGTTCCATGCTCATTGCCAGGGGTTTCCTGCTCAGGGTATCATGCTCGTTTCCAGGGGTTTCATGGGAGAAGATGCAGACCAGCGGCACCAGCGTTCCTGGCACTTCCCGGTAGCGATATGTGCGCCTTCACTGACAGATGCTAGAGGTCAAATATGACCTCTATCATCTGTCTCCTGCTATACGACGGCCATTTTTAGAGAGACCTTTTTTTACACGCTGCAGAAGGGTGTTCCCACACCCGTCCACCTGGAAAAAAATAAATAAACCTTTGCTGGCAGTGCCGGTGATGTCATTTTTCAGAAGACCTCCAGGAGCGGCATTCTGGTGCTTTCTGGAATGAAAAATAGCCCTGCTATACCCCTGTAGGCCAGTCCAACCCTGCCTATCTCCTGATGCAGTCCAACCCTGCCTATCTCCTGGGGTTGCAGAGGTGAGGAGCTTACTTTCAAAGTTACAGATATAGGGGGTAATTCCAAGTTGATCGCAGCAGGAATTTTGTTAGCAGTTGGGCAAAACCATGTGCACTGCAGGGGAGGCAGATATAACATGTGTAGACTGTAGAGAGAGTTAGATTTGGGTGGGTTATTTTGTTTCTGTGCAGGGTAAATACTGGCTGCTTTATTTTTACACTGCAAATTAGATTGCAGATTGAACACACTACACCCAAATCTAACTCTCTCTGCACATGTTAAATCTGCCTCCCCTGCAGTGCACATGGTTTTGCCCAACTGATAACAAAATTCCTGCTGCGATCAACTTGGAATTACCCCCATAGTCAGAGCCGGCCCTTACCAATATGATGCCCTAGGCAAGATTTTGGCTGGTACCCCCTAGCACCACCGCTGGTTCCGCCTCTGACCTTGCACCTCTTTCCCAGCACCATCACCCCTCACCCATAGCAGTCTTAATTTTGGTGTTTGTTCCCCCTATATTTTAAATAGGAAAAGTTTGCACATTTGGCGCACAGCCCAAAAAGGGGTGTGTTTTTGCTGGCAAGGGGCATGGCCACACAATAGTAACCCCAATTCCATTTATGCCACACAGTACTGCAACTTCATTCACATTTGATCATGCGATAGTGTTCATAATCATATTACATCCCACAGTAGTATCACTTTACCTTATAAACGTTACTACTCACAGTAGAGCCCTGTTTTCACATTACATCACACCCTATTGCTCTTTATTCACATTAGATGACACAGTAGTGCCCTTTCTATATGCAACGTCACATAGTAGGGCACCTTATACACATAATGCCACACAATAGTAATGCATTTATACACATAATTCCACACAGTAATGCCCCTTACACATATGAGACAAATTATTAATGTCCTTATAAACATAATGCGCCTTACACATTATGACAACCTTTATTAATGCCCTTTTACACATAATGTCCCTTACACATAAGCCGCACATTATTAATGCCCTTATACACATGATGACACACATAATGCCCCCTATAGATTTGCTGCACATTATTAGTGCCCCTATACACATAATGACACACATGCAGTAGTACCCTTTTACATAAATGCCGCACATTATTAATGCCCTTATATACATAATGACACGCATAGTGCCCCTTACACATTATTAATGCATTTTTACATGACACACATAATGCTCCTTACACATATTCCGAACACTACTGCACAACCAACCCACTCACATGCACACAGCAATCACACTGCCACTAACACTGTGACCTCTGCCTCTGCTTGGATACAGATGTGTCCTCATAAATATTGTCTCAATGCTAACATCTGGCACCTTTTTTTTTAATGAAAATGTATCTTATTTGCATTGCTCTGTGGCTAGGATGCACAAGCAGCTTCTACTGTTTAAAATGGTATGCATCATGCCTATATACTGTGTGAGACTGTGGCTGTATCTGCATATGAAATGCTACACACAGAATATAGGCATGCTGCATATCATTTTAATCAGCAGAAGCTGCTGATGCCCCTAGGCATATCAAATGCCCTAGGCAATTGCCTAGTTTGCCTATGCCTATGGCCGGTTCTGCCCATAGTGCCAGCTCTGGTCCCAACCTGCAATCCCATGGTCCACAGTCCCACCAGTCTTGCTGAAAGAGAAACAAATATATATACACTGCTCAAAAAAATAAAGGGAACACTAAAATAACACATCCTAGATCTGAATTAATGAAATATTCTTATTAAATACTTTGTTCTTTACATAGTTGAATGTGCTGACAACAAAATCACACAAAAATGATCAATGGAAATCAAATTTATTAACCCATGGAGGTCTGGATTTGGAGTCACACTCAAAATGAAAGTGGAAAAACACACTACAGGCTGATCCAACTTTGATGTAATGTCCTTAAAACAAGTCAAAATGAGGCTCAGTAGTGTGTGTGGCCTCCACGTGCCTGTATGACCTCCCTACAACGCCTGGGCATGCTCCTGATGAGGTGGCGGATGGTCTCCTGAGGGATCTCCTCCCAGACCTGGACTAAAGCATCTGCTAACTCCTGGAAAGTCTGTGGTGCAAAGTGGCGTTGGTGGATGGAGCGAGACATGATGTCCCAGATGTGCTCAATTGGATTCAGGTCTGGGGAACGGGCGGACCAGTCCATAGCATCAATGCCTTCGTCTTGCAGGAACTGCTGACACACTCCAGCCACATGAGGTCTAGCATTGTCTTGCATTAGGAGGAACCCAGGGCCAACCGCACCAGCATATGGTCTCACAAGGGGTCTGAGGATCTCATCTCGGTACCTAATGGCAGTCAGGCTACCTCTGGCGAGCCCATGGAGGGCTGTGCGGCCCCCCCAAAGAAATGCCACCCCACACCATTACTGACCCACTGCCAAACCGGTCATGCTGGAGGATGTTGCAGGCAGCAGAACGTTCTCCTTGGCGTCTCCAGACTCTGTCATGTCTGTCACATGTGCTCAGTGAGAACCTGCTTTCATCTGTGAAGAGCACAGGGCGCCAGTGGCGAATTTGCCAATCTTGATGTTCTCTGGCAAATTCCAAACGTCCTGCACGGTGTTGGGCTGTAAGCACAACCCCTACCTGTGGACGTTGGGCCCTCTTACCACCCTCATGGAGTCTGTTTCTGATCGTTTGAGTAGACACATGCACATTTGTGGCTTGCTGGAGGTCATTTTGCAGGGCTCTGGCAGTGCTCCTCCTGTTCCTCCTTGCACAAAGGCGGAGGTAGCGGTCCTGCTGCTGGGTTGTTGCCCTCCTACGGCCTCCTCCACGTCTCCTTATGTGCTGGCCTGTCTCCTGGTAGCACCTCCATGCTCTGGACACTACGCTGACAGACACAGCAAATAGATTGTAAGCTTGCGAGCAGGGCCTTCCTACCTCTATGTCTGTCTGTTTTTACCCAGTTTTGTTCTATTACTGTTGTTCTAATTGTAAAGCGCAACGGAATATGCTGCGCTATATAAGAAACTGTTAATAAATAAATAAACCTTCTTGCCACAGCTCGCATTGATGTGCCATCCTGGATGAGCTGCACAACCTGAGCCACTTGTGTGGGATGTAGGGAGGTCATACAGGCATATGGAGGCCACACACACTACTGAGCCTCATTTTGACTTTACATCAAAGTTGGATCAGCCTGTAGTGTGTTTTTCCAGTTTAATTTTGAGTGTGACTACAAATCCAGACCTCCATGGGTTAATAAATTTGATTTCCATTGATAATTTTTGTGTGATTTTGTTGTCAGCACATTCAACTATGTAAAGAACAAAGTATTTAATAAGAGTATTTCATTCATTCAGATCTAGGATGTGTTATTTTAGTGTTCCCTTTATTTTTTTGAGCAGTGTATATACTAGCTGTTCTACCCGTTCTTCGCATGAGAGTTTCTGTTTTTCACAGTTGTAAATATCAGTGTTAAAAATTTGGTAAATCTATAGAGATGTAATTCTGAGATGTCTTAATGTAAGTTAATATTAATCCATGGTTCTTGGAGTTACCTGAGGAGCACTCGTAGCAGATACGGTAAAAAGTGAAAGGACCATTTTTGTAGTTTATTAAAGTAAGAGAATAAGTGATGAGTCAGTCAGGCAGTGAGTGAGTGAGTGAGTGAGTGAGTGAGTGAGTGAGTGAGGGCTTTCGTATTTCTATACTGTAGATAATTATATATATATATATATATATATATATATATATAATGTACACTGTGTATGTTTAAACAGCCATGTTTTATAATGTGTGATTCTCACTTGCTTTGATGAGATAAATAAGCAGATAAGGTAGCCCTGCTATAACGGACTGTTCCCGACAATGGGCCTAATTCAGACCTGATCGCAACAGCAACATTTTTTTCTAATGGCCAAAACCATGGGGCTAATTCAGACCTGATTGCTAGGCTACGTTTTCGTACAGTGGGCGATCAGGTTAAAACTGTGCATGCGTATGCACCGCAATGCGCAGGTGCATTGCACGGATACAGAGCAGATCGCCGCTCAGCGATGGGTTTGTGCAAAGGATCCGTTCGCACGGGCGTTCGCAAGGAGATTGACAGGAAGAAGGTGTTTCTGGGTGGCAACTGACCGTTTTCTGGGAGTGTTTGGAAAAACGCTGGCGTGTCCAAGCGTTTGCAGGTAGGGTTCCTGACGTCAATTCCGGTCCCGGACAGGCTGAAGTGTTCGCAGCAGCTGGGTAAGTTCTGGGCAACTCAGAGACTGCACAAAATCTGTTTGTACAGCTCTGCTACACATGCGTTCGCACACTTGCAAAGCGAAAATACACTCCCCTATGGGCGGCGACTATGCGAACACAGGACTGCAAAAAAAAACCCTAGCGAGCAAACAGGTCTGAATCAGGCCCTATGTGCTGTGCAGGTGGGGCAGATATAACGTGCAGAGAGAGTTAGATTTGGGTGGGGTGTGTTCAAACTGAAATCTAAATTGCAGTATAAAAGTACAGCAGCCAGTATTTACCCTGCACAGAATTAAAATAACCCATCTAAATCTAAATATCTCTGCAAATGTTATATCTGCCCCACCTGCAGTGCACATGGTTTTGCCCATTAGAGAAAGATGTTTCTGCTGCGATCAGGTCTGAATTAGGCCCATTGTCCATGCATCCAGCAACAATGACTTAGGGTATGTACACACGGTGAGATTTTTGACTGCGATTTTGACTATTAGCCAAAATTCGCAAGGAAAGTTAGTGCAGATTGCAAGGTGAAAGTCACTTTGCGATCCCGATGCGCGGTCCAGCGAAGTCGGTATCGCAAGCCTAGATAGACTGTGCAGGCAAGTCAATTTTGACTAGTATAAAAATATAGTAAAAATTGACACTTAGCCAAAATCGCACAGAGCCAGTATCGCAAGCACAGTCATCTAGGCGTGATACCGACCACAGCCCCTATCGCATAGTGAGAATCGGGCATAGCTGAAATCTCACCGTGTGTACACACCTTAAGTTTTCCATTTGTATTAAAAACAAGTGAAATACTTTTGCAATAATCACATCAGTAACATTATTAAAGAAACACTTTGGCATTAATACTTATGTGATTATCACAAAAGGAAGAAATGTCTGCCATTATGTGTAACTTAAGGCCCATACACACTGGGCGATTTTGAGCTGAAAGCAGGTCACTTTTGGTGTCTTGAGCTGCTTTCAGCTCACAGCCACCCAGTGTGTATGCACAAGCGATGAGCACTGATGTGCGCTCCCGCTTCATCGCTGGCGGCCGCCATTCATCTACTGGTATTACCAGTAGATGAACGGCGGGATGAGCGGCTTTCCATAGCGTCCTGCTATGGAAAGCCGCTCACCCCCGCTGACATCGCTGGGCAGGGGGAAAACGCTCAGTGTGTATGCACTGAGCGCTTTTTAGCCCAGCGATGTCAGCGATCATCGCTGTGCATAGACGCTGGGCAAAAATGCCCGGTGTTTATGCACCTTTAGAGGCATTCCAGACTTAAGGTGCATACACACCAGAGGCGTCACCGGGTGTGGTGACACCCGGTGCACACCCTTGATACCCCAGAGCAACAGTGGCGCGTTCGCTGCAAAAGGGGGCGTGGCTGCACATAAAGGGGGTGCAGCCTCACGAGGTCATCACTCCTGAGGCGTGCCCAGCATCTCCGGTGATGCTGGGCTGTACTAGGCTGCCCCCGGAGACTGTCTCCCAGTGCTGTCGGCTCCTCTTCTATGACAGGAGCAGGGTGCTGTAGCAGAGTTTCACACTGCAGCACCTGGCTCCTGTCATTGCGGAGGAGCCCACAGTTTTGTTTCACCCCTGCCAGGCGTCACACCCAGGTGCGGGCCGCACCCCCCTTGTGACGCCACTGATACACACTAGGTTATTTTGAGCTCAAAATCGCTCATTTTTAGCGAGTTTGAGCTCAAAGTCGCCTAGTGTGTATGACACATGACGAGCGATGATGCACACTCCCACATCGGGCCTAATTCTGAGTTGATCGCAGCAGGAGTTTTGGCCCTCATTCCGAGTTGTTCGCTCGCTAGCTGCTTTTAGCAGCTTTGCACACGCTAAGCCGCCGCCTACTGGGAGTGAATCTTAGCTTAGCAGAATTGCGAACGAAAGATTCGCATAATTGCGAATAGAAATTTCTTTGCAGTTTCTGTGTAGAAAAAGAAAAAGAAGGAAAGAGCTGTACTATCGGTGCACGTGAGGAGGATTAGATCTGGTTCTCACATCCACCTGTATTAATTTAAAATTTAACTTTTATTAATATATGCTTAAGATTAGTGCAAAAATGGTTACACACAAACTAGGAGTATAGGCGAAACATAGAGGTTAAAATATGACATAGACAAAACATAAAAGTGCAATAAGATATAATAAAGGTGATTTAAAGATTAAAAAATGTGTCCGCGTGTTCACTCTTATGTCTAAGTAAATATAATATATTAATTCTTGATTATATCATTGATTGTTTTATTTGTCCAGTCAATAAACGATTTCTGAAAGGGGCATTAAAAGATGTAAATGAGACAAATGTAGGTGATATAGTGTCGATTGTATGACACTCTGTTCAAATGCTTAGGTGTATATATTGTTGTTATCCCAAGAAGGGGAACACCTTCTTTATTAGGGACTTATGACACCTTAAGACTGTTCAGAATCAGCATAAATGTACTGACAGGTCAAATATGAACAAAATATTATTTAACGTGTGACACCCTGTTACAATGTTCAGGTGTTGGCAGTATATAATACTCTGTTTTAGTGTTCAGTATACATGTTATCTTTATCCGTAAAGGGAAAAACACCTTCTATATTAGGGACTGATGACACCTTGAAGCTGTTCAGATTCAATTCAAATATGCTGAGATGCAGTCAAGTAGAATTTAGATAATATATTGTTAGGTGAATGACATACTGTTATGATGTCCATATATTCTCACTGTTCATACAATTATGGTATTAAAGTGTACACACTATTATTATCCCTAGAAGGAAAACACCTTCTTTATCTGGGACTGGTGACACCTTTAAATTATTCAGAATCAATTCATATATATTGGAACATTCATCATAGTGTATTATCAGGTTGAATATGGGTAACACAATATCATATATTTGATCTATTGTGACATTCTGGTGTACACACTATTACTGTCCCTAGAAGAAAGGCACCTTCATTATTAAGGACTGGTGACACCTCCCCAATACTCAATTTGCTCCCTTATCGGGTTCCTGATTATCTACAGTGTAGTTGTATCTAGTAGCAGATGAATATAAAATAATCAGTTCAGCTATTATGATGTTCGTAGTGTTTCTACCATTGCAGGGAAAAACACCTCCATTATTAAACGACAATGATATCTTCCTGAATAGTTGTATATATTGAACCAATAGATTATATGTCACCACCCAACATTTCACTAAGTTACCATGCAGTAAGTTTATTGTGGCTTATATAGACCACATGACTGCAGTGTATATTTTCTGAATTGATTAGACTGTTGATGTTGAAAAAAGAATTATCTTTATATTCAACTTAACTGTGTCCTAAAGGCCCATACACCTTAGACGATGTTGCTCTGTGAGCGACATCGTCTAACGTTTCCCCCTCCCGGGTCGGCCGTTCGGCGGCCGCCTGTACGCACTGAGCGATATGACCGCTCATATCGCTCAGTGACGTCACGCCCCCGCCAGCCCTGCATGAAGGTCGTGGACGACAGTCCACATCCTTCATGCATGCCCTACCAACAGCGACGATCGTCGCAGACCCGCGTGGCCGCGCATCGGTCGTCGCTGGCGGCATACACACTTAACGATAAAATGAGCGACGTCGCTCAAGGAGGGGGAAAATAAGCGACGTCGCTCATTATATCGTTAAGTGTGTATGGACCTTACGTGTTTTTATTTATTTATTACAGAGTGTAGTCTGAAACATTTATTACAGTTGTCACTGATAGCTTATATCACAGGTGTCTCATAACATTCCTAGATTTATCTTATATGAGTATAATATATCTTTTCTCAACTCAATATAATTGCCTGTTATTCCTTGTATCGTTTCAGACACTCTATTAACTAGTGCAGTGTTGCTGGTTATCTCACCGAGTCATTACCTATTGAGTAAGACCACAGTTCTTAATAGTTAATGATCATCTATCAGCTGCTTTGCACTAGTACTATTAAGGAAAGAATTATCCCTGCATTCAGTTTAATTGTATCCTGAATGTTTCTGTGTGTTTATTGCAGAGTATAATCTGAAACATTTGTTGCAATTATCACTGCTGAATTGTATCACTGATGTCTCATAACATTCCTAAGTTCATCATATAAGAATACAATGTATCTTTTCTCAACTCCACATAATTGCTTCTTATTCCTTTTATTGTTTCAGAGAATCTGTTAGCTAGTGCGGTGCTGCTTGTTATCTCACTGCTTATCTATTAAGTGAATCTACAGTTCTCTATACTTAATAGTCATCTACCAGCTGCTTTACACTAATACTGTTAACCAACACTGCACTTGGTATAAGTTAGAACTGACTAGACATTTATCTTAATATAAAACATAGACATTGAGCCACGCGGACACACGCTGCCCACACGCGTGTTCCGCCGTTACTCTGACAGCTTCGTCAGGGCTGAACCAGTTTCTGAGTAGCTCGGGACGTACTCTGCCACTGCGATCAGTTCAGTCAGTTTCGTTCCTGGTTTGACGTCACAAACACACCCAGCGTTCGCCCAGACACTCCCCCGTTTCTCCAGCCACTCCCGCGTTTTTCCCAGAAACGGCAGCGTTTTTCAGCACACACCCATAAAACGGCCAGTTTCCGCCCAGAAACACCCACTTCCTGTCAATCACACTCCGATCACCAGAACGATGAAAATTCCTTGTTATGCCGTGAGTAAAATACCTAACTTTTGAGTAAAATAACTAAGCGCGTGCGCTCTGCGAACATTGCGCGTGCGCTCTGCGAACATTGCGCATGCGCAGTAAGCGACTAATCGCAATATAGCGAAACTCGGCAACGAGCGAACAACTCGGAATGAGGGCCTTTGTTAGCAATTGGGCAAAACCATGTGCACTGCAGGGGGGGGGCAGATATAACATTTGCAGAGAGAGTTAGATTTGGGTGGGTTATTTTGTTTCTGTGCAGGGTAAATACTGGCTGCTTTATTTTTACACTGCAATTTAGATTTCAGTTTAAACACACCCCACCCAAATCTCTCTCTCTCTGCACATGTTATAACTGCCCCCCCCTGCAGTGCACATAGTTTTGGCCAACTGCTAGCAAAATTCCTGCTGCGATCAACTCAGAATTAGGCCCATCATCGCTAGCGAGGTGGTCCGTCGTCTAGTTTGTCCATAATGTTTTGTGAAAAACGCTCATTTTTCATCCATCATCATTCAGTGTGTACGGTGCAAGTGATGATGGATGAACAACGAACATTTTTCACTGCACTGGTAAATGCATTGAGATAAAATGGCCCCTGCACCCACCCTTGGAAAATTAACCCAGCCCATTATGTAAATAGCCTTTCTAATGAGGAAAATAGCTGGGTGTGTATGCACTACTTTGCTGAAAGATATATCTTTCAGAGACTGTGTCAAAATCTTTTGAAATAAAAATCTCCTAGTGTGTATGCACCTAATTCAGTAAGGATTGCAGATTCCCGTGAACTAGCTTCTGTGAAACGTACATTGGGGAACGTGGACACGATCACGGAGGACGTGCACACGTGACCGTCAGAGCTGGACTTGCAGAGTCACTTTAATCCTCACCGAGTGTCTGTTGGATTGGAAACAGCAAGTGGGGAGGACAAATATCGAGCATTGCTACAGTGCACGGGTGGTCATTCCGAGTTGTTCGCTCGTTGCCGATTTTCGCTATATTGCGATTAGTCACTTACTGCGCATGCGCAAGGTTCGCAGAGCGCATGCGCTTAGTTATTTTACACAAAAGTTAGGTATTTTACTCACGGCATAACGAGGAATTTTTATCGTTCTGGTGATCCTACTGTGATTGACAGGAAGTGGGTGTTTCTGGGCGGAAACTGGCCGTTTTCTGGGAGTGTGTGAAAAAACGCTGGCGTTTCTGGGAAAAACGCACGAGTGTCTGAAGAAACGGGGGAGTGTCTGGGTGAACGCTGGGTGTGTTTGTGACGTCAAACCAGGAAAGAAACTGACTGAACTGATCGCAATGGCTGAGTAAGTCTGGAGCTACTCAGAAACTGCTAAGAAATTTCTATTCGCAATTGTGCTAATCTTTCGTTCGCACTTCTGCTAAGCTAAGATACACTCCCAGAGGGCGGCGGCTTAGCGTGTGCAATGCTGCTAAAAGCAGCTAGCGAGCGAACAACTCGGAATGAGGGCCACTGTACGGTAATAAGTAACAATTGTGCTTAACAGCTGAAGGGCTAATTTATGAATTTATGTATGCAATACCTATCCGTTATCTGTAGCATAAACAACAAGTGACACTACATACTGGTTCTAATAATGAGTAAGGACGATTACCAGCAATCTAAGCCATTTAAAAAAAAAAAAGCTCTTAAGTAATGCGAGGACATTGGCTTGGATCTTGTTAAGAAAACCGAGTGTCTGTTGAAAAAAGTACAGACTGCATTTTTTGCTCCATCTTGATTGAGTTGTATGCTCTCAGCTATTTACTATAGTGACTACTGCCAAAATTTTTGTTACAGAGAATCTCAGTATAACAGCTCACACAGTTACAGTATGAAATTGAAAAAGCTATGTGTCATTTGATTATATAAATCACTATAATAGTGGCTACAGATATTCCTGATCTAGTAAAAAGGTATATAAAAGGCAGAATGTATCTCGTTTGTATGACGGAATAAGGGTTGAACAACTAGGGGAATCCTCCCACTTATTACTACAAACATATTTTTGTATAAATGTAATTATCATATGTTATTGAAACCTCTATGTGTGTTTACTTTGTTTCTCTGTGCTTCATACATGAAAATATAGCACTTTTGGATGAGTATAAGGGACCAGTTCCTTGCGCTGTGAATTTTCCATATCAAGGACAATCTGTTTGCTACCATAGCACTGATATGTCTTCTTTTTCTTCGTTCAAGCTGTAAGACGGAGCCATACCCTTTTTCATTCCCCGTGCAATACCATATGGCACGATGAGAGAACAGCAGAAGAGTAAGGACACCATAGTCCCAGCTTCTACTAAGATCATACTATCACATTCATACCAGAAATGGTTACCTCAATAGCAGCGAGACACTGTTGCGTTGTGCCTCCATTTGGGAATAGAGGTCAACATCCACACTATCTCTTATGTGAATAGACCATTAAGATAGACGCAATGATTTAAACCCTTTGTATACCCTGACAATTAGGTAATTTATAGGTGAATGACGGTCATTAAAAAAATAGTGAGCACAGCAACTGTCAGGTGAATGACGATTACTTAACACTCTTTGAGCATACTCCAATAGAAATCCTCCTTCTTCAGGGATGTCAATTTGATACATTCTCCTTTTTCTTGAGCCTACTCTCTCCTCTGCAATAGTGGTACCTTACTTTTGATGGTTAAGGGAAACCTACTACCATACCACACTGTATGTGCCCAATCTCATCCAATCTTGGAAGCAATAGTGTCAGGCTGGCAAGTACCTGGCTGGGCGACCACCTGGGATTACTAGGTGCTGTAAGTTCCCCACTATACCATTTCAGAAAAAGGACCACCTTGCACATATTTTTCTGCATTTATGCAATGAAGGTATCACAATTTATTTCATATTTTCACAGAAAGTTAGCCTAATCAATCTTTTTACCTTTTGGACTTTTTCTGTCTTTATATTAAGAATATAATAATAAATAATAATAAAAGTTTTGTTTTAATATACACCCATTAACCCTCTGTCTCTGAGTTCGAGTGCTCCCAACCAAGGTTACTTCTTTTTTTTTCAGATTCTGCTTTTTAGCAGAATTTGAAATCTTTGCAATTGCATGCTGGGGAGCCGCCCATCGCAGGACAAGGCTGCCCAGCAAGCTACCCACCGCAATTACAGCGTGGTCGCAGAAACTGTGGAGTCCCGCCGACATTATTGACGACACGTAGCCGGTCCAAAAGCGCCACCGCCATGCCCCCCTTTCCCTGCCACCCTGCAAACACCTTTGCCTGTCAATCGGTCAGAGGTGTTCGTAGTTAATACTTGCTGACCGCATTAACTGTGAGTGCATTCGCAGGAAGGGACCTGCGCATATGCACGGTGGTCCCATTGCCTAAACTTTGGTCACATCTACCTGAATTAGGCAGTAGTATCAAATGCAGACTTATATGGATATGTTAACTCGCTATTCTTCTCGGAACTGCTTCCCTCCACTTCAACTTTGGTCCTTACAATTGACGATATTCAGATTGTTTATATAGGCTACATTGGGTGTGATAGGTAATCCCAATGCTCAGGATGCTGGCGGTCACATGACCGACTGCGGCATCCTGGTTTTTAAAAAGGGTGACAGGAGACGGGTAATTCATTTACGCCTCCCCTGGCCCTTACCATAACCCACCTTTGTTGATGTCTAGGGTTAAGATAGCGAGGGGTGGCAGCTACGGCTAAGACTCTGGTGGGGTAGCGGTTTCACCCCCTTGGGCCTTTAACGTAACCCTCACCCCAATACTTGCCTTCGGGATGCCAGCTGTCGGGGTTCTAGCGCCGGGATTTCGAGTGGTGTCGGGATTCCTGCATCGCATCCCGCTCCATTATCTATCTGATTATATGCAGCTAATGTGTAGTATCGCTGGGATTCCCAAACCTGATTTATTGTAAACAGGAATTATACATTGGTTGCCTCACAAGAAGCTGGTCTTATCCTTTTAAAATCATGGAACATATAAATAAACATTATCTCTACAGTTGGAAATTTATAGTTTTGTCCTATTATTTGTTGTTTAGGTTTTGTATCTTAATGTTTTTGTTTTTTTTTAGTTTTTTTCAGTATTAATGTTTGTTAACTTTAGGTAGTGGTTAAAAGCTCCAGTGTGTTTCAATTTTCTCTACACTTTGGGGCCTTTGATATTCCCCGCTACACACCTGTTACTACAACTGTTATTATGCCATATTCCAATTATCCTTCGATTTCAGCTTCAATTATCCATGCTAATTACAGTGAGCTTGTAGCAGTACCCAGGGAAATTCAGTTGCAGCCGTGATAAGCCTGTAAGCTACACGTCAGGGAGGGTCAAGCAGAATGCTCTTTTAAGTTGGGCTTTCTGCCCTTATCGTGGGTGCCGCAAACACATTGGGCCTAATTCAGAGTTGCTCGCAAGCAAATTTGTTAACAGTTGGGCAAAACCATGTGCATTGCAGGGGGAGCAGATATAACATGTGCAGAGAGAGTTAGATTTGGGTGGGGTGTGTTCAAACTGAAATCTATATTGGAGTGTAAAAATAAAGCAGCCAGTATTTACCCTGCACAGAAACAATATAACCCCCCCCCCAATCTAACTCTCTGCAAATGTTATATCTGGCCCCCCTGCAGTGCACATGGTTTTGCCCAACTGCTAACAAATTTGCTGTTGTGATCAACTCTGAATTACTCCCATTATCCAATAGCTCTGGGTAAATATCACGGAATCTATAGGTTAATGTGTGTTAACCACTGATGTACCACACAAGGAAAAGGACTTGAAATAAAATAGCTCCAGGCATAAGAGTCAGAGGCCACAAGCACTTTTCCTAGCCCAGCTACTTGAATCTGGCCCTAAATGTTATTTGTATTGTACATTACATGTGCATTTCTCTTGCACTCCTATATAATATTTTGTTTTTGTATTTTAAATATCATTGTTTCTCATGCTACCTTTTGTTCAAATATTTTGATATAGCTATTTCTATTGTGTCTTTACTTTCTGCCCCCCTTTTTTTTACGTTTATTTAGGTGTTCAGGGTATCTCGCTATTAAATGCGCTTCCCTCCCCAAATTTGTGAGGAGAGTGCCGAGGGTCTTGCAGAACTGATTGACCAAACTGAAGGTCTTCAGAGGCCAAAGTATCAAACTTGTAGAACTTAGCAAACGTGTTCGAACCTCACCAAGTAGCTGCTTGGCAGAGCTGTAAAGCCGAGACACCCTGGGCGGCCTCCCAGGAAGAACCAACCGACCTAGTAGAGTGGGCCTGTACAGATCTTGGAACTGGCAATCCTGCCTTAGAATAAGCATGCTGGATAGTAAGCCTGATCCAGTGAGCAATAGATTGGGATCATAGAGAACAAACAACGAGTCTGATTTTGTGTGACGAGCTGTCCGCTTCACATAGATCTTCAAAGCCCGCACAACATCCAAGGACTTTGAAGTAGCAGAGGTGTCGGTAACCACTGGAGCCACAATAAATTGGTTGATATGAAACGCAGACACGACCTCAGGAAGAAATTGTTGACGAGTTCTGAGTTCAGCTCTATCTTCATGAAATATCAAATAGGGGCTTTTGTGAGACAACGCCCCCAACTCCGACACACGTCTTGCTGAGGCCAAGGCCATCAGTGTGACGTTCTTCCATGTAAGAAATTTTACGTCAACCTCCTGTAAAGGCTTAAACCATTCCAACTGTAGGAACTGCAACACCACGCTGAGATCCCAAGGTGCCATAGGAGGCACAAAGAGCGGTTGGATGTGCAGAACCCCCATCAAAAATATCAACCGCAGCGAGAGAAGCCAATTGTTTCTGGAAGAAAATAGAAAAAGCAGAAATCTGGACTTTTATGGAGCCCAAACGTAGGCCCACATCCACACCTGACTGCAGAAAAAGCAGAAAACGTCCCAGTTGAAATTCCACCATAGGAAATTTCCTGTTCTCACACCAAGAGACATTTTTTCCAAATACGGTAGTAATGTTTAGCCGGTACCCCCTTTCTGGCTTGAATCAAGGTTGGAATAACCCTGCCCGGGATCCCTTTCCGGGCTAGAATTTGACGCTCAACTTCCATGCCGTCAAACTTAGCCATGGTAAGTCTTGATAGACGAACGGCCCCTGTTGTAGAAGATCCTCGCGAAGAGGTAGCGGCCACGGATCCTCTAAGAGCATCTCCAGTAGATCCGCGTACCAGGCCCTTCTTGGCCAGTCCGGAGCAATGAGATCTTTTCCCCTTTTATTCTTTTGAGAATTCTCGGGATCAATGGAAGTGCTGGAAACACGTACACCATCTGGTAGACCCATGGAGTCACCAGAGCGTCCACCGCCACTGCCTGTGGGTCTCTCGAACTGGAACAATACCGCTTGAGCTTCTTGTTGAGACGAGAGGCCATCATGTCGAATTGTGGAATTCCCCACCGATGTGTCAAGCACCTGAACACCTCCAGATGACGGCCCCACTCCCCTGGGTGGAGGTCGTGTCTGCTGAGGAAGTCTGCTTCCCAGTTGTCTACTCCCAGAATGAAGATTGCCGACAATGCCACAGCGTGTCTTTCTGCCCAGAGGAGAATCCTTGTTACCTCTGACATTGCTGCTCTGCTCTTTGTTCCGCCCTGTCGGTTTATGTACGTTACCACCGTCACAATGTCCGATTGAACCGGAATGGCGTGATCTTGAAGATGTGATGCCTGTAAAGGGCGTTGTATATGGGTCTTAGTTCCAGAATGTTCATTGGAAGAATGGTTTCCTGACTTGACCATTTTCCTTGAAACTGTTCCCCTTGGGTGACTGCTCCCCACCCTCTAAGGCGTGTGTCTGTGGTTAACAGAATCCAATTTTGAAACCCAAACCTTCGGCCCTCGGTCAAGTGAGAAGTCTGAAGCCACCACAGAAGAGAAATCCTGGCCTTTGGTGACAGACGTATCCTCTGGTGCATGTGAAGATGCGATCCGGACCATTTGTTCAACAGATCCAGCTGGAAGGGCCTTGCGTGCAAACTTTCCATACTGCAGTGCCTCATAAGAGGCTACCATCTTCCCCAGAAGGCGAATGCATAGATGCACCAATATCCGGGTTGGTTTTAGAACATCCCGCACCAATTGACTGGATTACCAATGCCTTTTCTAATGGAATGAATACCTTCTGTGTCCAGTATCATCCCCAGGAATGGAAGCCTCCGTGTTAGTTCCAGGTGAGATTTTGGTAGGTTCAGAATACACCCGTGATCCCGGAGTAGTTGGGTTGAGAGGGCAATGTTGTCCAACAACCTCTCCCTCGATGGTGCTTTTATCAGTAGATCGTCCAAGTATGGTATTATGTTCACTCCTTGTTTGCGGAGGAGAAACATCATCTCTGCCATTACCTTAGTGAACACCCTTGGTGCTGTGGAGAGGCCAAATGGCAGGGCCTGGAAGTGACAGTCCGGTAATGCAAACCTTAGATAAGCCTGATTGGGCAGCCATATTGGAATATGAAACTATGCATCCTTGATATCCAGGAATTCCCCCTCCTCCAGACCTGAGATCACCACTCTCAGAGACTCCATCTTGAACTTGAACACCCGTAAGTACAGGTTCAGTGACTTGAGGTTTAAAATGGGCCTTACCGAACCATCCAGTTTTCGGTACCACAAACAGATTGGAATAATAATCCTTGTTTTGCAGCTGAATTGGAACTGGAACAATGACATGAGTCTGTACCAGTTTCAGAATTGCTTCCTGTAAAGTCATACTTGCTTCTTGAGAAGCTGGTAAGCCTGATTTGAAGAATCCGTGAGGTCGGAGTTCCTGAAAATCCAGTCTGTAGCCCTGGGCGATAAGGTCTTTGACCCAGGGATCCTGGCATGATGTTGCCCATATGTGACTGAAATATTTTAATCGAGTTCCAAGCTACCTGTCTCCCAGGCAGTGCGGTCCACCGTCATGCTGTAAGCTTTGAGGAAGCAGAACCGGAGTTCTGTTCCTGTAAACCTGCAGTTGCATGTTTTCTGGGTTTACCTCTATTGCCTTTGACGGCTGTAGAAGAACCTTTGGTTTTACTTTTAAATTTGGCTGACCGAAAGGACTGCAGACTTGGAGCAGAGTAGGTCTTCCTAGCTGGGGGGGCTGCGGAAGGAAGGTATGTAGACTTACCCACCGTAGCCTTGGATATCCACGTATCCAGTTCAGCTCCAAACAGGGCCCCACCTGTGAAGGGTAGGTTTTTCACGCCTTTCCTGGAATCCGAAGTCCACTGGCATAGCCACAAGCTCCTGCGTGCTGACACTGCCATGGCAGTGGTGTGTGCGTTGAGCAAGCCAATTTCTTTTATGGCCTGTAGGAGTAAAATTATCTCCCCCTGGATAAGGACTCTAACCCGTCAATTAGATTACCTGACCATTTAGCAATGGCCCTAGAGATCCATGCACAAGCTATAGTGGGTCTCTGGGCCCCTCCAGCAGCTGTGTACAGGGATTTGAGAGTGGTCTCAATTTTTCGGTCAGCCGCGTCCTTTAAGGAGGCTACCCCAGGGACAGGTAAGACTATCTTACGTGACAACCTAGATACCGATGTGTCAACAATCAGTGGGTTCCCATTTTTTCCTATCATCATGAGGAAAAGGGAAGGATATGAGTAATCTCTTAGGGATCTGAAACTTCTTATCAGGATTAACCCAGGTTTCTTCAAACAGAGAATTCAACTCTTTTGATGCAGGATATGATAAAAACCACCCGCTCTATCAGACTGCATGTAAGATTTATGAGCATTGAACATCAAGCTACGCATATTACACTCAGTCTGAAAATCCAGCCAATCAGACAGAGCCGCCATCCATCTATCCCTAGAGGTATTTGTTCCATCCAGTATATAGCTTGCCTCCAATCTTTGGTACTCTGCCTCTAGCTCCTCACCTCTCCCCCTGCTATTTAATCTTAAGGCGGCAATACCCTCTATTAAAGTGCACCGTAAACAGGCCTTAAATGTATCCCGTACTATTGCTTTAGATGTAGTTCCTGCATTATCCCCTAAATACCCCTCCCATTGAGACTCCACTACCTGTTCTGGTCCCATCTGCAAGAGCTATGTTGGATGTAATTTCCCAAATCTCTGGCCTCTCTGACTCTCCATATTGACCTTTATAGATAAGGGTGAATGATCAAAGACTACTCTAGATTTAGAATGCACATCTTGTACCCTAGGAACCAACAAAGTAGATACCAAAGCAAGAGTTTTCGAAAAGCAAGAAAATTGCTTAACCTGCGGATTTGCAATCCTCCATACATCTACAAGACCTAAACTATGTATGACTGCAGAAAAGGCTGATGGTCCCGTCAGGACCTTAGATTCTAAAGGCCCCCTCCATTTATCAAGGGAATAATCCATTAAGTTATTAAAATCCCCCATACATATGACAGGAGTGCCTGGTGATAGAGCCATAAATGCTGCAGCTTTTTTAAGAGTTGCATGAGAAAAAGGAGGAGGGACATACATCGCCATAATATAAAAAGGACTAGAGTATAATCTACAGGAAATAATAGGATTTTGATAACCTACCGGTAAATCCTTTTCTCCTAGTCCGTAGAGGATGCTGGGGACGACATCAAGACCATGGGGTATAGACAGGATCCGCAGGAGACATGGGCACTCTAAAGACTTGTCATTGGGTGTGAACTGGCTCCTCCCTCTATGCCTCTCCTCCAGACCTCAGTTGTAGGAACTGTGCCCAGGGAGACTGACATTTCGAGGAAAGAAATTACTTAACTAGTGGTGAGATATCTACCAACTCACACCCTCAACCATGCCGCACACATGGCATTCAACATAACATACGCCAACAGGCATGAACTAATTGCAGCAACATGCTGAAACCAAGATATCACAACTTGTGTAACTGTAATAACTAAACTGCAGGTAAAGTACGCACTGGAACGGGCGCCCAGCATCCTCTACGGACTAGGAGAAAAGGATTTACTGGTAGGTATCAAAATCCTATTTTCTCATACACCCTAGAGGATGCTGGGGATGACTTCAAGACCATTGGGTCTATACCAAAGCTCCAGTACGGGCGGGAGAGTGCGGATGACCCTGCAGCACCAATTACCAAACTTTAGGTCCTCATCGGCCAAGGTGTCAAACTTGTAGAATTTTGCAAATGTGTTTGACCCTGACCAAGTAGCTGCTCGGCAAAGTTGTAATGCCGAGACCCCCCGGGCAGCCGCCCAGGAGGAGCCCACCTTCCTAGTAGAATGGGCCTTCACAGACATCGGTAACGGCAATCCAGCCGTAGAATGAGCTTGCTGAATCGTACCTCTGATCCAGCGCGCAATAGTCTGCTTGGAAGAAGGACACCCAATCTTGTTGGGAGCATACAGGACAAACAAAACCTCTGTTTTCCGTATTCGAGCTGTTCTAGCGACATAAATCTTCAAAGCTCTAACCACAGCTATAGACTTTAACTCAGCGAACGTATCAGTAGCAACTGGCACCACAATAGGTTAGTTTATGTGGAAAGAGGAAACCACCTTTGGCAGAAAATGTTGACGAGTTCTCAACTCTGCCCTATCTTCATGGAAGATCAGGTAAGGGCTCTTGTGGGACAAGGCCCCCAATTCAGACACCCGCCTTGCGGATGCCAACGCCAAAAGCATCACCACTTTCCAAGTGAGAAACTTCAACTCTATTTCTTGTAGAGGCTCAAACCAACCCGATTAAAGGAACTGCAACACCACATTAAGGTCCCATGGTGCCACTGGAGGCCCAAATGGAGGCTGGATGTGCAGAACCCCTTTCACGAATGTCTGAACTTCTGGAAAGGAGGCCAATTGTTTTTGAAAGAAAACTTATAAGGCCGAAATCTGGACCTTGATTGACCCCAATCTAAGGCCTGCATCCACACCAGCCTGCAGAAAATGGAGAAAACGTCCCAACTCAAACTCTTCCGTAGGAGCTTTCTTGGATTCACACCAAGACACATATTTTCTCCAAATACGGTGGTAATGTTTAGACGTTACTCCTTTCCTGGCCTGAATAAAAGTGGGGATGACTTCCTTGGGAATACCCTTTCGGGCTAGGATTCGACGCTCAACAGCCATGCCGTCAAACATAGCCGCGGTAAGTCTTGATACACACACGGCCCCTGCTGTAGTAGGTCCTCTCGAGGAGGAAGAGGCCGAGGATCTTCTATGAGCAACTCCTGAAGATCTGGATACCAAGCCCTCCTTGGCCAGTCTGGGGCAATGAAGATTGCTCAAACTCTTGTTCTTATTATTATTTTGAGAACTTTTGGAATCAGTGGAAGTGGAGGAAAAACATATACCGACCGAAACACCCACTGGGTCACCAGTGTATTCACTGCTATTGCTTGAGGGTCTCTCGACCTGGACCAATATCTCTGAAGCTTCTTGTTTAGACGAGATGCCATCATGTCTACTTGAGGAACTCCCCAAAGACTCGTTACCTCTGCGAAGACTTCTTGGTGGAGGCACCACTCTCCTGGATGGAGATCGTGTCTGCTGAGGAAGTCTTCTTCCCAGTTGTCCACTCCTGGAATGAAAATTGTTGACAGAGCTCTAACATGTCTTTCTGCCCAGAGGAGAATCCTTGTCACCTCTGCCATTGCCGCTCTGCTTTTTGTTCCGCCTTGCCTGTTTATGTACGCGACTGCTGTTACATTGTCCGACTGGATCTGCACGGTATCTTGAAGAAGATGTACCGCTTGTAGAAGGCCGTTGTAAATGGCTCTCAATTCCAGAACATTTATGTGAAGGCAGGCTTCCTGACTTGACCATTTTCCTTGGAAGCTTTTCCCCTGTGTGACAGCTCTCCAGCCTCGGAGACTTGCATCCGTGGTTATTAGGACCCAGTCGTGTATCCTGACAATGCTAAATTCCTATGTCGTATAAACAACCCTTATGAAGCTAAGAACACTGTACGCTGTTTACTTAAGAAATACCGTAATGGTACGCTATTTGCGTAACGATCGCTCAGCCGTAGGCGAGACGCTCAAGCGTCACGTTCGCTCACGGCCCAGCGATCACAGGACACGTTATTGGTTATGTCTAGGGGAATGATTCGCTATGGCGTAGCATACACTCGAGACCACGAGGAGGTCACCAGCGATGCAGACGCTCACAACACTATACCTTGATATTAAACCTTATACCGACGAAACACACAGAATACCTTTAATGTGAGTACAGGGTGTAAATGCAACTTTGTGTAGCCTGACTACCTACAAAGCTGTTTGAGCGTCACCGACGCTCAAGTGAACACTTAACACTATAGTAAATACACAGATACTGTTAGGGTTCCAAAGCCTATTATCTGTATTATATCTAGTATACTTGTAAAAGAGTAACACAGTACAAATGATACACTACAATATAACAAAGACTTCCTAACCAAACACCTAACTAAGGGATAAACTACAATACTATCCTGGCCTAACACAATACAATACAATACTATAAAGTTTAGTCTAGGGGAGTTACGAGAGAAAAGAGAAAATAGAGAGAGAGAAATAGACACAGAGGGAGAGAGAGGAATTGGCTCACAGAAAGACAATGATTACGGAGAGAACTTACGCACAAAGGGTATGATCGCCTGCGCCTCGATATCCAGCTCCCGATTATCAGCAGATAACCGTTGATGAGAGAGTGAGAGCTGGATGTGGTCGGCCTGCCTATTTATGCCCCACACACAATGCAATCTCCTGGTCCTACAATCCTTCAGTTTATTGGACACAGGAATTCGGCCCTGTACTGTAACCAAAGGTCATAGGTTGATTCATACAGGTGGGCTGTGCTGAGTTTAAACGGCTCAGGTGGGTGGGAAACTGGGTTTCCCGCCGCATACCTGAGTATGGGTAAATAATAGAAATGGACATAAACTTCTTATGTTCATAACTATTCGCACGAGCGATTAATACGCTCCAAACCAACACCGGAATATTGCTAATTAAATACTCTTCCGATGGGTACCAAATACTGCTGTATGACTCCTGTTAGACCCTTCGTACAATACAAAGAGGGATTCCTCCGCTCAGGGACATTCTATCTAAACCAAACTTACAGAAACTATTGAGGGGAACATGATCTATAAACGACATTAATTGTGAACTTTTGTAACGAATGAGTCGCACGCTACGATCACATAAACTCTACCGTAAATGCGCATACTGCGCGTGCGAGTGCACGCTATTGCGGGTATGCGCTTCCACGGGAGAGCGTACGCATGCGCAGCACGGACCAGTGTGCGGTGCAAATATGGCAGTGTGCATTGAGACATTTTTCTGACTTCGACAGTCCACCCTTTGGCAGTCAATAATAACTGCCACAAAATATTTAAGGAGAAAAATGTAAGTCAGGGGTTAATTGATTTCCATGGTGGGGAAAGGAGGAAGAATGGAGTAGGTGTGAAGAGAGTATGACCTAGTGAGAAAGCAGGAGCATGTGTGTATGAGTCCATGTTTGGGGGGGTCATGTATCATCGTGCCGTACGTGTGGTAAATCAAGCTTCGAGGTATTGCGAAGTATACATTTGAATTCCTTCTTATCCTGTGGTACAGGTCTGTGGATGGGCTGTCAAACTCTACCGAGCTCATTTCGGCTGTGGTTGTAACACAATGGGGATGCACATTTTAGTTGATGATACATGAATTGGGGGGGGTATGTGGTTGCTGCTATCTGTGCCTGTATTCCCTATCGACTATGTGTGTTATTACCTGAGGGTTGCAGAGATGAAGATAAAGAACACTTACGAAAAATGCAATGATATTCTATGTCAGGTTAATGTACGTTCGTCGATTGAGGTCTTGATTGGTGTCGTTTGATTGCAGTCTTCTTCTTTGTGCTTTTGCTCATAAATCGTGAGTAAAGCAAACAACGTCCATGGATTTACAAAAAATGTTGGGCTAGCGTGATTTTAAAGTTCCTAGGGAAACTGGGGTACCCATGGCATTGTCCATAAAATCTTGTATATCAGGTCGTCTGCTCTTCTTCTTTCCATCTTTCCGTTGTCGGCCCCTTGGCTCATCAGGTCCTTCGTCTACGTGGGTCTTTGTACCTCGGAGGAAAACATAGAAATGGGTGAAAGACGGACCGTATACTCATTACATCATTACGTCATGGTTTCTAGCATTGGGTCATAAATCAAATCCAGGTTAATTACAGTTTCCTCACTCCTCAAGCTCATCACTTTCGTACTTTGTTTACACCTCATCAAAGCCTGCCCGCATCTAAATATCAATCCAAACGATATAACGACACCCAAAATACACAGTAGAAACTTTCCAACATCCATTATGACTCCTTGAGCCCACTCTCCCAAACCGGAGAACCAATTTCGCGGGTTCAACCATGACACCCAACCAGTCAGCTCATTACCTACAGCAGCAAGGGTGAGATTGTGTTTCCGACGAAATTCCCACTTTAATTGCAGAATATCGTCCATCTTTTGGTCTATGACCTCTACCGGATCCTCGGTGTTATTTGTGATATACGTGCAACACTTTATACCGTACTGTGTTGCCAATGTAACACAATATCCGCCTGTTACTGCTGTAAGGTAATTAAGAACCATCCTATGCTGAACTAGTTCTGTTTTGTAAGCTTGAAGTTCTCTTCCAGTGTATCTAAACGTGTCATCATACATTTCAGTGATATTATCTAACAAATTGGCGAGTGCGGAAATGTATTTATAATTCATCACTCCTCGAGCGGTACGAGTGAAATCTAACGCTACCAGAACCTGAATCCCGGTGGATTCATGGATAAGATCAGAGGCCGGATGCTCTAACCTTTCTGACAGTTGTCTTTTAACAAGGTGCTCGTAGTGAGTGTGAGTATAAGGAGCTTGGGCACCACGGTGTATGTCTTTCATTTTGTCATGTGTTACAGTCATCACTTCAGGCAATACTTTTCCAATATAACACAATCCTTCAGAGTTTGGGGCAAGCCACTTGTACGCCTTTCTCCCGCATATGAAATATGCATCATCGGGGAGAACATAAGGGACGGAGAAGGACATGACCATGTTACAAACCTTCCAGGTGAAATCTCCTGACCCTAATTCTTCCATCTGTCTAATACACGTATCAGTCTGTATGATATGTGCACAGTATCCTGGTGATACCTCTCCCACTTTAGTAATTCTATTTCCTAAGGTATACCTATACCGGAAAGATTTTCCTCTACTGGCTATGTGGCGTACAAGCTCTGTATCTGTAGGCATTCTATCTGCTCTGTGTGAAAAGGTCATGGTAAGGTTGCTCCATGACACTTCCCAATTTCCCGGTTTTCTAGGATTGGAGATGTTAAAACATAAGAGGGACCTATCCACATGGTATTGGTGGAGCTTCAAACTGGGAGGGCTGGAGATGTTAAACCTCCGGTCCACCGGTCTCCCACCACTTAGCTCAAGTACCTCCCCTAACGTTAAAGGAAATGGTACTAGCCCTGATTTGCTGTGACCCTGAGGTACTTGAGAGCATACCCAACAATCTGTTTGGTTCAACACGTTACCCACTAGAGAGTGATAGTCACTCAATGGATGCCGGTCCATATGGATATTAAAACTAGATTGGCATTGCTTTATGCATCCATCTTCAACCAGATTACCACAGAGCCTACAGATACAATTTTCCTCAGCTAACAATCCATCACAATTTCTTCTATCGGATCGTTTTCTGATACTCGCCTTTGCTTGTTGGATTGGTTGATCTTGGAAAACTACGCCTCCATCATCATAATCGGAACCCATTCCAGAACCTCTCTCGACCTCTATGGTACTCTCGCCGGAACAGACTGCTCTGGTCAACATCATGGTTAACATCAAAATCCGGATCACAGTCTCTTTGGGCAAGTCCATCTTTGAGGAGGAAATGGAGAAGAATGAGAAAGGGGAAAAAGAAATATCAAGGGAGAAGGGATGGGAAGTGGAGAAAAACAATAAAAGGGAGAAGGGAGTCGACAACTGCTTTCGATCTTCAAGGCTCAGGTGCCGCCTCAGTCCTCCTGGAACAGACACTCCAGTGATACAACCTCTACCGTCTGTTCCTTATCACGGGACTTCTCTGGGTCAGCAACCTTCTTGCAGTGGGATGAATGGACCCAAGTCTCTCTCTCAGCAACCTTCAATGCTGTGGTGCTAGTCAATAAGACCTGGTATGGTCCTTCCCATCTATCAATAAGACAACCTGAGCGTAGAAAATTTCGTATCATTACATAATCCCCAGGTTCAATGTCATGACAATTACTATCTGGTAAATCAGGAATCACCAACTTCAGATTATCATTTTGACTCCTCAACTGCTTACTCATGTTAATCAAGTACTTTACAGTTACTTCATTGTTACATTTCAAATCATCCTGAGGGTTAATCATGACATGCGGTTGTCGACCAAACAGAATTTCAAAAGGAGACAGATTAAGAGGGGACCTGGGAGTGGTTCTGATGCTATACAAAACAATGGGTAAAGCTTCTGGCCACGTCAATCCTGTCTCTGCCATTACTTTACTCAATTTATTTTTAATAGTGCTGTTCACTCTTTCGACCTTCGCACTCGCCTGTGGACGGTACGGAGTGTGCAGCTTGCTATCAATTCCCATCAACTTACACATTCCTTGAAAGACATCACCTGTAAAATGGGTACCCCTATCACTTTCAATGATTCTAGGGATACCATATCTACATACAAATTCCTGCACAATTTTCTTAGCTGTAAACATAGCGGTATTTGTAGCTGCTGGAAAAGCTTCGACCCAATTCGAGAAAACATCTATACAGACAAGTACATACTTTAAGTTTCTACATGGGGGCAATTGGATGAAGTCAATTTGTATTACTTGGAAAGGGCCGCCGGCAGGTGGGATATGGGAGGGTTCTGTAGGTATTGCCTTTCCAATATTCTTTCTCAGACAGGTAAGGCATGACATTGCTCTTTTACCAGCATGAGAGGAGAATCCTGGGGCGCACCAGTATGCTCTTACCAATTTGCACATCCCCTCCTTGCCTAGATGAGTCAGCCCGTGAGCTGCTTCAGCCAGACATGGAAGGTATGCCCTGGGGGCCACTGGTTTACCATGTCCATCCGTCCAGAGCCCTGAGGGCTCCTGGCCATATCCCTTTGCCTTCCAGACTGCTCTCTCTTGAGTGGAACACAAATTCTGCATCTCACACAACTTCTGTGTGTTGATGGTATTAAATACCATCAACTGTGTGGTGTCTGTCCGTATGGGGGTAGCAGCTGCAAGCTTTGCAGCTTCGTCTGCTCGGCTGTTACCAAGGGATACTGGGTCTTGGCTATACGTATGTGCTTTACATTTGATAACAGCCACTCTGTCGGGTTCCTGTATCGCTGTTAGAAGCCTTTTTATATACGCTGCATGCGCTATCGGTGTGCCAGCTGCCGTCATGAAATTTCTGAGCCGCCATAGGGCTCCGAAATCATGGACTACCCCGAACGCGTATCTAGAATCGGTGTAGATATTGGCAGACTTACCCTTAGCCAATTCACATGCTCTGGTTAGGGCGACCAGTTCAGCAACCTGGGCTGAGTGAGGTGGGCCTAGCACGACATCTTCGCTTTTCGTCACTAGCAATGCTATCGCCGCAACGCTACGCAAGCATGTGGGGAGGGACCGCGCTACCGTATCTAGCTGAGCGCTGTAGTATGCAACTGGCCTGCTGGCGTCACCGTGTTTTTGTGTTAGTACACCTGCTGCGCACCCAGCACTTTCTGTTCCGTATAGTTCAAAGGGTTTCCCATAGTCTGGCATACCTAGTGCAGGTGCCTGTGTTAGACACTGTTTGAGTCTCTCAAATGCCGTTTCAGATTCGTCTGTATGCGAAATCCGATCAGGTTTGTTTGAGGAGACCATTTCCTGCAGAGGTAGTGCCAATATGGAAAACCCTGGGATCCAATTACGGCAATACCCACACATTCCTAAAAACGTTCTGATCTGTTGCTGGGTTTGTGGTAGTGTCATGTCTCTAATGGCTTGGATTCTATCAGCGGTCAGGTGTCTCAGTCCTTGTGTTAGACAGTGTCCCAAATATTTTACCTTAGCTTGGCATAATTGCAACTTGTCTTTGGAGACCTTGTGACCTGTGTCTGAAAGATGAAACAGGAGCTGTTTCGTATCTTTCAGGGATGCCTCCAATGAATCAGAACACAGTAGTAGATCATCCACATACTGTATCAACACTGATCCACTTTCTGGTTGAAAAGACTGTAAACAATCATGCAAAGCCTGAGAAAATATACTTGGACTATCTATGAAACCTTGGGGTAATCGAGTCCACGTGTATTGGACTCCTCTGTATGTGAATGCAAACAAATATTGACTGTCAGGGTGCAGAGGTACCGAAAAGAAAGCGGAGCAGAGGTCAATAACAGTGAAAAATTTGGCAGTGGGAGGAATTTGCATTAGGATGACAGCTGGATTAGGCACTACGGGGAACTGACTCTCGACTATTTTGTTAATCCCCCTTAGATCCTGCACTAGCCTGTAACCCCTCCCCCCACTCTTTTTAACAGGGAAGATGGGACTATTTGCTGTGCTGGACGTTCTTACTAGAATGCCCTGTTGTAGCAAGCGCTCTATTACGGGAAAAACTCCTAACTCCACCTCTGGCTTCAGAGGATACTGTGGGATTTTTGGAGCTATCCTACCATCTTTTACTTGCACTACTACTGGAGCTACGTTTGCCATTAATCCAGTGTCTTGTCCATCTTTTGTCCAAAGTGAATCTGGTATCTGAGATGTCATCTCTTCTACCTGGGATGGATTCCTATTTGTCATAATGGAATGTGACATTAATTTTGATGGGGAGTCTAACATATCTCGTACTTCTTGAGCGTGATTCTCAGGTATGTCCAAGAATACACCTTCAGGAGTACAATAAATGACGCAACCCATTTTACATAGTAAGTCTCTTCCCAGGAGATTGGTCGGTGCCGATGCAGCCAGCAAAAAGGAATGCTTGGTGTGCAGAGGCCCTATTGTAATCTCGGCTGGTTTGCTAACAGGGTAGTGCTGGACTACTCCTGTTACTCCTATGGCTGGAACTGTCCTACCAGTGGTTCTCATGCCCACTGTCGAATTTATCACTGACTTGGCCGCCCCTGTGTCTACAAGAAAGTTTAAAGTTTTACCAGCCACATTGATTGCAATCTCTGGTTCGCTTCCAAGACTGGCAATCAATTTAACTGGTTGCAGATTACAGGTATGGCCACACCCCTATTGGGTATGCTGACCGCCCTGAATCCCATTGGCAGCAACTACTTGTGCGGGGGTTAGCTGGGAACTACCAGAGGCATGCCAATCTCTGTTTGGGGGATATCTTTTTGTTTCCCCTGTATGTGGCTCAAAACTCCGCCTCTGTGGACCCTGCTCCCAATGTCGTGTGTGGTGTTGTTGTCTAGGGGGTTGAAAAGATCTTTGTACATTTCTTACTCTACAGTCTCGTGCAAAATGTCCTGGTTTGTTACAAGAAAAACATATTATCATACTTGCCTTATCCACAGGATTCGGTGGTACATACGCAGGCTGCCTTGTGGTCAGCGCCTGTATACTTACGGACATCAACTTATCACTTTGCGACTCCCTGTGCCTAGTGATGTTTTTGTCGTGATCAACAGCAGCCTCTCTCAAAGTGGACACTGACAGACCTCGCCAGCATGGCTGCGTGGTCTGTACCCTAGCCTTTAATGTTTCTTTCAAACCATCCATCAGTACAGATACTGCTACTTCTCGATGGTTTGGGTTGGTCTTTATGTCTTCTATACCAGTGTATTTTGCCATTTCTGATAATGCCCGGTGGAAATATTCTGCTGCCGTTTCAGACTCCTTTTGTTTAATGGAGAATAGTTTATTCCATTTAGCAACGGCTGGGAAATATTCTTTTAGCTGCAAATTTATCCTTTTTACATTATCCTGGTCGTACACATCTGTAAGTGGTACATCTTTATCTAATAGACAATCAGCTAAGAATTTAACTGAGTCGACACTGGGAGGTAAGCAAGCTCTTAACACTATCTGCCAATCCTTATTATTGGGCTCTAAAGTGTTTCCTAAATCCCTGATGTATTTTTGGCTTGCCACTAAATCCTTTCTGGGGTCTGGGAATTCAGACACTATGGTCCTCAATTCCATTCTAGTTAACGGGCAATACATGGCAATGTTCCTGACGGGTGTGACTCCTGATGCATCTGTTTTCCCATTGGGAACTACTATCACCTTTACAGGAGCAATTCTAACAACTTCATTCTGTGTAGATTCTACAACTTGTGGTACAATTGTTTCAGTGTAATGCATGGTGCCGTACTTACCCGCTGACACGACCTCACCTATCCCTCCGCTAGGGGCCTTCACTAATCTCGTGGGTGGTGCTGTGCCTACTGTGGTCTCTGCTATGGTGGCCGCTAGAGAGAGCGCTGAAATCGTTGCCGAATCGTCTTCTTGTTCACACTCCTGAGGAAGGTTCAAAACAGGGTACAACTTGCACGGGTTAATACTTGCATGAGTTATTTGGTTAACATCATTAACATTTACATTGTTACTAAGAGTTTGTGTTTTACAACCCAGTGCGTTTCTCTCCGCAATCAACTTCTCTCCTGCAATATATGGTGGAGGAGGAGCTGTGGCAATCAACTTCCTGACTGCCCCAGATCCTGCCGCCAGAGCCAAACCTCTCTGTATCTCACCTTCCTGGTGCCATAACTGTAAGTAATCATGATGCTGAATTCGTCTCTTTGATGATTTTACGAGACATATCCTCCTCCTTAAATTTTGTAACACTTCCGGACTGAAGCTACCTATTCTTGGGAACTTGTCTCTGTCTTGAACAGTCATTCTCTCCCATTCATCACATAAAGATTCGGTGTGAATTCCATATTTTTCACACATTACATATCGTGCCGACCCAACTGGTCGGTTCACAGAATCAACCTGAACCAGGGTTGATCGCCCCCTACCTGAGCAACTGGCCCCCATCGTCTGTAGGTGTTGCTTAGTCCTCCTTGGATTTTCTGTATCAAGGTTTTCAGCAAGCCTTTACAGACAACCAAATTACTCCGCAGTAGGCCGGCGGTGGCGGTTTACCGAGTACCCCACTCACTCGCCCACCTCGACCAATACGACCTGATCACACCGACGTGGTGCTGGCGTACTCGATACAGGGCCCCTATGGAACCTTCAGTTTACTGGAACATATGAGGGATACCCGCAGGACACTTACTCTTTCCAGTAAACGTTGGGGTTGTTAGATAGTTCCTGAGTGACCAGCGAACTTCCCTTCCAAAAATAAAAAATTACACAAATCACGTCAGAATGTACAAATAGCGTTTATGACCTTCGTACACAAATAGTACCGGTCAGGTTTACTAATGCACACAATTACGTGCGGTACAATCGTTCAGCACATAAGCAACTAATCTTATGTGCGGAGCGACCAGTGGAATCGAAAATTTCGGCTGCGAATTCCTTCAGCCAGAGCTTAATGGCCTATATGGGTTCTGCACCAACACCCCAGGCGTTGTGCCACTGGACTTTTATAGCGGACCTTTTTACCTTATGACCTCCTGGTCTTGTTCCTTATGACCTCCTGGTCTTGTTACCTTATGGTCCGCTATACTCTAATGCTCAAATATTATTTAACCAGAGATGCCTCCCTGGCCACCGTATATGTCACTTACACGTATGTTCCTTAACGAGTACCCGACTTTCCTTTTGGTTCCACCTTAAAGTTATATAAACTTTTGTATACAAAACACACTCACTCAACACATGTACACTTTTGTTTCTATATCTATTTCTGCGCAGAAATTGTCTTCAGGCCAAGAGTGTTACCAATTAGGAGCAGGATCTGTTAAACTAAATTTCAGATTTTCCAAAAATAGATTTGCGTTATTTACCGCGTCGCGTTATCTACCGCTGTGCGTTACTTATCGCCTTTGCGCCACTTATCGCTTTTGCGCTACTTATCGCTTTTGCGCTAATTCAACTTTATCACAACTTGAGCTACGTGGGCGTAACCAGACGCTACGTTGCGTAATGTACGCTGCGTGCGTCTGCCTTTCGGATTGCGTACGCTAGTCTTTGTTAGCGACACGTGTACGCAATGCAAAGGATCCACCGTAACACAATATATATTTTATCAATGTAGATGATCCCTGATCATCTACCGCAATCCACACTGCACACTGGCTGCCTCGTCTCTCGGACAAGCCGTGTGTTGTTCTATTCTTTAACTATTACCTCTATTTATTAAATAACAGCAAATCTCCTTTTAGCACTTTCTATCAACTATAAAATTTGGCAAACAGGAATAGTGATATACGAAAAATGGAACAGAAATGCAGATATATGCGTGCGTACGCAAGACAAAAGACAAATAAACAGTTTTTTAAAAGACAAGCGTTTTGTTCTTACTTCCGGTTACCGGATTCCTTCAGCACTCTTTACCTAAGTGAAGCAGACGCTTATCCCGTCAGCAACTGCGAGACAACCTCCCACCCTTTTGCTGGGGGATAATGTCTGCTGATCTACCTAGTGCAGATGTGAAAAGGATCGGACGAGTCCCCAATTGACAATGCTAAATTCCTATGTCGTATAAACAACCCTTATGAAGCTAAGAACACTGTACGCTGTTTACTTAAGAAATACCGTAATGGTACGCTATTTGCGTAACGATCGCTCAGCCGTAGGCGAGACGCTCAAGCGTCACGTTCGCTCACGGCCCAGCGATCACAGGACACGTTATTGGTTATGTCTAGGGGAATGATTCGCTATGGCGTAGCATACACTCGAGACCACGAGGAGGTCACCAGCGATGCAGACGCTCACAACACTATACCTTGATATTAAACCTTATACCGACGAAACACACAGAATACCTTTAATGTGAGTACAGGGTGTAAATGCAACTTTGTGTAGCCTGACTACCTACAAAGCTGTTTGAGCGTCACCGACGCTCAAGTGAACACTTAACACTATAGTAAATACACAGATACTGTTAGGGTTCCAAAGCCTATTATCTGTATTATATCTAGTATACTTGTAAAAGAGTAACACAGTACAAATGATACACTACAATATAACAAAGACTTCCTAACCAAACACCTAACTAAGGGATAAACTACAATACTATCCTGGCCTAACACAATACAATACAATACTATAAAGTTTAGTCTAGGGGAGTTACGAGAGAAAAGAGAAAATAGAGAGAGAGAAATAGACACAGAGGGAGAGAGAGGAATTGGCTCACAGAAAGACAATGATTACGGAGAGAACTTACGCACAAAGGGTATGATCGCCTGCGCCTCGATATCCAGCTCCCGATTATCAGCAGATAACCGTTGATGAGAGAGTGAGAGCTGGATGTGGTCGGCCTGCCTATTTATGCCCCACACACAATGCAATCTCCTGGTCCTACAATCCTTCAGTTTATTGGACACAGGAATTCGGCCCTGTACTGTAACCAAAGGTCATAGGTTGATTCATACAGGTGGGCTGTGCTGAGTTTAAACGGCTCAGGTGGGTGGGAAACTGGGTTTCCCGCCGCATACCTGAGTATGGGTAAATAATAGAAATGGACATAAACTTCTTATGTTCATAACTATTCGCACGAGCGATTAATACGCTCCAAACCAACACCGGAATATTGCTAATTAAATACTCTTCCGATGGGTACCAAATACTGCTGTATGACTCCTGTTAGACCCTTCGTACAATACAAAGAGGGATTCCTCCGCTCAGGGACATTCTATCTAAACCAAACTTACAGAAACTATTGAGGGGAACATGATCTATAAACGACATTAATTGTGAACTTTTGTAACGAATGAGTCGCACGCTACGATCACATAAACTCTACCGTAAATGCGCATACTGCGCGTGCGAGTGCACGCTATTGCGGGTATGCGCTTCCACGGGAGAGCGTACGCATGCGCAGCACGGACCAGTGTGCGGTGCAAATATGGCAGTGTGCATTGAGACATTTTTCTGACTTCGACAATCCCAAACCTGCGTCCCTCTAGTAGGTGAGAACTGTGTAGCCACCACAGGCGCGAAATCCTGGCTTTGGGGGATAGGATTATTTTCCGGTGTATGTGTAGGTGGCATCCGGACCACTTGTCCAACAGGTCCCACTGGAATACTCTGGCATGAAATAGGCCAAACTGTATGGCCTCGTAAGCCGCTACCATTTTCCCCAACAACCGAATGCATTGATGGATCAACACGCTTGTTGGTTTCAATATTTGTTTGACCATTTTATGGATTTCCAGAGCCTTTTCCACTGGAAGAAATACTCTCCGTACTTCTGTGTCCAGAATCATCCCTAAAAAGGACAATCTTGTCGTCAGTTCCAACTGCGACTTTGGAAAATTCATGATCCAACCGTGTTGTTGGAGTACTGACAGGGAGAGTGCGATGTTCTGCACCAACTGTTCCCTGGATCTCGCTTTTATCAGGAGATCGTCCAGATAAGGAATTATATTGACTCTTTTTTAACGAAGGAGGACCATCATCTCCGCCATCACCTTGGTGAATACCCTCGGTGTTGTGGAGAGTCCGAACGACAACGTCTGAAACTGGTAATGGCAATCCTGTACTGCGAATCTCAGATAAGCTTGGTGAGGAGGATAAATGGGAACATGCAAGTAAGCATCTTTTATGTCTACTGACACCATGAAGTCCCCCTCTTCCAGACTGGAAATCTCTACCCTCAGGAATTCCATCTTGAACTTGAACCTTTTCAGGTAGAGATTCAGATTTTCAGGTTTAAAATCGGTCTGACCGAGCCATCCGGCTTCGGAACTACGAAGAGGCTTGAATAAAAAAAACCTTCTCCTTACTGTGCCAAGGGTAACAGGACAATGACCTGATCCTGACATAATTTTTGAATTGCCGTTGTTACTGCCTCTCTTCCCGGAAGAGAAGCTGGCAAGGTCGATTTGAAAAATCGGCATGGGGGGGACATCTTGAAACTCTAGTTTGTACCCATGGGACACTATTTGTAAGACCCATTGGTCCAGGCCAGATTGAATCCAGATTTTGGCTAAAAAGTTTCAGACGTGCTCCTACCCGAGCGGACTCCCACAAGGGTGCCCCAGCGTCATGCTGCAGATTTGGCAGAAGCAGGGGTGGACTTCTGGTCCAGCGATCCGGAAGACGCTGCTGATTTCTTTCCTTTTCCCCTTCCCCTACCTGCAAAAAAAGGGGAGACCTTTGGCCTTTTTGTATTTGTTGGGCCGAAAGGACTGTATGTGAGAGTGATGTGTCTTTTTCGCCGGTGTAGGAGCATAAGGCAAGAATGTCAACTTACCTGCGGTAGCCGCAGAGACTAACGCATCCAGCCCATCACCAAACAAGGCCTCACCTTTATACGGGAGAGCCTCCATATTTTATTTTGGAATCTACATCAGCATTCCACTGGCGAATCCACAACGCCCTCCGAGCCGATACTGCCATGGTAGCGGTTCTTGATCCCTAGAAACCAATATATTTCATGGATTCTAGTACGTACGCAGCAGCGTCTTTGATATGACCTAACGTTAGGAGTATCTCGTCTCCATCTATTGTGTCAATGTCTAATGACAAGTTTTCTGACCACTTTTCAATAGCACTACTCACCCACTCACAGACAATGGTAGGCCTGAGTAGTGTCCCATTGGCCACATCAATAAATCACCTCACTCACTTGCGGTCTGTCGGCTCCTTAAGTGAAGCTATTCCAGGCGCAGGGAGAAACACCTTTTCTCTTTTATGACAGGGCCCTGTCTAAAATGCGGGCTGACTCCCACCTTTTTTGGAAAAAGGTAAGCTGCCTGAATTCCTTTTGGGAATCTGAAATTTCTTTTCAGGTTAAATCAGACCTGAGGTGGAGGGAAAATTACATTACTTCTTTACTAAAGTAAACCCTCTCCTTGTGGAGAAAGAGGGGGCTTCGTAACTTCTAACACCTCCTTTATAGCTAAAACATGTTTTGAATGCTTTTTTGCTAACTTAGGACCTATTCCCCTGGAATCACACTAGTGTCGACACAGGAATCAGAGTCCGTGTCGGTATCAGTTTGTACTACTTGTGCAAATTTGTATGTGACCCAGAAAGGTCCCTGTGGAAGAAAGGCAGAACTATTAAAAATCACATCTTCAACAGATTATTTTCATTTTCTGTATGAGATTCAGTCCAACCTCTTCTGATATGATTCACACTATCATATGACCGTTCACCCAGTCAGGCTCTTGGTGTCATATTACACCTCTGTGTCCCTAACATGTCTCCACAGAGTTCCCTGCCACAGACATGTCACACACGTGCAGAACCACACCACAGACACTCCGGGATTTATAGGGGACAGACCCACAGTAAAATCTGTCAGAGGGACACAGATGGGATTTGCCAGTTCACAACCCAGCACCAGTAACACAATGTCTGTGAACACAAAATGCCCACTGACATTCAGCGCTTTTATAATGTTAATCACACAATTATATAGCACCAAATTCACTGTGGCCCCCCCTGTTTTGCACCCTGATACTTGGTCAGTAGTGGAGGACCAGCCTTGTCTCTGCAGCCTGAGGAGAGAGAGAAAATGGCGCTGAGCAGTGTGCTGGCTGACTGAGGAGGAAGCTCCTCTCTTCAATGGTGTGTTTCTCCTCAGCTTTTATGAGGTAATTTTTTATACTGGTGGGGGGTAGGACTGTGCCTCAGCAACTTATGCCCCTTATTTATGCCAGTTTCCATAGGTTTCATGCTGCGCCCCCCCCCCCCTTCCCTGCAGTGCCTGTGTATGTGTGGGCAACACTTTCTTGATTGAAGATTTCTCTTCTAACACTCACCTGTCTTCTGACTTCTGGCTCTGTGAGGGGGGTGGCGGCGTGCTGTGGGAGTGAGCATCTAGGCACGGCTAACGTTCAGTTCCCTTCAGGAGCTAATGGTGTCCTGTCAGCCAGAAGCAGAGCCATGAAACTCTTTAGGAAGTTGGGATCCTACTTCTGCCCCCTCAGTCCCACGAAGCAGGGAGTCTGATGCCAGCAGATCTCCCTGAAAATAAAAAACCTAACATAAGTCTTTTCAGAGAAACTCAGTAGAGCTCCTCAGAGTGCATCCAGTCGACCTGGGCACATTTCTAAAACTGAGGTCTGGAGGAGGGGCATAGAGGGAGGAGCCAGTTCACACCCAATGAAAAGTCTTTAGAGTGCCCATGTCTCCTGCGGATCCCGTCTATACCCCATGGTCTGGATGTCATCCCCAGCATCCTCTAGGATGTATGAGAAAAATACATATCTTCCACAGGGGTCGGTCTCAACCGAATCCATCACAAAGGGTACTAACTTTTTAATCAGAATCGAAACTCCCCATGAATATGTAGTAAAAGCGGCATGATATGCCCACCCCACCCAAGGTTTTTTTAATGACAATAACCTACTACCTACTAGATGTGTTTCCATGAGGCAAACCACATCTGCTTTACATTGACGTAGCATTTTAAATACCAACAAGCGCTTAATTCTGTCGTTCAAGCCGCGGACATTCCACGTCAAGCAATTTAACTGCAGCATGACACGGCGTGAAAAGCAGAAAGCAAAAATGGCACATCAATCAGCGTTTCTTCATAATGGATGACCATATCAGCAATAATTATTTGAGGAGAATCAGCAAGAGCACAACATGCATACAACACTGAAACATAAACCCCCCCATCCCACCCTGCATACATCCCCCAGCCTAGGTACGCTCATTCCGTTACCCCCCAACCTAACACTGAACACAGACGGCAATCTATGTACCAACCACCATAACGAGGGAGCCCCCTAGTCCCGGACCAAAGCAATAAATCCCATTTCAATAAGTAATCATTACTCAATGAAACCATAGCACTTAAATGCATATGTTACACAAATAAGAATATATTCAATTTATAAAGAGCACTGACCACCATAACATACATAACCCCTCCCCCCCACCTTTCCCTCCTCTCTCCCCTTTCCTATCCGTAAGCTAAAGCTTAAACATCTTGAGCCATCTGCTTATCTCCTAGGGCAAATTGATCTAACCACATAGCTGCTTCCCTTGGTGTATTGAAAAATTTAGACTCTCCTTTTACTACCACCCGTAATCTAGAAGGGAACATCATAGCATATGACAAGTTTAAAGCTTGCAGCCTTCATTTTACAAAGCTACATAGTGTGCGATCCTTTTGCACCTCAGCAGCGAAGTCCGAAAAAGTGGCGCCCCGTGCCCCATTCTGCATCAAGGGGCCTATGGCATCTCGATCTTTGTAACGTAGTAGCTTTGCAATCATAGTTCGAGTTGGGGCTCCTGGTGGCGGAACCCTATGGACTCGTTCTACTGCAAATTGTGATGTGAAGGAGTCTCTCGCATATAGATCAACGAGCCATTTTTCCAAGAAGGCTTCTGGAGATGTAACTTCCTCCTTTTCTGGGAGGCAAACGAATCTAATATTATTTCTGCGCATGCGCCCTTCCATGTCCAGAAGTTTACGCTGTATAGACACAACTTGCTGATTTAGTGTAGACACATTTTCTCTAAGCGGGCCCATGGTGTCATCAATATTAGATATACGTATCTCCACCTCACCCACTCTTTCCCGGATACGCTGGACATCCTGGCGTAGTATAGAAAAGTCACTTTGCACCTGATCTATTTTTTCCGACAGGCACTTTTCACTTCCAACTATCGCCTCCATCACTTGTTGTAAAGAGATATTGGGTGGCGATGCGGATTCAGTGATGGAAAAAGATGAAGAATCCCCTTGAGCGGGTGTCCTGGGTTCAGAAATTGGTGCCTTTTTCTGGGCTGATGAGCCACGAGCGAATCGCTCCAATTTAGCAGCTGCTGTTGCAGCCGGGTGGTCTTCAGTATCCCGACAGCCGGCATACCGACACTTATTCTCCCTCGTGGGGGTCCACGACCCCCCTGGAGGGAGAATAAAATAGCACCGTGCCCGCAGTGTGGAGAGCGCAGCGAGCCCGCAAGGGTCTCATTTGCGCTCGCCACATTGTCTGTAAGCCGGCGGTCGGGTTTCCGGCGCCGGTATGCTGGTCGCCGGGAGCCCGACCGCCGGCCTACCATACTACACCCGTTGCAGCCTGTTGCTGAGTTTTCCCCATATTGCTCCAATGAAGACAAAAACTATTCCTGCTTTTGTGCCTTTGACTTCAGCAGTTATTATAGACGAATTGAGGTAGCTGCGGTTAAGAAAGGAATTATACTTATTATCTTTCAGCACTGTAACCAACAACAAAGCAGCTTCAGAAAATTACAGAGTTGTCAAAAAATTCACATACGCTTGTCTATTTCGTCTGCACTATAATATTCATGTATGAGATACAAGCAGGCACAAATTTGTGTGTTTAATAAGGGTAACACAGCACACTCCTTCCTCCTCTCCCATCGACCAACCTCTAAGGCAACTCCCCAGTAGGCCCACAGTCTCTCACTCGCAGTAGCCCTTCACATATACAGCAGATATAATCACCACAGTAGCTTAAGTGCTCATCGCGCAATCTGAACTCTTGCAGCAGATACCCCCTCCTCAATCCTTTAGGAAGCTCTCCCTCCCCCTGGTCAGAGTCAGCAGAGTAGTGCTGCCACACCAACCCCTCACAGTATCATACAGCACCGGGCCCTGCAATGGCAGCAAGCAGAGGAGCACGCACCTGTTGCTACGCCCGAATCCAGCACTTAGACAGTAGGAGTTCAATGAAGCGGGGGTCCATCCGCGTGTAGTGCCACATATCCCCTCATGCCTCCACCAGCCTCCCCCTCCATTTTTCAGGCAGCTTCTCCACAAGCCAGCATAAGCCAGCTCTCCAGCTCCAGCCGCGCAGGGTCTAACAGCGCTTCGGCTCCAACAGTAGTCAGCCCCTGGGATCCCGCGACTGGGCTGGGCATGGTGCTGGACGGAGTCCGGGCAGCTGTGCAGGGTGTGTCTGGCGTCCGTGCTCCACTCATTTGGCGCCTTAGCTCCGGCACTCAATCCAGCAGGTATATGGTGGGAGATCGATGGAGCAGGGGCCTGTCCACGTGTGCCACCGCGTGTCCCCTCGAGCTTCCCCGCCCCTCTTTCCGGCAGTAGCCGGCTCACGGAATCCCACAACTGGACTGAGCAGGACGTTAGACGGAGTCCAGGCGGCCATGTAGGGGATAGCTGGCACCCGCGCTCCTCTCATATGGCGCTTCAACTCCATCACTTTCCAACTCCCCAGGCGCTGCAGACGGAGCAGGCAGGTCACGGGGTGAGATGTGGGAAAGGCATCTTACTCAGGATCTGGGCCCGGGGAGCTCACACACCCACGTACTACGTCCTCGCCGCCGTGGCCACGCCCTCCCAACTTCCATGTTGTTAAACGTAGCCGCGGTGTCTTGATAGACGAATGGGCCCTGTTGCAGAAGATCCTCGCGAAGAAGTAGATGCTAATCGAAGACCCATGGCATCTCGAGAAGATCCGCGTACCAGTCCCTTCGAGGCCAGTCCGGAGCAATGAGGATTGCTTGAACATTTTCCCTTTTTATTCTCTTTAGAATTCTTGGGATAAGAGGGAGTGGAGGAAACACATACACCAGCTGGTAGACCCACGGAGTTGTCAGAGCGTCTACAGCTACTGCTTGTGGGTCTCTCGACCTGGAAAAATAGCGCTTGAGCTTCTTGTTGAGTCGAAAAGCCATCATGTCGATCTGTGGATATCCCCACTGACGTGTCAACCACCGGAACACCTCCGGGTGGAGACTCCACTCCCCCAAGTGTAGGTTGTGTCTGCTGAGGAAGTCTGCTTTCCAGTTGTCTACTCCCGGAATGAAGACCACCAACACCACGGCGTGTTTTTCCGCCCAGAGGAGAATTCTTGATACCTCGGACATTGCTGCTCTGCTTTTTCGTTCCGCCCTGTCGGTTTATGTATGTTATCGGCGTAACATTGTCTGACAGAACTTGAATGGCTTGATTCCGAAGTGGAGATGAGGCCTGCAGAAGGGCATTGTAGATTGCCCTGAGTTTTAAGATGTTTATTGGAAAGACTACTTCCCAACTTGCCCATCCTCCTTGAAACTGCACCCCCCTGGGTGACTGCTCCCCAACCTCTGAGGCTTGCGTCTGTGGTTAGCAGAATCCAATTCTGAATCCTGAACCTCTGATCCTCGACGAGGTGAAAAGTCTGTAGCCACCACAGAAGGGAGATTCTGGCTCTTGGCGACAGATAGATCCTCTGGTGCATGTGAAGATGCGATCCGGACCATTTGTCCAACAGATCCAGCTCGAAAATCCACGCATGAAACCTTCCGTACTGAAGCACCTCGTAAGAGGCCACCATTTTCCCCAGAAGGCGAATGCACAGATGCACTGAGATCCAGGTCGACTTCAGGATAGCCTCAACCATCGACTGGATTACCATAGCCTTCTCCAAGGGAAGGAACACTCTCTAAGACTCTGTGTCCAGTATAAGTACCAGAAAAGGAAGCCTCTGCATCGGTTCCAGATGAGATTTTGCCAAGTTCAGAATCCATCCGTGATCCCAGAGTAGTCTGGTGGAGCGGCCAATGCTGTCCAACAACGGCTCCCTGGATGGTGCATTTATCAGTAGATCGTCCAGGTACGGAATTATGTTCACTCCCTGTTTGCGGAGTAGAAATATACGTTACGGTAAGAACTTACCGTTGATAACGGTATTTCTCTTAAGTCCACAGGATAACAATGAGATATGATGGAACGACAGCGGATTGGCACCAATCAAAGATTTCTGGCCACCCAGGATGCAACAAGCCCATCCATATATCCCCGGCCACTGGCTCAGGCAAATCAGTTGTATGCCAAAGCAGGAGCATCATGTAGAACCCTAATCAGGCAATAAGAACACACATGCACACCCTTCCATACAAGAAGGAAGAGGTTGGTGAGTGAAAGAATCCTCAAATCAGGTTCATCAGGATGGGAACCCTGTGGACTTAGGAAAAATACCGTTATCAACGGTAAGTTCTTACCATAACGTATATTTCTCCGGCAGAGTCCACAGGTTATCCACAGGATAACAATGGGATTTCCCAAAGCAATTTAGTGGTGGGGACGCTCCTGATTGGACAGGAGAACCTTACGCCCAAATTCAGCGTCATGAGAGGCAAAAGTATCCAAGGCATAATGTCTAATGAATGTGTTAATGGAAGACCATGTGGTTGCCTTACATACCTGTTATGCTGAAGCACCATGTTGTGCTGCCCATGAAGAACCTACCTTACAAGTAGAGTGAGCAGAGACATTAGCCGAAACAGGGAGATCAGCTTGAGCATGCTTTTGAAATAGTAATTCGAAGCCATCTTGCCAGTGTCTGTTTAGCAGCAGGCCATCCTCTCTTGTGAAATCTGTAGAGAATGAAGAGAGAATCTGTCTTTCTGATGGCACTGGTACGATCCACGTTGATCCTTAATGCACAGACCACGTCCAGCGATGCATCTCCCGCAGAAAGTCCCGATGCCTGAAAAGCCGGGACTACAATTTCTTCATTCAGGTGGAATTTAAACACCACCTTAGGAAGATACCCAGACCTAGTTCTGAGAACTGCTTTATCTGGATAAAGAAATCGGAAATGGGGAACATGACAGCGCCCCTAAATCTGATACTCTTCTAGCTGATGCCATAACAGGGACCCTGCACCAGTAGATCTGGATGTTTAGGGAGCATAAGTGGAGCCTCCATCGACATTCTCTGCAGATCTGTGTACCAATGCCTTCTGGGCCAAGCCGGAGCTATTAGAATCACGGCACCCTTTGCTTGCTTTATTTTCCTCACCACCCTGGGTAACGGTGAGCGGCGGAAACAGATAAGCCAGATAAAAGTCCCATCTCACCGACAAGGCGTTTACAAAGATCGCTCCGGGATCCTTTGTTCTTGACCCGTAAGCGGGCACTTTGTTGTTCAGACGAGATGCCATGAGATCTATCTCTGGCAACCCCCATTTGTCTACTAGAGTCTGAAAGACCTCCGGGTGTAGAGCCCATTAGCTTGCTTGAATGGTGTCGACTGAGAAAGTCCGCTTCCCAGTTTAGGACTCCCGAAACAAACTCTACGGACAAGGCTGGATGACGGAGTTCTACCCACTTTAGTATGTGACTTACCTCCTTCATTGCTTTTTGGCTGTGAGTTCCTCCCTGATGGTTGAGGTACGCTACTGCCGTTGCATTGTCCAAGCGGCTCTGGACTGGTTTTCCTTGAAGAATGTCCTTTGCCTGAATCAGTGCCATGTATATGGCTCGAAGTTCCAACAGATTTATTGGCAGGCAACTTTCTTCTTTGGTCCATTGTCCCTGGAACCACAATTTTCTGGACACTGCTCCCCAGCCCTGAAGACTGGTATCAGGATCTCCCAATCTGATAACCAAAAGGGTCTTCCCTTATCTAGATAGGATGTTTGTAGCCACCAGGCTAATGAGTTTCTTACTTTTACAGAAAGTACCATAGTCTGTTTCTTTATTGTCTGATGTACTCCATTCCATTTGGCAAGAACAAGACGCTGCAGAAGTCTTGAGTGGAATTGTGCATACTCCACCATGTCGAATGTTGACACCATCAAACCAATCAGTCGCATTGCTGCATGAATGGATACCGTTTGACTGTGTAACAAGTCCTGAATCCTTGACTGTACCTTGGATATCTTGTTCCGAGGTAAAAATACTCTCTGCAGACCTGAATCCAGTACAGCCCCCAAGTGAGTCATCCGTTGTGACGGAACTAGAGATGATTTTGCCCAATTTATGAGCCACCCGTGCCTCTGCAGACATGTTATTGTCTGTTGCAGATGACACAGGAGCAATTCCTGTGACTGAGCCAGGATTAAAAGGTCATCGAGGTATGGAAAAATTCTTATCCCCTGCTTACAGAGATAAGCTGCCATAACCACCATAATCTTGGTAAATACTTTGGGGGCTGTGGCTAACCAAAGGGTAGGGCCAGGAACTGAAAATGCTGTTGGAGGATAACGAACCTGAGATAACACTGATGGGATAGTGCTATAGCAGGCATTCCCAACCACGGTCCTCAAGGCACACTAACAGTGCATGTTTTAGTGATATCCAGGCTTCAGCACAGGTGACTTAATTAGTAGCTCAGATATTTTAATTTAACCATCTGTGCTTGCACCTGGATATCACTAAAACCTGCACTGTTGGTGTGCCTTGAAAACCGTGGTTGGGAATGCCTGTGCTATAGGAACATGTAGGTAAGCATCCTGAATATCCAGTGATACCGTATAATCCCCTGGCTCCATGGCCAAAACTATGGAACGTAACGTCTCCATGTTAAACCGTGGTACCCAAATGTATTTGTTTAGCATTTTAAGATTGAGAATGGGCCGAAATGACCCATTTGCCTTCTGAACCAAAAACAGGTTGGAGTAAAAACCCTGTCCTCGTTGTGCAGGGGGTACTGGAATGACTACTCCTGACTGAAGCATTTTCTGAACTGCTTCTTGTAAAGCCCTGGCCTTCGTCTCTACCCAAGACGGGCTGGTGCAGAAGAACCTTCGAGGAGAATGCTTCTTGAAGGGAAAAAAATGGATTTTAATACCTACCGGTAAATCCTTTTCTATAAGTCCGTAGAGGATGTTGGCGACACCAAAAGAACCATGGGATATAGACGGATCCGCAGGAGACATGGGCACTTTAAGACTTTCAAAGGGGGCGTGACCTGGCTCCTCCCTCTATATCCCTCCCCAGACTCCGTTTGGAACTGTGCCCGGAGAGATGGACATTTTGAGGAAAGGAATTAACAACAAGGGGAGCATCATACCAGCTCACGCCATAAACATGCCGAATAACATGGCATTCAACTGAACACATGCCAACGGACATGAACAAAATTCAGCAACAAGCTGAAGAAACCATAACACAACCTGTGTGTAACCAGAACTAAACTGCAGATACAGTACGAACTGGGACGTGCGCCCAACATCCTCTACGGACTTATAGAAAAGGATTTACCGGTAGGTATTAAAATACTGTTTTCTATTACGTCCTTGAGGATGTTGGGGACACCAAAAGAACCATGGGATTATACCAAAGCTCTATACTGGGCGGGAGAGTGCGGATGACTCTGCAGCACCGATTGACCAAACTTTAGGTCTTCATCGGCTAAGGTATCAAACTTGTAAAACTTAGCAAACGTGTTTGACCCCGACCAAGTAGCAGCTCGGCAAAGTTGTAATGCCAAGACACCCCGGGCAGCCGCCCAGGACGAGCCCACCTTCCTATTGGAATGGGCTTTTACCGATTTAGGTAACGGCAAACTTGCCGTGAAATGAGCCTGCTGAATCGTGTGACATATCCAGCGGGCAATGGTCTGCTTGGAAGCAGGATACCCAAGTTTATTGGGAGCATATAGCACAAACAGAGACTCTGTTTTTCTAACTGGAGCCGTTCTTGCAACGTAAATTTTCAAAGTTCTGACGACATCCAGAGACTTTTCCTCAGCCAAAGTGCCAGTAGCCCGTCTACCCAAGACGGGCTGGTGCAGAAGAACCTTCGAGGAGAATGCTTCTTGAAGGGAAAAAAATGGATTTTAATACCTACCGGTAAATCCTTTTCTATAAGTCCGTAGAGGATGTTGGCGACACCAAAAGAACCATGGGATATAGACGGATCCGCAGGAGACATGGGCACTTTAAGACTTTCAAAGGGGGCGTGACCTGGCTCCTCCCTCTATATCCCTCCCCAGACTCCGTTTGGAACCGGAGAGATGGACATTTTGAGGAAAGGAATTAACAACATCTGCCCTATCTTCATGGAAGATCAAATAAGGGCTCTTGAGAGACAAGGCCGCCAATTCAGACACCCGCCTTGTGGATGCCAATGCTAACAAAATGACAACCTTCCAAGTGAGGAATTTCAACTCCACTTTACTTAAAGGTTCAAACCAATGTGATTTTAGGAATGTCAAAACCACATTAAAGGTCCCAAAGTGCCACAGGTGGCACAAAAGGAGGTTGGATGTGCAGGACCCCTTTTACAAAGGTCTGCACCTCAGGAAGTGAGGCCAATTGTTTCTGAAAGAAAATTGACAAAGCAGAAATCTGCACTTTTATGGTGCCTAATTTAAGGCCCACATCCACTCCATTTTGTAGAAAATGGAGAAAACGTCCAAGGTCAAACTTCTCCACTGGAGCTTTCTTGGACTCGCACCAGGAAATATATTTCCTCCAAATACGGTGATAGTGTTTCGACGTCACACCCTTCCTAGCAAGGATAAGAGTGGGGATGACTTCATCGGGAATACCCTTACGGGCTAAAATCTGGCATTCAACCGCCATGCCGTCAAACGTAGCCGATGTAAGTTTTGATAGACGAACGGCCCCTGCCGCAGCAGATCCTCGCGAAGAGGAAGAGGCCATGGATCTTCGACTAACAATTCCTTAAGATCCGGGTACCAAATTCTCCTTAGCCAGTCTGGAACTACAAGGAGCGCTGGAATCTGTGATTTTCTTAGGATTCTCAGAACCTTTGGAATGAGAGGAAGCGGAGGGAAAACGTACACCGACGGATACACCCAAGGTGACATCAGTGCATCCACTGTCGCCGCCTGAGGGTCCCTGGACCGGGAACAATACTTTAGTAGTTTTTTGTTGTGGCGGGACGCCATCATGTCTATGTGGGGAACTCCCCATAGATTCGTTAGTAGGGAGAAGACCTCCTTATGGAGGCTCCACTCTCCTGGATGTAGATCGTGTCTGCTGAGGAAGTCTGCTTCCCAGTTGTCCACTCCCGGAAGGAAAATTGCAGACAGAGCGCTTACCCGAGTCTCTGCCCAGCGAAGAATCTTTGTGGCTTCTGCCATTGCTGTTCTGCTCTTTGTTCCGCCTTGGCGGTTTAGGTACGCTACTGCTGTCACATTGTCCGATTGGATCAGGACAGGCCGGTTTAGAAGAAGATGCTCCGCTTGTAGAAGGCCGTTGTAAATGGCCCTCAACTCCAGCACGTTTATGTGAAGAAGAGTTTCCTGACTTGACCATCTGCCTTGGAAGGTCACCCCTTGTGTGACTGCTCCCCAACCCCCGGAGACTTGCATCCGTGGTCACTAGGATCCAGTCTTGGATCCCGAATCTGCGTCCTTCTAAGAGGTGAGAGCTGTGTAGCTACCACATGAGTGAGATTCTGGTGTTGGGGGATAGAACTATCCTCCGGTGCATATGAAGGTGGGATCCGGACCATTTGTCCAACAGGTCCCACTGAAACACTCTGAACCTCCCGAATTGGAGGGCCTTGTATGCCGCCACCATCTTCCCCAGCAATCGAATTCATTGATGAATGGAGACAGTTGGTGGTTTCAGAATGAGTTTTACCAAACTCTGAATTTACAGTGCTTTCTCCGGAGGGAGGAACACTCTCAGCTGGACTGTGTCCAGAATCATACCCAAAAATGCCAACCGAGTTGTTGGAATTAAGTGTGATTTTGGCAGGTTCAAGAGCCAGCCATGCTGTTGTAGAAGCGACAGAGACAGTGCAATGTCCTGTACCAGTTTTTCCTTGGACCTCGCCTTTATCAGGAGATCGTCCAAGTACGGGATAATTGTAACTCCTCTTTTTCTGAGGAGAACCATCATTTCTACCATGAGTTTTGTGTAAATCCTCGGAGCCGTGGCCAGGCCAAACGGCAATGTCTGAAATTGGTAATGAGTATCCTGGATTGCAAACCGGAGATAACTCTGATGAGGGGGATAAATGGGAACATGAAGGTAGGCATCCTTTATGTCCAAAGACACCATGAATTCCCCCTCCTCCAGGCTGGAGATCACCGCTCGGAGAGACTCCATCTTGAATTTGAATTTTTTCAGGATTTTTTTTTAGAGATTTTAGGTTGAGGATTGGTCGTACCGAGCCATCCGGCTTCGGCACTACAAATAGGCTTGAATAAAACCCTTCCCCCTTGTTGCGCCCGGGGGACCGGGATCACAACCTGATTTTGACATCATTTATGTATTGCTCCACAGACTAGAACTGGAAGCGAAACTGGTAAGGGTGATTTGAAAAAACGGCGAGGGGGAACGTCTTGGAATTCCAGTTTGTACCCTTGGGTCATAATTTGTAACACCCAAGGGTCCAGGTCCGAGCGAACCCAAACCTGACTGAAAAGCCTTAGACGTGCCCCCACCGGTGCGGTCTCCTGTAAGGGAGACCCGGCGTCATGCAGTGGATTTGGCGGAAGCCGGGGAGGACTTCTGCTCTTGTGAACTCGAGGAGGCGGGAGTTCTCTTGCCCCTTCCTCTATCTCTGGTAGCGAGGAAGAAGTTACCTCGGCCTTTTCTATATTTATTGGGTCGAAAGGACTGCATTTGATAGTGTGGTTTCTTCTGTTGCGCAGGAGCATTAGGTAAATAAGTAGATTTACCCGCTGTGGCCGCTGATACTAAATCAGTAAGGCCGTCACCAAACAGTTCCCCACCCTTAAAGGGAAGGCACTCCATATTTTTCTTGGAATCATCGTCCGCATTCCATTGATGAGTCCATAGCGCACGCCTATCCGCAATTGACATAGCATTAGCCTTAGCCCCCAGGAGGCCAGCATCTCTTGCAGCCTCTTTCAAGTATGCAGCCGCGTCCCTGATATAACCAAGCGTCACTAGGATGCTATCCCTATCCAGAGTATCTAAATCCGCAGATAAACTTTCAGCCCATTTTTCAATGGCGCTACTAACCCACGCTGACGCAATAAGCGGTCTAAGCTGCGTTCCCGTGGTAGTAAAAATAGCTTTTAAAGTAGACTCCTGCTTACGATCAGCCAGCTCCTTAAGAGTCGTCGACTGAGCCACAGGGAGCGCTACTTGTTTAGACAAGCATGCTAGGGCTTTGTCTACTGTGGGTGGTATTTCCCACTTATCCCTATCCGCTGCGGGAAAGGGGTATGCCACCTTGATCCTATTAGGAATGAGAAATTTCTTATCAGGTGTATTCCAAATGCCATCAAAAAGGTCATTTAGTTCAAAACAAGGAGGAAAAGAAACCGAGCGTCTCTTTTCTTTGTAAATAAGGACCCTCGTTTCTGGTGTAAAGGGGTCCTCGTCAATACGTAATATGTCTTTGACAGCCACAATCATATATTGAATACTCTTAGCCAATTTAGGATCTAATCTAGAATCAGCATAATCGGCACCGGTATCAGAGTCCGTGTCGGTATCTGTGTCATCTAATTGGTCAACACCATGTTTTAGTGACCCTTGTAATAAAGCGTCATCTACTGATCTCTTCCAAATCTGCAGTTGAGAGTCAGACTCAGTAAACTTTTGATTTAATAGAGTAACATTAGCATTTAAACAATCAGCAGTTGGCGGTGCTGACAGGACCCCCAAAACATTTGGTGTCCCCAATAAATCATCCCCCTGAGAGGAAAATTCTGCCTCAGACATTTTGTCTCCCTAACAGCACCCAAAAGAAAGCCTGAGAGGGAACAAAATGAAAGGAGCCAGCTCACACCCCAGCGCCAAAGTGCAGGTCTGAAAAACACCCTCAAGTGTCACAGAGCTGCAGCGCTATAATATGTATGTAAATAATCTGCCCCCCCTTGTTTTATAGCCCCTGGTACTTGCTGCTGTGAGGAAGGACCAGCGCTGCTGCTTGGAGGAGGAAATGGCGCCGAGTGAGCCTGGAGGAAGAAGCCCCGACCCCAACATGGCGCGCTTCTTCCCGCTTATTTTTACATGTTTATCCTGGCGGGGGGTTTGCGGGCAGTGCCAGGGCACTGCACAGATATGCCAGCCTTATTTATGAGGTATTTTTAGCTCCCCAGGGCGCCCCCCCCAGCACCCTGCACCCAGCGGTGTGTACAGTCCGGGAGCCTGGCGCGCACTGAGCAAATCATGCTGCGCGGTACCTCTATATGCCGTCTTTGTTGAAGAGAAGATGTCTTTTCCTCACATACTCACCTGTCTTCTGACTTCTGGCTTGAAGAGGTGGGACGGCAAGCTGTGGGAGCGAGCATCCAGGAGAGCCCGGCGTTCATCTCCCCTCAGGAGCTGAAGGCATCCTGTCAGCAGCAGCAGAGCCCTGAAACTCATTAGAAGTGGGTCTAGACTGCTCTCCCCTCTTTCCCACGAAGCAGGGAGTCTGTAGCCAGCAGATCTCCCCAAAATAAAAAACCTAACATTAAGTCTTTTCAGAGAAACTCTAAGAGCTCCCCCGAGTGCCTCGATCTCGCAGGGCTTATTTTCTAAACTGAGTCTGGGGAGGGATATAGAGGGAGGAGCCAGGTCACGCCCCCTTTGAAAGTCTTAAAGTGCCCATGTCTCCTGTGGATCCGTCTATATCTCATGGTTCTTTTGGTGTCCCCAACATCCTCAAGGACGTAATAGAAACATAACCTAGAGATACCGCTTCCTGCAGCCAGGCATCTGTTGTAGGCTGCTGCCAGATCTGTGCAAACTGCAGAAGTCGGCCCCCTACCCTGGGGTCCCCCAGGTGGAGGCCCCCACCATCAGGCTGATGGCTTGTCTTCTGGTTTGGAAGCCGGCCCTCTGGTAGCCTAATGCTTTTTTGACTTACCAAACTTATTGTATTGGGGCTGCTTGCGATCACTTTTCCCTTTGCTTTTCCTTGAGACCGAAAGGGCCAGAAAGCTGGACCCTTAGGTTTGGAGTTATATGTGGAAGGAAACTTAACCTTTTTTTGGAGTCTGCTTCTGACTCCAGAATAGCTGTCAATTCTTTAACAAAAAGAATATTTCCAGAAAAAGGAAGATTCCAAAACCTTCTTAGATTCTGAATCAACTTTCCACGTACGTAACCAAACTGCTCTGCGAGCAGCTATTGTTGAGGCTGATGCCCTAGAAGCAATAGTACCCATATCTAATGCTGCCTCTTCCAAGAATACTGCAGCCTGTTTAATATGAGCTATATGGGATTTTTGCTCTCTAGAAGCTAATGAAATATCCCCCTCCAATGCATCAGCCCAGGCAGCCACTGCCTTTGCCGTCCAGGCTGAAGCCACGGCTGGCCTCATGACTGCTCCAGAGAAAATATGGTTTGTAGAAAACCATCCACTCTCCTATCCGTGACATCATTTAATGATGTTGATGGCAAAGGCAATATAGGTTTTCGCACTAATCGAATCACATGTGTATCTACTTTAGGAGCCACCTCCCTTTTAAAACAATCCCCAGCTGGAAAAGGATAATTGGAATCCCAGTTTTTGGGAATTCTATATTTTTTATTGGGTGTAGCCCAAGCCTCTTCCATGATTTCCATCAGCTGATCTGACCCTGGAAACTCAGTCTTAACTGTTTTGGGACGTTTAAACACAGGTGCCTTGGTTTTTAACACAGGCTCTGCTGAATCTTCTAAGGATAGAATGGCTTTCATTGCTCTAATTAACTCAGCTATATCCACTGAGCCGAGACCTTCTTCCTCCTCTTCGTAAGCCAAAGTAGAGTAAATTGAGCTTTCATCTTCCGATGAATCCTCATGTGGAGCCTGTGAAGGTGAAGATTTACTTACCATCGGTTTATCAGCTTGTTTCATTTGAGAAGCTGCTGGGAGAAATTATATACCGTAGATAGGAAGCTGCATGTATGGGTTGTGTACCGCATTCCTGGTACGGAGAATGTAGGAATTATCCGTTCAGCTATACTGGACAAGGTCTGTGCAAACATAGCCCAAGGTGGATCCATCTGTACCCGACGTTGTACAGGGATCTGCCTTGTATTTTGCTGAAAAGCAAAACAATTTGCACATCCTGAACCAGATCCTGAGAGGATAATACAGTTTTGCAAGACAAACATGATATGAGTGTTGGTATTGCTTTAAGTGTACCTTTGTCACCTTTGCCGCTCATGATAAATAATCAGCACTTTCAGAGTGTACTACACAATTTGTGACTGTAATCACTTTAAACCTTCTAAAGTGATATACAATCTGACCCTACCCATGCACCAGCATTGAGGATCAGAAAAAACAACTGACAACATATAGTAGTCAGCAATCACCCTAGCAGTCACATGTTATATATTAGTCATATGAGCACATCACCAACTACAAACACGTTTTTAAGTATGCAGGAGAACATATTACTGAACCATGTTTAAACAGATCTAACGTATTCAGACGCAATGCGAAAAAAACCACAGTAAATGTATACAGACTCATATGCAATAGGCACTTATCTAACTATTCGTACTAAAAAAAAGTAGAGATATTTAGTGCTGTATAGCCCGTACTCAGTAGAGTGGGATACAGAGACTCACCTTGCTTCCAGGATCGATCAATACGTTAGCAAACGCTGAGTGGATCCAGACACTACTAGTGTACACTGCCGCTCCATGAACCTATAGTGAACACAGATGCACCGGTCACACAGCCGCCTATTCTGCGACTGGGTCCCCTCGTGGTAGCGCTCCAGGAACACAGCCGCACCGGTCACACAGCCGCCTATGCTGCGACCGAGTCCCCTCGTGGTAGCGTCTGGGACGAAAGTGAGGAAACAGTTCATGGCGAGAGACTCAGTGGAAACTGGTCATGAACCGGGGGGGGGGGGGGGGGGGGGCGACCGGCGACCAGGAGAGCATCTGACTTCCCCTGCTGACATCAACCCTAGGGATCGCGGCCTCATGCTATTCCTGGTGCCTAAGACCCCTAAGGCCTAGGGCTGGTGCAGCCTCGTCAGCTACTGTTTTGTAGTCTCCTCCCAATACAGTGCAGCTGTGTCCGTATTCCATCTACTAAGCGGAACTGATGCCTTACCTTTTTCCCCGTGCTCCGGCCACAGCCTGGTAACGTCTGCTGGACCTGCTAGTATATCAGACACAGACGCCCGCCGAAACATCACTGTACTCGTGGGTAAGCAGTGTCGCAACTCGACGGAGAGACTCTTTCTAAACGTATAAGACACTGTTTAGAAAGATCACTAAAAAAAAAATAGTAAGACTATAAAATTAACATAAGAAAGTTTAGGGCTGCTAAAAAAAAAACCAGCAGCCCTCTGACCATGGTCCGGCTCCAGCCGCACCAAACAAAAAAACTGATTTGCCTGAGCCAGTGGGCGGGGATATATATGGATGGGCCCGTTGCATTCTGGGAGTCCAGAAAGCTTTGATCGATTGGTGCCAATCTGCTGTCGCTCCCATCATATCCCATTGTTATCCTGTGGATAACCTGTGGACCCCGATCCACTTCTCCCAGAGGAAGGCCCTAGAGGCTGAAACGCGTTGGAGCTAACACTGCTATCTGAATACTGAAACAGACAAAGATCACTATAAGCGCTTACTACGGAGCAGAGTCCCGGTCACGTGATCGGGGAAACCCGGAAACCAACCACGCTGCCTAGCAACAGAAGAGAAACCAAGAGAAGAAGTCGGTGACAAGGTGCGACGGGGAAACAGAAGGAAACTGAAGGTGAGTCTCCGTATGCGGCAGGGGTCACTCCTGAAGTCGCTCCGCAGAGCACTTACAGAGTTTCCCCTTCACCCTAGACAGGTCAGCCTCTCGAACCCTCCGGCTTCCAGGCGTGTCTGAACAAGGACACGCCATGTGAAGCGGAGTTTAGAGAGAAAGACTAGTCCGGAGCAACCGACGCTTTCCTGATTAACCCCAGACACCCAAACCGTGAAGAAACCCACGACTGGGGTCTTGCTGTGTTTTTGTTTTTGCTTTCGTTTTTTTGTTCTAGTTTTTTGACATTTTTTCGCTATATATATATATATATATATATTATTTTATTTCACACACTATATCTTTTTTATATATATTTTCAACACGGACTTGAACAGTAACGAGTGTCAGCAGCCGTGCGGGACGCCGCAGGCCACAACACACACTCAATCTACATAAAGACAAAGAGTTACTCATAACTCTCACTGTTAGTAACATTGACAATAATAAACCTACGTTATCATTTATTATCTGTATGTGGACATTTCATTTGTGGGATTTAATTATTTAGTGTTAAAATATACCATTGGAGATATCCAAAACACCTATTGAACTAGACCAAGCACACTCTTAGAATATATCACTTCAACCTAAGTTAAAAACTAAAAGGTAGGACTGAGCGCTACACTGTAACTCAACTGTTTCCACAATCTGTAGTCCGGTCACCTGCAAGTGTTAGCAGCTCGTCCACACACTGAGGATCTCAGTGCGCAGATAAACCCTATAACAGCAACCTGTGGACCCTGCCAGAGAAACATCATCTCTGCCATCACTTTGGTGAACACTCTCAGTGCCGTGGAGAGACCCATTGGCAGGGCCTGGAACTGGCAGTGACAGTCCTGTAGTGCAAACCGTAGATAAGGCGGCCAGATCGGAATGTGAAGGTATGCATCCTATATGTCCAGAGACATTAAGAATCCCCCCTCCTCCAGACCTGAGCTCACCACTCTCAGAGATTCCATCTTGAATTTGAACATTAGTAAGTACGGGTTCAACGACTTGAAGTTCAATATCGGTCTTACCGAACCGTACAGTTTTGGTACTACAAACAAGTTGGAATAATACCCCTTGTTTTGCAGATGAGTTGGAACTGGAACAATGACCTGAATCTGTACCAGTTTTTTGATGGCATCCTGTAAGGTTAAACTTGTCTCTTGCGAAACTGGTAAGCCTGATTTGAAGAATCTGTGAGGTGGGAGCTCCCGAAACTCAAGTCTGTAGCCCTGGGAAATAAGATCTATTGCAGGGTTCCTGGCATGAACCTGTCCAGATGTGACTGAAAATTTTTAGTCAGGCTCCCATCCGCCAGTCTTCCAGGCATTGCGGTCCACCGTCATGCTGAAGGCTTTGAGTAAGCAGAGCTTGAGCTCTGTTTCTGCAAACTGGCAGTTGATGGTTTGCGTGGTTTACCTCTAGCGCCTCTGGTGGCTGTAGAACCACCTCTGGCTTTGCCCTTAAACTTGGCTGTCCAAAAGGACTGTAGATTAGGTGCTGAGTAGGCCTTCCTGGCTGGGGGAGCTGCAGAAGGAAGATATGTGGACTTACCCGCAGTAGCTTTGGAGATCCATTTGTCTAGTTCATCTCCAAATAAGGCCGCTCCTGTGAAGGGCAGACCTTCCACGCCTTTCCTGGAGTCCATGGCAGCAGTCCACTAGTGTAGCCACAAGCCCCTGCATGCCGACAGTGCCATAGCAGTGGTGCGTGCGTTAAAGCAAGCCTCTCTCTTTTACGGCCTCCACCATACAGTTCGCAGAGTCCTGTATATGCTGCAGGAGTAAAACAACATCCCCCCTAGACAAGGAGTCTAACCCTTCAATTAGGTTAGCTGACCATTTTGCAATGGCTTTTGTGATCCAAGCACATGCAATAGTGGGTCTCTGGGCCACCCCAGCAGATGTATACAAGGATTTGAGTGTAGTCTCAATTCTACGATCAGCAGTGTCTTTTAGGGAGGCTGCACCCGGGTACAGGCAATACAATTTTTCGTGACAGCCTGGAAAGTGATGCATCCACTATCGGTGGATTTTCCCATTTTTTCCTATCCTCAGAAGGAAAAGATAGGAAATTTCAAATCCCTAAAAGGTTGCTATCAGGATTAAACCACGGTTCTTCAAACAGTGTATTTAGGTCCTTTGACACAGGAAAAGTGGCTGAGGATTTCTTTTTTATATTAAAACAGGATTTTGATACCTACCAGTAAATCCTTTTCTCCTAGTCCGTAGAGGATGCTGGGGTCCACTTCATGACCATGGGGTATAGACGATTCCGCAGGAGCCATGGGCACTCTTAAGACTTTTCAATGGGTGTGAACTGGCTCCTCCCTCTATGCCCCTCCTCCAGACCTCAGTTATAGGAACTGTGCCCAGGGAGACTGACATTTCGAGGAAAGGATTTACTTTAAAGTAGTGGTGAGATACATACCAGCTCACACCTCAACCATGCCGCACAACATGGCATTCAACAGAACACACACCAACAGGCATGAACCAATTACAGCAACATGCTGAAACTAATATAACACAACTTGTGTAACTCTAATAACAAAACTGCAGGTAAAGTACGCACTGGGACGGGCGCTCAGCATCCTCTACGGACTAGGAGAAAAGGATTTACCGGTAGGTATCAAAATCCTGTTTTCTCATACGTCCTAGAGCAGTGTTTCCCAACCGCGGTCCTCAAGGCACACTAACAGTCCTGGTTTTAGTGATATCCAGGCTTGAACACAGGTGACTTAATTAGTACCTCAGTTATTTGATTTAAACATCTGTGCTGAAGCCTGGATATCACTAAAACCTGCACTGTTGGTGTGCCTTGAGGACCGAGGTTGGGAATGCCTGTCCTAGAGGATGCTGGGGTCCACTTCATGACCATGGGGTTTATACCAAAGCTCCAGTACGGGCGGGAGAGTGCGGATGACCCTGCAGCACCGATTGACCGAACTTGAGGTCTTTATCTGCCAAGGTGTCAAACTTGTAGAATTTAGCAAATGTGTTTGACACCGACCAAGTAGCTGCTCAGCAAAGTTGCAATGCCGAGACCCCTGGGCAGCCGCCCAGGATGAGCCCACCTTTCTAGTGGAATGGGCCTTCACCGACGTCGGTAACGGCAATCCAGCCGTAGTATGAGCGTGCTGAATCGTACTTCTGATCCAACGCGTAATAGTCTGCTTGGAAGGAGGACACACAATCTTATTGGGAGCATACAGGACAAACAAAAACTTTGTTTTCCGTATTCTAGCTGTTTTAGCGACATAAATCTTCAAAGCCCTAACCACATCTAGAGACTTTGACTCAGTGAACGTGTCAGTAACTACTGGCACCACAATAGGTTGGTTTATGTGGAAAGATGAAACCACCTTCGGAAGAAAATGTTGAGTCCTCAACTCTGCCCTATCTTCATGGAAAATCAGGGAAGGGCTCTTGTGAGACAAGGCCCCCAATCCAGACACCCGCCGCGCGGATGCCAATGCTAAAAGCATCACCACTTTCCAAGGGAGAAACTTCAACTCTATTTCTTGTAGAGGCTCAAACCAATCTGATTGAAGGAACTGCAACACCACGTTAAGGTCCCATGGTGCCACTGGAGGCACAAATGGAGGCTGGATGTGCAGAACCCCTTTCACGAATGTCTGAACTTCTGGAAAGGAGGCCAATTGTTTTTGAAAGAAAACTTATAAGGCCGAAATCTGGACCTTGATTGACCCCAATCTAAGGCCTGCATCCACACCAGCCTGCAGAAAATGGAGAAAACGTCCCAACTCAAACTCTTCCGTAGGAGCTTTCTTGGATTCACACCAAGACACATATTTTCTCCAAATACGGTGGTAATGTTTAGACGTTACTCCTTTCCTGGCCTGAATAAAAGTGGGGATGACTTCCTTGGGAATACCCTTTCGGGCTAGGATTCGACGCTCAACAGCCATGCCGTCAAACATAGCCGCGGTAAGTCTTGATACACACACGGCCCCTGCTGTAGTAGGTCCTCTCGAGGAGGAAGAGGCCGAGGATCTTCTATGAGCAACTCCTGAAGATCTGGATACCAAGCCCTCCTTGGCCAGTCTGGGGCAATGAAGATTTCCTATCTTCATGGAAAATCAGGGAAGGGCTCTTGTGAGACAAGGCCCCCAATCCAGACACCCGCCGCGAGGATGCCAATGCTAAAAGCATCACCACTTTCCAAGGGAGAAACTTCAACTCTATTTCTTGTAGAGGCTCAAACCAATCTGATTGAAGGAACTGCAACACCACGTTAAGGTCCCATGGTGCCACTGGAGGCACAAATGGAGGCTGGATGTGCAGAACCCCTTTCACGAAGGTCTAAACCTCTGGAAGAGAGGCATATTGTTTTTGGAAGAACATTGACAAGGCCGAAATCTGGACCTTGATTGATCACAATCGTAGGCCCGCCTCCACACCAGCCTGCAGAAAATGGAGAAAACGTCCCAACTGAAACTCTTCCGTAGGAGCCTTCTTGGATTCACACCAAGACACATATTTTCTCCAAATACGGTGGTAATGTTTCGACGTTACTCCTTTCCTGGCCTGAATAAGGGTGGGGATGACTTCCTTGGGAACACCCTTTCGAGCTAGGATCCGGCGCTCAACTGCCATGCCGTCAAACGTAGCCGCGGTAAGTCTTGTTACACGCTGCAGCAGGTCCTCGAGAAGAGCAAGAGGCCGAGGATCTTCTATGAGCAACTCCTGAAGATCTGGGTACCAAGCCCTCCTTGGCCAGTCTGGGGCAATGAAGATTGCTCGAACTCTTGTTCTTCTTATGATCCTGAGCGCTTTTTGGGTCAGCGGAAGTGAAGGGAAGATATACACCGACCGAAACACCCACTGGGCCACCAGCGCATCCACTGCTATTGCTTGAGGGTCTCTCGACCTGGAACAATATTTCTGAAGCTTCTTGTTGAGACGAGATGCCATCATGTCTACTTGAGGAACTCCCCCAAAGACTTGTCACCTCTGTGAAGACTTCTTGGTGTAGGCCCCACTCTCCTGGATGGAGATCGTGTCTGCTGAGGAAGTCTGCTTCCCAGTTGACTACTCCCGGAATGAAAATTGCCACCAGAGCCTTTACATGTCTTTCTGCCCAGAGGATCTTCGTCACCTCTGCCATTGCCGCTCTGCTTTTCATTCCGCCCTGCCTGTTTATGTACGCGACTGCTGTTACATTGTCCGACTGGATCTGCACGGGATGATCTTGAAGATGTACCGCTTGTTGAAGGCCATTGTAAATGGCTCTCAATTCCAGCACGTTTATGTGAAGGCAGGCTTCCTGACCTGACCATTTTCCTTGGAAGCTTTCTCCCCGAGTGACTCGGAGACTTGCATCCGTGGTTACCAGGAGCCAGTCCTGAATCCCGAACCTGCGTCCCTCTAGTAGGTGAGAACTGTGTAGCCACCACAGGAGCGAAATCCTGGCTTTTGACGACAGGATTATCTTCCGGTGCATGTGTAGGTGGGATCCCGACCACTTGTCCAACAGGTCCCACTGGAATACCCTGGCATGGAACCTGACAAACTGTATGGCCTCGTAGGCCGCCACCATCCTGCCCAACAACCGAATGCACTGATTGATCGACACACTCTTATGGTTTCAATATCTGTTTTACCAATTTCTGGATTTCCAGAGCCTTTTCCACCGGGAGAAATACTCTCTGAACTTCTGTGTCCAGAATCATCCCGAGAAAAGACAATCTTGTTGTCAGTTCCAACTGTGACTTTGGATAATTTATGATCCAACCGTGTTGTTGGAGTATTGACAGGGAGAGTGTGATGTTTGTAACAACTGCTCCCTGGATCTCGCCTTTATCAGGAGATCGTCTAGATAAGGAATTATATTGACTCCTTTTTGACGCAGGAGAACCATCATCTCCGCCATAACCTTGGTGAATACCCTCGGCGCAGTGGAGAGACCGAAAGGTAACGTCTGGAATTGGTAATGCCAATCCTGAACCGCGAATCTCAGATAAGCCTGGTGAGGAGGATAAATGGGAACATGCAGGTAAGCATCTTTTATGTCTACAGACACCATGTAGTCCCCCTCCTTCAGACTGGAATCACTGCCCTCAGTGATTCCAATTTGAACTTGAATCGTTTCAAGTAGAGATTCAGATTTTTCAGGTTTAGGTTTGGTCTGACCGAGCCGTTCGGCTTCGGAACTACAAAAAGGCTTGAATAAAACCCCTTCCCTTGTTGTGACAAAGGTACCAGGACTATGACCTGATCCTGACATAATTTTTGGATTGCCGCTGTTACTGCTTCCCTTTCTGGAAGAGAAGCTGGCAAGGTCAATTTGAAAAATCGGCATGGGGGAACGTCTTGAAACTCCAGCTTGTATCCCTGGGACACTATTTGCAACACCCAGGGATCCAGGCCAGACAGAATTCAACCTTGGCTGAACAGTTTGAGACGTGCCCCCACCCGAGCGGCCTCCCGCAAAGGAGCCCCAGCGTCATGCTGAAGATTTGGCAGAAGTAGGGGTAGACTTCTGCTCCTGGGAACCTGAAGCTTCTGTGGACTTCTTTCCCTTTCCCCTACCTGCAAAGAAGGGGGAACTTCTCGCTTTTTTGTATTTATTGGGCCGAAAGGACTGCATGTGCGGGTGATAGGTCTTTTTTGCTGATGCAGGCGCAGAGGGCAAAAATGTTGACTTACCTGCGGTAGCCGCCGAGACTAACGCATCCAGTCCATTGCCAAATAAGGCCTCACCTTTATATGGGAGAGCCTCCATATTTATTTAGGAATCTGCATCCGCGTTCCACTGGCGAATCCACAATGCCCGCCGAGTCGATACTGCCATGGTAGCGGCTTGTGAACTCAAGAGTCCAATATCTTTCATCGCTTCTAGCATGTATGCTGCAGCGTCTTTGATATTCCCTAACTTAAGGAGTATTTCATCTTTATCAATCGTGTTAATTTATGAATGACACGCTTTCTGACCATTTTTCAATAGCGCAACTCACCCACGCGCAAGCAATTGTGGGCCTGAGTAGCGTATCATTGGCAACATAAATGGATTTCAATGTAGTTTCCATCTTTCGGTCTGCCGGCTCTTTTAGTGAAGCCGTGCCAGGTGCGGGGAGAATTACCTTCTTTGTCAACCTAGACAGTGCACTGTCTAACACGGGGTGACTCCAATTTTTTCCTGTCCTCCACCGGGAAAGGATAAGCTATCTGAATTCTCTTGGGAATACAAAATTTATTTTCGGGATTCACCCACATTCCTTCAAAGAGTGTATTAAGCTCGTGGGAACGAGAGAAAGTGACCTTAGGTTTCTTTTCTTTATAGAAATAAGCCTTCTCCTGAGGTACAGGAGTGGCTTCCGTGACTTCCCTTATAGCCACAATCATATATTGTATATTTTTTGCTAATTTATGATCTATTTCTCTGGAGTCACTATCGTCGACACAAGAATCAGTGTCCGTGTCGGTATCAGTATTCACAATATTCGCAAATGGTCTCTTATGTGACCCAGAGGGGTCGCCTGCGGATGGAAGAACAGAGCCCTGAAACATCACATCCTCCACAGATTTTCTCCAGCACTCAGCATGAGATTCAGACTTATCTAATTTCTTATTGATATGATGCATACTATCACGTATTTCTTTCACCTATGTAGGCTCTTGGTGTGCCGGCAGCGCCACCACATTACACTTCTGTGTCCCTAAAATGGTTTCCTCTGGGGAGGAACTCCCTGCCTCTGACATGTCTTACACACGTGTACAACACACACACAGACACACTGGGACTTATAGGGGACAGACCCACAGTAAAATCTGTCAGAGGGACACAGTTTAGGAGCAGCCAGCTCACAACCCCAGCGCCAGTATCTAATGCCTGTGAACACAGAAAGCCCACTGACATGCAGCGCTTTTTACACAGTAAAACACACTTGTAAAGCACCAAATTCGCTTGTGCCCCCTTGTTTTGCACCCTGATACTTGTAGTCAGAAGTGGAGGACCAGCAATGTCTCTGCAGCCTGAGGAGAGAGAACATGGCACTGAGCAGTGTGCTGGCTGCCTGAGGAAGAAGCTCAGCTCTTTTTACCTCAAACTTTTCATAATAATTATAATGGCGGGGGTAGGGCTGTGCCTGGGCATCTTATGCCCCCTTTTTGCCAGTTTATAGAGGTGTTTTTGCTGCTGTGTGTGTGGGCAGCAATGGCGCGCCGCGCTTTCCTCACCGTCACTTTTCTTGATAGATCTGTCTTCTTCTACTCACCTGTCTTCTGGCTCTGTGAGGGGGGTGACGGCGTGCTGTGGAAGTGAGCATCTAGGCTCGGCTAGCGTTCAGTTCCCTTCAGGAGCTAATAGTGTCCTGTCAGCCATAAGCAGAGCCATGAAACTCTTCAGGAAGTTGGTTCCTACTTCTGCCCCCTCAGTCCCACGAAGCAGGGAGTCTGTTGCCAGCAGTTCTCCCTGAAAATAAAAAACCTAACATAAGTCTTTTCAGAGAAACTCAGTAGAGATCCTCAGAGTGCATCCAGTCTGCCTGGGCACATTTCTAAGAGGTCTGGAGGAGGGGCATAGAGGGAGGAGCCAGTTCACACCCATTGAAAAGTCTTAAGCGTGCCCATGGCTCCTGCGGAACACTCTATACCCCATGGTAATGAAGTGGACCCCAGAATCTTCTAGGACGTATGAGAAAATAAGATTCCTGTCTCCTCTGTCACCTTATCAGGGATATGCAGAACTTCTGATAGCCTCTATTCCCTGTGACAGAGTAGCCCCACCACCTCTGAGTTCACCTCCCCCTCCTCCATGTCTGACCCTTCATCATCAGAGTCAGACTGCAGGATATGTGCCAAAGTATGTTTTTGCGGACAAATGGCAGGGGACCGAGACGCTGGTTTGGGGACAGAGTCTCTTTTCATAAACTCATCATCAATTGTCTTAAGTATTGTGTCTCTTTCTCATTGTGGGACAATTTAGTAGAAATATTGGAAATCATTCCCTTAATGGCGTCCAGTTAAGCTGGCTCGGCCTCGCTAGCCTGGGAAGGTACACTACACTGAGTACACCGTAGCGAACCCCCTGGAGAAGAGGAACACTGTGCCTTACATGAAACACTCTTTGTCTGACATACTGTGATAGCACACACACACACACAGGAAGAGGTTAAATGCACAATTAACCCACAAAGAGCCCTTCCAGGGAGAGACAGATAGTATGGAGCCAGCACACAGCGCTCTTACCACTAATTGCCAAGCTTAGCTGGGTCGCAGACTAAGTACCCAGATTGGGGACTTAATACACTAATAAACACGCCACCCCTGCTATGACCGACTGGTGCTGGAGCTGCGAGTCCCTGTCAGTCAGCATCTGTGTCCACTGCAGAGGGAAAATGGCGCTGGTGAGCTGCTGGATCCCCTCATAGTGAAGCCCCCTCCTTTCAATGGCACGCCATCTTCCCGCTCTTTTTAATACTGGCTGAGGTAATTTTGTGCCTAAAATGGAGTCAACCCCCTTTTAAGTCTGTAATGCCAATCTGGGTACTGTGTACACATAGTGTACAGAGACTCAGTTCGCCCCCATCAGAAGCTGTGCATCTGCACTGTGCACCGAGTCTGGAGACCCAGCTGCCCCATGTAGAAGCCGCAAGTCTCCGTACCCTCATGCCGCCATAATGGCCGGCGACCCGCTAACCAGTACGCCGGCTTAGTACTCACCACTCTTCTTTCTTCTGGCTGTTAGGGGTGGCAGCGTGCTGCGGGAATGAACGCTCGCCGTGGTGGGCTTGCGAATAGTTTCCTCCAGAGATCGTGTCCTGGCAGCGGGGAACGGGTCCACTAACCCTTCAAAAGGTTGGGTATTTCTCTTTCCCTCCCTCCCCCCCCCCAAGTCCCACGAAGTAAGCAGGCTGGTGCCATCCAGTCCTGCCTGAAAATAACAGATAAAATAAATAAAAATAACAAAATTAAAAAACAAATTGAAAAAAGTGCTGATACTCTAGAGTGCGGAGAGTAACATTTTTGGAAACTACTGGTCTGTGTATGTTTGGAATAGGGCTGGGTAGTAGCAAGGAGAGGGGAAGAGTCTGGTAGTTTAATAGCAGTGACTGGCTTTATGAGAGCTCTGATTTCGGTCCTGTATGGGACCAGCGGAGGGCAGGTACACCCAATATGCAGCAGTGGGCAACAGAGAATAGAAGAATTGGTGAAAAAATAAGATTTTACTTACTGGTAAATCTATTTCTCGTAGTCCGTAGAGGATGCTGGGACTCCGTAAGGACCATGGGGAATAGACGGGCTCCACAGGAGATAGGGCACTCCAAGAAAGCTTTGGACTCTGGGTGTGCACTGGCTCCTCCCTCTATGCCCCTCCTCCAGACCTCAGTTAGGGAAACTGTGCCCAGAGGAGATGGACAGTACGAGGAAGGATTTTTGTAAATCTAAGGGCGAGATCCATACCAGCCACACCAAACACACCGTATAACTTGTGATAACTTACCCAGTTAACAGTATGAACAACAACATAGCCACGGTTCAACCGATAAACTATAACATAACCCTTATGTAAGCAATAACTATATACAAGTCTTGCAGAAGAAGTCCGCACTTGGGACAGGCACCCAGCATCCTCTACGGACTACGAGAAATAGATTTACCGGTAAGTAAAATCTTATCTCTAACGTCCTTGAGGATGCTGGGACTCCGTAAGGACCATGGGGATTATACCAAAGCTCCCAAACGGGCGGGAGAGCGCGGATGACGCTGCAGCACCGATTGAGCAAACAGGAGGTCCTCCTCAGCCAGGGTATCAAACTTCTAGAACTTTGCAAAGGTGTTAGACCCCGACCAAGTAGCTGCTCGGCACAACTGTAATGCTGAGACCCCTCGGGCAGCCGCCCAAGAAGAGCCCACTTTCCTAGTGGAATGGGCCTTAACCGATTTCGGTAACGGCAATCCTGCCGTAGAATGCGCCTGCTGAATCGTGTTACAGATCCAGCGAGCAATAGTCTGCTTTGAAGCAGGGGCACCAATCTTGTTGGCCGCATATTGAACAAACAGAGCTTCAGTCTTCCTGATTCTAGCCGTTCTGGTCACATAAATCTTCAAAGCCCTGACCACATCCAGGGACTCGGAATCCTCCAAGTCCTGTGTAGCCACAGGCACGACAATAGGTTGGTTCATATGAAAAGATGAGACCACCTTTGGCAGAAATTGAGTCCTCAACTCTGCCCTATCCACGTGAAAAACCAAGTATGGGCTTTTATGTGATAAAGCCGCCAATTCTGAAACACGTCTAGCCGAAGCTAATGCCAACAACATGACCACTTTCCACGTGAGGTATTTCAACTCCACAGTTTTGAGTGGTTCAAACCAAGGTGACTTGAGGAAACGTAACACCACGTTAAGATCCCAAGGCGCCACCGGAGGCACAAAGGGAGGCTGAATATGCAGCACCCCCTTCACAAAAGTCTGTACTTCAGGAAGAGAGGCTAATTCTCTTTGAAAGAAAATGGATAAGGCAGAAATTTGGACCTTTATGGACCCTAATTTTAGGCCCAAAGTCACTCCTGTTTGAAGGAAGTGAAGTAGACGGCCCAAATGGAACTCCTCCGTAGGAGCAGCTCTGGCCTCACACCAAGAAACATATTTCCGCCATATACGGTGATAATGTTTTAACGTCACGTCTTTCCTAGCCTTGATCAGGGTAGGAATGACTTCCTCCGGAATTCCTTTTTCCGCTAGGATCCGGCGTTCAACCGCCATGCCGTCAAACGCAGCCGCGGTAAGTCTTGGAACAGACAGGGCCCCTGCCGCAGCAGGTCCTGCCTTAGAGGAAGAGGCCACGGATCTTCTGTGAGCAACTCTTGCAGCTCCGGATACCAAGTCCTCCGTGGCCAATCTGGAACAATGAGGATTGTGCTGACCCTGCTCATTCTGATTATTCTCAACACCTTGGGTATGAGAGGAAGAGGAGGAAACACATAGACCGATCTCAACACCCAAGGTGTCACCAGAGCGTCTACCGCTACCGCCTGAGGGTCCCTTGACCTGGCGCAATACCGCTTTAGCTTTTTGTTGAGACGGGATGCCATCATGTCGATTTGAGGCAGTCCCCATCGATCCGTGCGAAGACTTCTTGATGAAGTCCCCGCTCTCCCGGATGCAGGTCGTGCCTACTGAGGAAGTCCGCCTCCCAGTTGTCCACCCCCGGGATGAACACTGCTGATAGCGCGCTTACATGGCCTTCCGCCCAGCGTAGAATCCTGGTCGCTTCTGCCATGGCCACTCTGCTCCTTGCTCCGCCTTGCCGGTTTATATGAGCCACTGCCGTGACGTTGTCCGACTGAATCAGAACCGGTTTTCTCCTAAGCAATTCCTCCGCTTGACACAGGGCGTTGTATATGGCCCTCAACTCCAGGACGTTGATGTGGAGACAAGTCTCTAGGTTTGACCAGAGACCTTGGAAATTTCTTCCCAGTGTTACTGCTCCCCAGCCTCGGAGGCTTGCGTCCGTGGTCACCAGGACCCAGTCCTGAATGCCGAACCTGCGACCCTCTAGCAGGTGAGCACTGTTCAGCCACCGGGGAGACAGGGTGATCCATTGATGCCTCCGTAAATGAGACCCGGTCCACTTGTCCAAGAGGTCCCATTGAAAGGTCCTCGCATGGAACCTGCCGAAAGGGATGGCCTCGTATGAAGCCACCATCTTTCCCAGGACCCGCGTGCAATGATGCACTGAAACCTTTTTTGGTTTTAATAGGTTCCTGACCATGGCTATGAGCTCCTGAACATTTTCGATTGGAAGAAAAACCTTTTTCTAGTCTGTGTCTAGAATCAGACCCAAAAAGGTCAGACGCGTTGTAGGGACTAGCTTGGAGTTCGGTATATTGGGAATCCAGATGTGTATCTGCAACGTCTTCATGGACAGAGACACGCTGTCCAGCAACTTCTCCCGAGATCTCGCCTTTATGAGGAGATCGTCCAAGTATGGGATAATTGTGACCCCCTGCCTTGGTGAAAATGCTCGGGGCCGTGGAAAGCCCAAACGGCAACGTCTGAAATTGGTAGCGACAGTCCTGCACTGCAAATCTCAGGAACGCCTGATGAGGGGGGAATATCAGAACATGAAGGTATGCATCCTTTATGTCCAGGGACACCATCCAATCCCCCCCCTCCAGGCTGGCGATGACCGCCCTGAGTGATTCCATCTTGAACTTGAACCTCTTCAAGTACAGGTTCAGAGATTTTAGGTTTAAAATGGGTCTGACCGAACCGTCCGGTTTCGGAACCACAAACAGGGTCGAGTAATATCCCTCTCCTTGCTGGAGATGAGGAACTGTGACAATCACCTGTTGAATATACAATTTTTGGATTGCCGCCAACACTAGCTCCCTATCTGACGGGGAAGCCGGCAGAGCCGATTTAAAAAACCGGCGAGGAGGCAAGTCTTCGAATTCCAGCCTGTATCCCTGAGAAGCAATCTCTATTGCCCAGGGATCCACCTGCGAGTGAACCCAGACGTGGCTGAAAAACCGAAGACGAGCCCCCACTAAATCTGCCTCCCCCTGGGAAGCCCCAGCGTCATGCGGTGGACTTTGCAGAGGCAGGGGAGGAGTTCTGTTCTTGGGAACTAGCTGTGTGCAGCTTCTTTCCCCTGCCTTTCCCTCTGGCAACAAAGGACGATCCCCGTACCTTTTTGTTTTTATTGGAACGAAAGGACTGCATTTGATAATGAGGTGCCTTTTTTTTATGCTGCGGGGGGACATAAGGTAAGAAATTCGACTTACCAGCTGTAGCGACAAGATCCGAGAGGCCGTCTCCAAACAACTCCTCCCCTTTGTAAGGCAAGGACTCCATATGCCGCTTTGAATCGGCATCTCCCGTCCACTGTCAGGTCCACAAGAGCCGCCTAGCAGAAATAGACATAGCATTTATTCTGGAGCTTAATAAACAAATGTCTCTCTGAGCATCTCTCATACACAAGGCAGCATCTCTGATATGCTCTATGGTCATTTGAATAGCATCCCTATCTAAGGTGTCAATCTCCGTAGATAAGGAATCTGCCCATGCCACAACCGCACTACAAACCCAGGCCGACGCCATAGCCGGTCTAGCAATAGTACCTGAATGAGTGTAAATGTGCTTCAAGGTAATTTCCGGCCTGCGGTCAGCAGGTTCCTTGAGGGAAGCCGTATCCTGAGAAGGCAGTGCCACCTTTTTGGACAAGCGTGTCAGCGCCTTGTCTACTTTAGGCGAAGATTCCCAGCGTATCCTATCAGTTTGTGGAAAAGGATACGCCATAAGAACCCTTTTGGGAACTTGTGGTCTCCTATCCGGAGATTCCCAAGCCTTTTCGCATAATTCACTTAGTTCAAATGAGGATGGAAAGGTGACTTCAGGCTTTTTCCCTTTATACATGTGTACCCTCGTGTCAGGGACCAGGGGTTCTTCAGTAATATGCAAAACCTCTTTAATGGCAATAATCATGTACCGAATACCTTTTGCCACCTTCGGCTGTAATTTTGCATCTTCATAGTCGACACTAGAGTCAGTATCTGTGTCGGTATCTGTGTCATCGATCTGGGATATGGTGCGCTTCTGAGACCCCGAAGGGCCTGGCGCCACATGGACAGGCATGGACTGGCTACCTGACTGATCCCTAGCTTCTGCCTTGTCTAACCTTTTATGCAATAGATTGACATTTGCATTCAAGACATTCAGCATATCCACCCATTCCGGTGTCGGCGTTGCCGACGGCGACATGACATTCAAGCACTCCCCCTCCACATTAAGCAAGCCTTCCTCGTCAAACATGTCGACACACGCGTACCGACACTTCACACACACAGAGGGAACCCCTTTCCTGAAGACAGTATCCCGGTCAAGGCCCTTTGGAGAGACAGAGAGGAGTATGCCAGCACACACCCCAGCGCAATGATCCTGGAGACCAACACAAAATGTTTTTCCCCAGCAGCGCTGTATAATATGTTATCCGCCAATTATGTGCCCCCCCTCCCCTCTCTCTTTTAAACACCCCTTCACCGTGTGTAAGCAGGGGAAAGTCCGGGGAGCTTCCTCTCAGCGGTGCTGTGGAGAGAAAATGGCGCTGGTGAGTGCTCAGGGAGAAGCCCCGCCCCCTCGGCGGCGGGCTTCTGTCCCGCTCAAACTTACAAAAGTATGGCGGGGGCTCTTTTATATACATGTACAGTGCCCACCTGTACATGTATATTGTCTTTTGCCATAAAAGGTGTTTATATTGCTGCCCAGGGCGCCCCCCCTCCTGCGCCCTGCACCCTTAGAGTGACCGGAGTATGTGAGGTGTATGGGAGCAATGACGCACAGCTGCAGTGCTGTGCGTTACCTCCGTGAAGCTGAAAGCTTCTGCCGCCTGACGACTTCTGTCTTCTGTCCTTCTAGCTCTGTGAGGAGAACAGCGGCGCGGCTCCGGGGGTGGACGCCCAGTAAGAACCTGCGTTCACCCCCTCTGGAGCTAATGGTGTCCAGTAGCAGAGGAAGCAGAGCCTATCTTAGACAAGAAGGTCTGCTCCTCTCTCCTCAGTCCCTCGATGCAGGGAGCCTGTTGCCAGCAGTGCTCCCTGTGAAAAAGTAGAAAAAAAATCCAAACAAAAATGCTTTTAGGCAGAGAACTCAGCAGAGCTCTCTGCAGTGCACCCATCCTGCTCTGGGCACCATGTAAAACTGAGGTCTGGAGGAGGGGCATAGAGGGAGGAGCCAGTGCACACCCAGAGTCCAAAGCTTTCTTGGAGTGCCCTATCTCCTGCGGAGCCCGTCTATTCCCCATGGTCCTTACGGAGTCCCAGCATCCTCAAGGACGTTAGAGAAAAATGCAGATGTGTCGGTACCCAATACCACCTATGAAAGATTCACTAGGAATAGGTAGCAAATAAATCAGAAGCATATTTCAGATATACAGTGGGGCAAAAAAGTATTTGGAGAGCCACCGATTGTGCAAGTTGACCCACTAAAAAAGATGAGGTCTGTAATTTCCATCATAGGTACACTTGAACTGTGAGAGACCGAATCTGAAAAAAAGAAACAGGAAATCACATTGTATGATTTTTTTAAACAATTTATTTGCATATTCTTGCGGAAAAATAAGATTTTACTTACCGGTAAATCTATTTCTCGTAGTCCGTAGAGGATGCTGGGACTCCGTAAGGACCATGGGGAATAGACAGGCTCCGCAGGAGATAGGGCACTTTAAGAACGCTTTGGATTCTGGGTGTGCACTGGCTCCTCCCTCTATGACCCTCCGCCAGACCTCAGTTCGGGAAACTGTGCCCAGAGGAGATAGACAGTACGAGGAAGGATTTTTGTAAACCTAAGGGCGAGATTCATACCAGCCACACCAATCACACCGTATAACTTGTGATAACTTACCCAGTTAACAGTATGAACAACAACATAGCCACGGTATCACCGAAAACTATAACATAACCCTTATGTAAGCAATAACTATATGCAAGTCTTGCAGAAAAAGTCCACACTTGGGACGGGCGCCCAGCATCCGCTACGGACTACGAGAAATAGATTTACCGGTAAGTAAAATCTTATTTTCTCTAACGTCCTTGAGGATGCTGGGACTCCATAAGGACCATGGGGATTATACCAAAGCTCCCAAACCGGCGGGAGAGTGCGGAAAACTCTGCAGCACCGATTGAGCAAACAGGAGGTCCTCCTCAGCCAGGGTATCAAACTTATAGAACTTTGCAAAGGTGTTTGTCCCCGACCAAATAGCTGCTCGGCACAACTGTAATGCCGAGACCCCTCGGGCAGCCGCCCAAGAAGAGCCCACTTTCCTAGTGGAGTGGGCCTTAACCGATTTCGGTAAAGGCAATCCTGCCGTAGAATGCGCCTGCTGAATCATGTTACAGATCCAGCGAGCAATAGTCTGCTTTGAAGCAGGGGCGCCAACCTTGTTGGCCGCATACAGAACAAACAAAGCTTCAGTCTTCCTGATCCGAGCCGTTCTGGTCACAAATCTTCAAAGCCCTGACTACATCCAGGGACTCAGAATCCTCCAAGTCCCTTGTAGCCACAGGCACGACAATAGGTTGGTTCACATGAAAAGATGAGACCACTTTTGGCAGAAAGTGAGGACGGGTCCTCAACTCTGCCCTATCCACGTGAAAAACCAAGTACAGGCTTTTATGCGATAAAGCCGCCAATTCTGAAACACGTCTCGCCGAAGCCAACAACATGACCACTTTCCATGTGAGGTATTTCAACTCCACAGTTTTAAGTGGTTCAAACCAAGGTGACTTGAGGAAACGTAACACCACATTAAGATCCCAAGGCGCCACCGGAGGCACAAAGGGAGGCTGAATATGCAGCACCCCCTTCACAAAAGTCTATACCTCAGGAAGAGAGGCTAATTCTCTTTGAAAGAAAATGGATAAGGCCGATATCTGGACCTTTATGGACCCTAATTTTAGGCCCAAGGTCAGTCCTGTTTGAAGGAAGTGAAGTAGACGGCCCAAATGGAACTCCTCCGTAGGAGCAGCTCTGGCCTCACACCAAGAAACATATTTCCGCCATATACGGTGATAATGTTTTAACGTCACGTCTTTCCTAGCCTTGATCAGGGTAGGAATGACTTCCTCATGAATTCATTTTTCCGCTTGGATCCGGCGTTCAACCGCCATGCCGTCAAACGCAGCCACGGTAAGTCTTGGAACAGACTGGGCCCCTGCTGCAGCAGGTCCTGCCTTAGAGGAAGAGGCAAAAAGAGAAAAAACAACTTTGCAGTAGACTATTGTGTGGGTGCACTTTTGTTTTTGTTATACGACTAATAATTAAAACATAACTTTTATTAACTCATTTAAAATAAATCCTCACTCTCATACTCCACCATGTTTGGTTAATAAGATATATTTATATCTATACACACAAAAGTGCTTCAAAAAAATTGGAAATGTTCTGGTTAGTCTATCACCGAAAGACTTGTAGGGGGATGTAGACACTATGGCTCTACATCCGATTCCTAACCAACCAGCACAAGCGAAGCTTGTTTTAATGAGACCTCAATGGGTCATGATTGACCGGACCATTCTTATCAGGAGTATGTATCCTAAGAACAATATGTGCACATATGGGGGTGCCTGCTAGATTCCCCCGTGATTTGAGGATAATAAGTTTAACTGATTTTAGCTTTAGATATCTAGAAGAAGAAAGAAGACAGAAGATAAAAGGAAAAAAGGGGGAGAAAAAGTGGTGATCCTGCTGTTGGTATCTGGTCGAAATGGGTCATTAATTACAACACCGGGTATTCTCTGGGGGTCTCCCTCACAGATACTGACCCAGCCCGCCACCGTTTTGCTTCCAAGATCGGGCTCTGTCGGTGGGGTATGGTAGTAACTTTTAGACGCAATTGGTCGACTCACCAATGAGAGTGCACCGATTTAAAGATTTCAGAAGAAAGGCAAACTGCGGATCTGCTGTCTACGTTAGGCGCAGGTTTTAACCTGTGAATCATAGATGAGAGTCCGCTGATATAAAGAAAATTATAGGTAAAGATAACGGTAAACGTTTGCTGAAGAAGCTGTAATTATATCACTAGGCAGGTAAGAAAATACTGAGAAATCAATAGCATAAAATTGAATCTGGTATTGTTTTGAATTGTTGAGTAGGCAGTCAATCTGTTTGATAACTTAGACACACATTTTTTATATATAGAGCCCCTGCTGTGGGCTAAATTAGACTAGAACGGCTATAGCACATGCACCAAAAAATCCCACATAAAAAATATGATCATAACTACAACCCAAGGTGTAGGGCTGTTATACTGGGGAAACCAGCCATTAGAGAGGGGTGTGTCTAAACAACAAAATTATCAACTGCTCCCAGTTGTCTATAGGGCAACAGATAATTGTAAAGAAAAAACAGAATATGGAAAGACAGATACAATTATTATATCACGTCTATAACAGGCAAAATTAACACTATCAATCTGATAAAACAGAATGGGTTTTAGTGCTGCTAACAGATATTGGTTTCAGAAAGTTAAAAAAATGTACACAAAAATTATAAAATTGTGTGTGGAGAGATACAGAAAAATACCAGTCCCTGCCCAGTTCCCTGGGTCAGTCTGGAGTTAGGAGGATCTGCCTCATACTCCTGATGTCCTTGGTTAGAAGAGGAAAACGCGTTTCACCTGTCCTGCGGGCTTGTTCACTTCCAATGCTGCTAATTATGGTGGTAAGTCTGGTTTAAATACCTGTTACAGATAACCCAGCCAATCACTGGGATCCAAAATTTCTTGCCTGATTGGTTTCAGGCAATCAGCTAAAACCTGCGGAAGTGACGTCCTTCCACTGGTTGCCAGGTTACCTTTAATGATTAGGTTTACTAGAGGGGAAAAGGAATCCATGTGTGCGATTGCAAGCAAGTATAACAGGACTCATTGTCGCTGCACCTCTAGGCTATGCGCTGGCTACATCGCTGGTGCCCCATCACGTCTCCCCAGCAACCCGGGCAGAGGCGACACATACTATCGGGTCAATGCCTGAGCGTCCCTACAGCTTCTTCAGCAAACGTTTACCGTTATCTTTACCTATAATTTTCTTTATATCAGCGGACTCTCATCTATGATTCACAGGTTAAAACCTGCGCCTAACGTAGACAGCAGATCCGCAGTTTGCTTTTCTTCTGAAATCTTTAAAATCGGTGCACTCTCATTGGTGAGTCGACCAATTGCATCTAAAAGTTACTACCATACCCCACCGACAGAGCCCGATCTTGGAAGCAAAACAGTGGCGGGCTGGGTCAGTATCTGTGAGGGAGACCCCCAGAGAATACCCGGTGTTGTAATTAATGACCCATTTCGACCAGATACCAACAGCAGGATCACCACTTTTTCTCCCCCTTTTTTCCTTTTATCTTCTGTCTTCTTTCTTCTTCTAGATATCTAAAGCTAAAATCAGCTAAACTTATTATCCTCAAATCACGGGGGAATCTAGCAGGCACCCCCATATGTGCACATATTGTTGTTAGGATACATACTCCTGATAAGAATGGTCCGGTCAATCATGACCCATTGTGGTCTCATTAAAACAAGCTTCGCTTCTGCTGGTTGGTTAGGAATCGGATGTAGAGCCATAGTGTCTACATCCCCCTACAAGTCTTTTGGTGATAGACTAACCAGAACATTTCCAATTTTTTTGAAGCACTTTTGTGTGTATAGATATAAATATATCTTATTAACCAAACATGGTGGAGTATGAGAGTGAGGATTTATTTTAAATGAGTTAATAAAAGTTATGTTTTAATTATTAGTCATATAACAAAAACAAGAGTGCACCCACACAAGTCTTCAGCAAAGTTGTTTTTTCTCTAGTTTCTCCCTGACTCTGGGTGCACCACCAGGTACAATTATTAGGAAGTATACCTACTATACATATGATCATAATTCTGGTTCTATAAATTATCTTTTGAATTTTGAGGACTGGCGCGGAGTCACACCCTTGTTCGTTAGAGGAAGAGGCCACGGATCTTCTGTGAGCAACTCTTGTAGTTCCGGATACCAAGTCCTCCGTGGCCAATCTGGAACAATTAGGATTGTTCTGACCCTGCTTATTCTTACAATTCTCAACACCTTGGGTATGAGAGGAAGAGGAGGAAACACATAGACCGATCTCAACACCCAAGGTGTCACCAGAGCGTCTACCGCTACCGCCTGAGGGTCCCTTGACCTGGCGCAATACCGCTTTAGCTTTTTGTTGAGATGGGACGCCATCATGTCTATTTGAGGCAGGCCCCACCGATCCGCGATCTGTGCAAAGACTTCTTGATGAAGTCCCCACTCCCCCGGATGCAGGTCGTGCCTGCTGAGGAAGTCCGCCTCCCAGTTGTCCACCCCCGGGATGAACACCACGGACAGCGCGCTTACATGGCCTTCCGCCCAGCGTAGAATCCTGGTCGCTTCTGCCATGGCCACGCTGAAGTTCTCCGCTTGGCGCAGGGCGTTGTATATGGCCCTCAACTCCAGGACGTTGATGTGGAGACAAGTCTCCAGGCTTGACCAGAGACCTTGGAAATTTCTTCCCAGTGCCACTGCTCCCCAGCCTCGGAGGCTTGCGTCCGTGGTTACCAGGACCAAGTCCTGAATGCCGAACCTGCGACCCTCTAGAAGGTGAGCACTGTTCAGACACCACAGGAGAGAAACCCCGGTCCTGTGAGACAGGGTGATCCTTCGATGCATTTGTAAATGGGACCCGGACCACTTGTCCAAGAGGTCCCATTGAAAAGTCCTCGCATGGAATCTGCCGAAAGGGATGGCCTCGTATGAAGCCACCATCTTCCCCAGGACCCGCATGCACTAATGCACTGAAACCTTCTTTGGTTTCAATAGGTTCCTGACCATGGTCATGAGTTCCTGAACCTTTTCGATCGGAAGAAAAACCTTTTTCTGGTCTGTGTCCAGGATCAGTCCCAGAAAGGTCAGACGCGTTGTAGGAACTAGCTAGGACTTCGGTATATTGAGAATCCAGACGTGTAGCTGCAACGTCTTCATGGACAGACACGCTGTCCAGCAACTTCTCCCGAGATCTCGCCTTTATTAGGAGATCGTCCAAGTATGGGATAATTGTGATCCCCTGCCTGCGCAGGAGCACCATCATTTCCGCCATTACCTTGGTGAAAATCCTCGGGGCCGTGGAAAGCCCAAACGGCAACCTCTGAAATTGGTAGTGACAGTCCTGCACCGCAAATCTCAGGAATGCCTGATGAGGGGGGAATATTGGAACATGAAGGTATGCATCCTTTATGTCCAGGGACACCATCCAATCCACCCCCCCCCCCCTCCAGGCTGGCGATGACCGCCCGGAGTGATTCCATTTTGAACTTGAACCTTTTCAAGTACAAGTTCAGAGATTTCAGATTTAAAATGGGCCTGACCGAACCGTCCGGTTTCAGGACCACAAACAGGGTTGAATAATATCCCTCTCCCTGCTTGAGATGAGGCACTGTGACAATCACCTGTTGAACATAGAATTTTTGGATTGCTGTCAACACTGACTCCCTCTCTGACGGGGAAGTCGGCAGAGCCGATTTGAAAAACCGGCGAGGAGGCAAGTCTTCGAATTACAGCCTGTATCCCTGAGCAACAATCTCTATTGCCCAGGGATCCACCAATTATGTGCACCCCCCCTTTCTTTTAAGCATCCTTTCACCGTGTGTAAGCAGGGGAGAGTCCGGGGAGCTTCCTCTCAGCAGTGCTGTGGAGAGAAAATGGCGCTGGTGAGTGCTGAGGGAGAAGCCCCACCCCCTCGGCGGCAGGCTTCTGTCCCGCTCAACTTAGGAAAATATGGCAGGGGCTCTTTTATATACATGTACAGAGCCCACCTGTACATGTATATAGTCTTTTGCCATGCAGAGGTTTATATTGCTGCCCAGGGCGCTCCTCCCTGCGCCCTGCACCCTTACAGTGACCGGAGTGTGTGAGGTGTATGGGAGCAATGACGCACAGCTGCAGTGCTGTGCCTTACCTCAGTGAAGCTAAAGGCTTCTGCCGCCTGAGACGTCTTCTGACTTCTGTACTTCTGGCTCTGTGAGAACGGCGGCGCGGCTCCAGGGGTGGACGCCCAGTAAGAACCTGCGTTCACCCCTTATGGAGCTAATGGTGTCCAGTAGCCGAGGAAGCAGAGCCTATCTTTGACAAGAAGGTCTGCTCCTCTCTCCCCTGTCCCTCGATGCAGGGAGCCTGTTGCCAGCAGTGCTCCCTGTGAAAAAGTAGTAAAAAGTAGAAGAAAAATCCAAACAAAAATGCTTTCAAGCAGAGAACTCTAGAGAGCTCTCTACAGTGCACCCATCTTGCTCTGGGCACAGTGTAAAACTGAGGTCTGGAGGAGGGTCATAGAGGGAGGAGCCAGTGCACACCCAGAATCCAAAGCTTTCTTAAAGTGCCCTATCTCCTGCGGAGCCCGTCTATTCCCCATGGTCCTTACGGAGTCCCAGCATCCTCAAGGACGTTAGAGAAATAAATATTTGGACAATCAAAAAGTTTAACTCAATACTTTGTAATATAACCTCAGTTGGCACATACAAAGGTCAAACGTTTCCTGTAGTACTTAACCAGGTTAGCACACACTGTAGCAGGTATTTTGGCCCACTCTTCCATGCAGATCTTCTCTAGATCTGTCATGTTTTGGGGCTGTCGCCGGGCAACACAGACTTTCAACTGCCTCCACAGATTTTCTATTGGGTTGATGTCTGGAGACTGGCTAGACCACTCCAGGACCTTGAAATGCTTCTTATGGAGCCACTCCTTAGTTGCCCGGGCGGTGTGTTTGGGGTCATTGTCATGCTGGAAGACCCAGCCACGTTCCATCTTACTGAGGGAAGGAGGTTTTTGCCCACAATCTCACGATACATGGCCCCATTCATCCTCTCCTTAATACGGATCAGTCGTCCTGTCCCCTTTGCAGAAAAGCAGCCCCAAAGCATGAGGCTTCCACCCCCATGCTTCACAGTGGGTATGGTGTTCTTGGGATGCCATTCATCATTCTTCACCCTCCAAACACGGCGAGTGGATTTTATACCAAAAAGTTTGATTTTGCTCTCATCTGACCACATTACATTCTCCCAATCCTCCTCTGCATCATCCAGATGGTCATTGGCAAACTTTAGACGGGCCTGGACATATGCTGCCTTAAGCAAGGGGACCTTTCGGGCGCTGCAGGATTTTAATCCATGACGACTGTTACTAATAGTAACCTTTGTGACTGTGGTCCCAGCTCTCTTCAAGTCATTAACCAGGTCCCCGCCGTGTAGTTCTAACATAGTAACTAAAGGTTGAAAAAAGACAATTGTCCATCGAGTTCAACCTATTTGTGGTCTCCTATTGTGTCTTATTATAGGACTAGTTGACTAGTTATATTAACTATAATGCGTGCCTAAGGCACCATAACCCTGAATATCTTTATCCAATAGGAATTTATCTAACCCATTCTTAAAGGTGTTGACTGAGTCCGCCATTACTACTCTCTCAGGCAGGGAATTCCAAACACGTATTGTCCTTACTGTGAAAAAACCTTTTCGCCTCAATGTGCGGAAACTCCTTTCCTCTAACCTAAGTGAGTGACCACGTGTCCTCTGTGCTGATCTTAAAGAAAACAGGTCCCTCCCAAGCTCTGTGTATTGACCCCTTATATATTTGTAGATGTTGATCATGTCCCCTCTTAGTCTCTTTTCCAATGTAAACATGCCTAGCCTTGCAAGCCTTTCCTCATATTCCAGCGTCTCCATGCCCTTGATTAGTTTGGTCGCCCGCCTCTGTACCTTTACTAGCTCCAGGATATCCTCTTTGTAATAATATGCCCAAAATTGCACACAGTATTCAAGATGTGGCCTCACTAGCGATTTATATAATGGGAGTAAAATACTCATCTCTTGCATCAAGTCCCCATTTTATGCATGCTAATATCTTATTAGCCTTCTTTGCTACACTCCTACTTTGGGTACTGCTGCTTAATTTGTTATCTATGTGAACCTTTACATCTTTTTCCAGTACAGAATACCCTAATATTACCCCATTTAGTATGTAGGTGTTATTTTTGGTCTTGCCCCCACAGTGCATTACCTTACACTTGTCTGTGTTGAATCTCATTCTCCATTGTGCTGCCTATGCTTCCAGTTTAGTTAAGTCGTTCTGAAGAAAAACTCACCATCCCCCTCCGTATTTATAACCTTACACAATTTGGTATCGTCTGCGAAAATTGACACCATGCTCCCTAGACCTACGGTTAGGTCGTTGATGAAAAAGTTGAACAAAAGTGGTCCGAGTACAGACCCTTGTGGCACACCACTTAGTACTTTAGTCCAATTTGAAAAAGATCCATTGACCACAACGCGCTGCTCCCTATTATCTTACCAATTACTGGCCCAAGTGCATATTGTGCTCCCTAGTCCTATTTCTTGTAGCTTATAGATAAGACGCATGTGTGGTACAGTGTCGAAAGCTTTAGCAAAGTCTAAAAAGATTACATCCACCAGTTCTGGGATGATTCCTCACCGTTCTCAAGATCATTGATGCCCCACGAGGTGAGATCTTGCATGGAGCCCCAGGTCGAGGGAGATCGTCAGTGATCTTGTATTTCTTCCATTTTTTAATAATTGCGCCAACTGTTGATCTCTTCTCACCAAGCTGCTTGCCTATTGTCGAGTAGCTCATCCCAGCCTTGTGCAGCTCTACAATTTTGTTCCTGGTATCCTTAAACAGCTCTCTGGTCTTCACCATGGTGGAGAGGTAGCAGTCTGACTGTTTCAGGGTGTGGACAGCTGTCTTTTATACAGATAACCAGTTCAAACAGGTGCCATTAATACTGGTAACAAGTGGAGGATAGAAGAGCTTCTTAAAGTAAAGTAACATCTGTGAGAGACAGAAATCTTGCAGTTTGGTAGGTGTCCAAATATTTATTTTCCACAAGAAAATACAAGTAAATTGTTTAAAAATCATACAATGTGATTTCCTGTTTCTTGTTTATTTTTTTCAGATTCTCTCACAGTTGAAGTGTACCTATGATGCAAATTACAGACCTCTCATCTTTTTAAGTGGGTCAACTTGCACAATCGGTTGCTGTCTAAATACTTTTTGGCACCACTGTATAAACCATTGTAGAATTGTGTGTGTCAGTCCCATTAGTCATTAAATGAACCTAATTACTTCCTGTAAAATAAACAATTCGCTTAATAGAAATCAGGACATTAATATATTTGTAATGAGTTTCTTAAAAATAAGAACTTTTCTTAAGGATGCCAAAATACAGTATATTTAAGTTCTTTAAAAAATATTAACTTTATTCTTCAGTATCTGTTTTAATTAAATTCAACATGTTTAAGTAATTCTTACCATTGATTATACAGGTTTTTTTTGTGTTCCTTATATTATCTGTGTAGAAGGCTTCTTGACTTGAATAAGCTTTTCTTAATAAAACTCAATGTGTGAATGTAGTGGGGAATTGCAGAGTAGAGTCATCACACCTATGACAATGTCATTTTGAAAGTCTACTGGAACACTATCTCATCTGCTGGACAAAATGGATGTGATTCAGTTGTGGCAAGCGGCCCCTGCTGGGCGTTTAGTGAGCTATTCAATTGTTGCTCCGATAAGACAGCAACTAGCTGTGGTGTACATTTTTCTCTCTCGCAGCCTCTGGAGGTGCAAGAAAAAACGTGCGACTGGGCACCTGAATGGAGCAACAACTGAATAGCTCAACAGACATCCATTTGTACAGAGACCCAGCAGAGGGCGCATGCCACAAGTGAATCGCCCCCAACAAGTTCAACTATCATTAAGGACGCTATCTGTCCCTGCATTGGAGATCTACATGAACTCCTTGGCTGCTGGCTGCTACAAATTTTGGTAACACTGCGAATAAGTGTACTAACTTGGCCCAGCAATGTGCATAATGCTAAACATACACAAAGAGGATGCAACTACTGTGAACTGGAAATAACCACATCAGTGCTTAGCAATTACAAGAGAAAATCTTATTCAGAACAGGAAGGAAGTGTGGTTAATAGAAACGGTGATAGACAGTCATTGTTAAAGTCAGCTGCTAGTAACCATGATTAGCTCACGTATACTCATCTACATTCACCATCTCCTCATTCCAACCCTCTCACCAAAAAAATGCCAACTGCTGCTTTAATATTGGAGTTGAATAATAATTATGCCGTGCAATGGCCACAAAGTTTCCCAACCAACAGCTACAATTGTTATGACTACCTTATGTATCAATTGTTTCCCACAGCTCTTAAAATGTAAGCTTATTTTGGCAGTGCCAGGCTTTACCGTCATAATCTAATATGTAATTTGTAGCATTATTCTCAATGTACAGCACTGTATAGAATATGACGGCCAATCAAATTATATCTTCTCCAAGAATATGGGCAGAAACACATATTGGTTATTTGAAGTATTTCAACATTCCATTAACATTGTAATATAGCATTACAATACAGCATAAAGAAATAACAACCTGTTTTCGTTTTAACTTTATTAGTACCTTGAAGAGTCCTTAAACTTTTGTATGAAAACAAAATGGCCTAGATATATCAACAGCAAATATTACATTTTCTATTTTATAGTTTTAAGAATCTCACATTTTCAAATGGAAATTTTACAATCCTGCAAATATTTAATAAAAAGAAAGATGGTTTTCACATTTTAAAACTCAATTACGAGGGAAAAAGTATTAATATCTGCAGTGCATCAGAGAAATATCAGTTAAATCAAAGTATATTCATTCTACTTCGAGTAAAAAAAAAATATGTATGACAGACTAAGCCTACACTCAGTGCAGAAAATGCATACCTTTCTAAAGCACTTTCAAATGTAAGAAAGGAAGAAAACAACAAATGAAAATCAAGTGAATTTTTTTGCAAAAAATATTTAAAGCCTTATGTTATAGTAAAAAAATATATTTTAAAAAGTTGGAATGCTCCATCAAAACAGGTGAAATTTCGTAATTTATTGAAACAGAACTCAAAAAATATAAGAGGTTGTAGTGTACAATATATTACACAGTGCACTTTTAAGTGCATATTCATTCAAGTATGAAAACCTTGTAACACCCCAAAACTCCCAGACAATCATGCACATTTATTGTCAAAGGAAGCCCCGTTATATTGATGTCCTAGCACCAAGTACATTAATCTGTTGGGAAGATAAACCAAAAATTGTGATCACAGATAAAATACATTCATGAAATGTTACATCTAATTGCACAAAAAGTCTATATGGTACACCTTTTATTAACAAATAATCCTGTGTCACTCGATAGGTTCCCTCAAAATTAATACTGGCATATTTTTAGGGGAGGACAAATCTCTATGAAATACCCACACAGAGTTCATCAGTTTTTTTGCTGGAAAACAAGTCTATTAGAGGTGATGTAAAGTCAGAACGCTCCAGAACAACAACAGGCCTTTGATAAAGTTGGTGGAGCTGTTTTAAAGCTAGGTCACCACAGTCTGCCAAAGCTTTGTCCAACATTGTCCTTAAATTTTGTAATGTGGGTGTTGATGCTTCAGTTTTGCTATGGGACAAACATGTTTCATGATCATTTAGATCTTTACAGGATTGCTTCTGATTTTGCAAAGAATTCTGGAGCTTGCATTTCTGTGGATAATTCCATTCAAGCTCTTCAAACTCATCATCTGTTTCCCTACTCTCCTGTAAAAACTTTAAAAAAGATGATTCAAACCCCATTGGCTTAAAATTCTTTAGTCCAACAGCTGCCTGTCCTTGCTCTTCTTGATTGTCTTTTGTAGAAATGAGAGCATTCAAATCTACTGGATGAGTGAAGTAACTTTCTTTATTGTTTTCTGTTTTGTATGCCTTTTGGAAACTGGCAAGAGAAACATTTTCTTTTTCACTAGATTTAGCAGTTCTTTCCACATTTTTACGGAAAGGAGAGCGGATTTCTGTCTCTTTAAAGTTACTATTTGAGATCTTATTGTGTTTTGAGGATGTACTGTACTTCAAAAAGTCTCTCTCCACAGGACCATTTCTTCTGAAATCACTGTTCGAGTTCTTCAAAAAGTCATCCCCACCAAATGAGGTACAGCGAACATCGTTATGCAAACTGGGCATTTTGTGGTCTTGAATGCAGTCACGTTTGCGGGAACTGTATTCTTCTGCTGAAATGGATTGCTCTTTACTCCCAGGAAAGTTCTTAACACAGTAAACCAACTCTGCAGTATGATCAGCGACATAGGTGGGAGCCAGGTGATGTGTCAATTTGTAATGTCGAATAATACTACTTTCTAACTTTACGACTGAAGAGCACCCATGAATCATACATGGGAACTGCGTCATGTTGATATTTTGGGCACACATTTGTAATCCTTCCTCAATGGTTTTAAATTCAACCACCAGATCTTTCTTATTAACCCTGTTTTTAACTCTTAACCTTTTCCTTTTATAAAGCAAACGACCTCGACGTTTAGGTTCAACGTAGCTTTCATCCATTTCTTCTGCTTTTTTTTTCCTCTTTCTCCTGCTCTCATAGAGGTTATATTTCCGGTGACGGGACATGATGTGCCGGGCATATTTGTTATGATCTGTAAATACTGCAGTGCAGCCCTCTACATCACAGTAAATTTCAGACTCTTCGCTTTCAGTCTCTTCACTAAATTTTTCATCATCCGTTTGGCTTTTTAAGTGGTTATCAGCATCAAAGAGATCAAGGTCCAGGTCTTCAGTTTCACTATGATCGTGGCATTCTTTGTAATGCTTTGACAGTGCTCTGCCACAAATATAACTCTTTCTGCATTCTTTATATTTGCAAGTAAATATCCTTCTACATCCACCGTGCTCTGTCTTATGTTCCTTTTCTTTTTCCAAACATAAGGATTCCCTGTTATACTGATGCACAAGCTGGTAATGGCGAACTAAGCCCCGCTGGCTTGTAAAGGAAGAGTTGCATGATTTATGGATACAGTGAAATGGTTTGTGATACTTATTCAAGATGTAACAAAGCTTTCCTTGAGCTACCACTCGTCTCCTTCCCCTTCCTTTTCCAGTTGGATAGTCTTCATCTCTTGATGCGCCAAGCATATTACCAGTGTCTGTCTCATCAGAAAGTGAATCTGCGTAGGTCTCAGAATTAAAGTCCTCATTCACTGGAGATGTTCTTTCAGGACTTTCATTGCCGATTTCACTTGGCTGGAATTTTTTCCAGCAGTTTGTTCGTCGTTGACTTCTAATACGTGTTTTAATTTTCTTGTTTTCAAGTTTCCTAGCACTTGCCCTTGCCTTCTCTTTGCTTATGTGATGCTTCTTCTTATAATGAATGCGAAGTAACGTTCGCCTTGTAAAACGTCTTTGGCAGATATGGCACTCAAAAGGGGAATATTTTTTTTGTAACATGTTCAGTTTGAGAGCATTTTCCTTTGTATAGTTGTGTTTTTTACAATAATGCAATAAAAGAGCATCTTTTGTAACGAAAGCAGATTTGCAGCCTTTAAGCTCACAAAAAAATGGTTTGGCTGCTAAACGGGATAAATACTGGCTAAATATCTTTTCTTGCTTCTGGTTGATGCCATTGTGTGTCACAGCAGCGTTATTAGAACAACTGGCTACTGATTCGTTACCTTGAACCGAAGGTACTGTGGAATTAGAATTTTTTAGATTCAGTTGTCTCAGACTAGTGAGAAGTTCAGACAAGGTATCCTCTGAAGTAGCAGGCCTCTGAAAGCCATCAGAAGTAGGAATTTCTTCTTGTTCACTTTTTATGTTGATTTCTGCACATGCAATACCACATAATGTTTCTTCTGTTTTTTCATGTTCCTCTTTAACATAAGTACTGGATAGGGCATCGCTATTTACTAAGCTTTTGAGGACATTGTCTGAGTCACTTGTGTACTTAAATGTGGACTTCCGAAGTTTTTCAATATCAATTTGCCTTTTGTTTTCATTTTTACAACTGCAGTCTGAACTCGCATCATGATATAAACATGTTTCTGTATTGGCAGAATCTTCTGAGTGCTTGTCACTAAACTCTCTAGAGTTTCTACTTGGTAGCAAAGGTATGTAATTACAGCTAGAACCAAACAGTCCATCCTCCTCTTTTTTTGTGTCAGAAGATAAATCAGTTTTTTTATCAAAACAGTTTTCAGAGTGTGCTACGTGAGTGGCAATGTGATTCTGAAACTCAGAGTTACAATAATAAAACTTTTTGCATCGTGGAAAAGTACAAGTGTATGCAGCATCTCGAAAATGTTGAGCTTCATGATGGTAAAGACATCCTAAGTCACTAAAAACTAGGTGGCATCCTTCTAGTTCACACTTGTACTGAAGTTCCAAGTGCGTTTGTTTGTGATGTAGTAGTTCATTAATCGTTTTAAAACTTTCATTGCAGTCTATAGATACACACATGAAAGGCAGTGCTCCAAGATGAATTCTCATGTGCTGTCTTAAGTGAAAATTGGTTACAAAATGTCGCCGACAAAAAGCACACTTTTCTCTCAGATTCTTCAATTCTAAGTAATGCTTTGCATTTTCATCATTGTTTTGGTGTTCGGCTTTCAAATGTATACTTAAATATTTAAACTGTTTGAAAACTCTGGAACAACCTGTACCAGGACACGGATAAACATCTCGATCCTGCAGATTTTTATCTTGCATCATCCTAAAAGTGATGTAGCCATTGGTGTCGTGTTCTTCCTCGGCAAAATCTAGATCTGCTTTGAGTTCAACAACTTCATTTCTCTTTTTAGGACGATGTCGCATGGGCATTTTCATGTGGTCCATTACGTGAGGGACAAAGATTTCTTTCTTTTTGAACTTTTTCACACAAACAGGACATGTATATACTCCATCTTTGAGGTGCATTTTAGCATGATGGAGAATCCTCGCCTCAATGACTTCTCGTTTACAGATAACACAGTAAAACTTATATTGTAGCCAGCGTTTGTACCTTTCTGAAGACCCAATTGGCTTTTTCACTTTAATGCTCTCGGTTTCATTGGAAGCATATTCTTGGGATTCTTCATTCTGTTCAGTGTGTATAGCATAGCTAGCCAAAGAGGAATCCAAAATATCAGAATCATTAACTGAAGGTTCGCCATAGTTGTCTTCCTCTGCATCTGAAACTTCTTTTCCAAGGAGCTTAAGGCAATGCCGCTTTAATGTTTTCCAATCCCAGAACTCAGGATCAAACAACCAGTGACTTTTTAAGGATAGCAAGAGTTCACAGCGAAGAGAATTTGAAATAACGCTTGATTCTTCAACATTTTTTGGATCAGGCTGGAGAAAAAGTTCTTCCAATACACTTAGTCCTTCAGAAGTCGGTTCAAATAAAAATTCTGTGAGCTGGCAGGCTCGTCTCACCTCCAAATCTTGTGGCAAGAGGCATGCTATTGTTTTGCAAACAGATGTTTTTGTTGCATCGGTTTCATTTGACGTAATTTGAAGAGCCCGTATACATAGCATGATGGAAACTGGAACGCCGTCATCTCCAGCCTATAAGAGAAAAGTGTTTAAAGTTTTGATTCACAAGCATTTCAAAACATATTAAAATGCAGGAGCTACTTTTAATAATCAGTAACTTCTCCGTTTCACAGATTGTATTTATTGCAATAAGCAGCGATATTTGAATTTAACAGAGAAGAAAACCAAATAATTATACATTCCTGAGTAATTTTCTGTAAATGATCCACGTGCATAGGAAATTACTATAGGAAGAATTCATGAAAAGTGCACTACTTTTCTTTAATGTAAATGTGAAGCATAATAAATTATAGTTATTCCCAGTAAAACCAATAAAAGGTCACAAAATGTGAAAACAGATCTGGTCATGCAGATGGAAAGTATTTGAGATTTTGATGTATTTACTACTGCCGTCACATTCACATGCCAATGAATAGGCGATTCAGTGTTTCTTTTCAGAATGTAGCATAAACAAAAACAAATATATAATGCACACCAAAATCAGACATGTCCTGTGTTCCACAGCAAAATATTCTTTTATGATGCGCACGGTGATATATTTTTTTTTGCGATTTTGACTATATAGAAAGAAAGTTAGTGCAGATCGCAAGGTGTAAGTCACCTGGCGATCCCGATGCATGGTCGGTATCACAAGCCCAGATAGTCAAAATTGACTTGCGTGCACAGTCTATCTAGTATAAAAGATAGCCAAAATTGACATTAGCCAAATTCGTACAAAGCCAGTATTGCAAGCACAGTCATCTTTGCTTGCGATACCGACCTAGTCCCTATCGCATAGTGAGAATCAGGGTTTAGCCCAAATCTCACCGTGTGTATACACCTTTACTTGAATCCAGATAAAGAGCTACTGAAGTGTGTGCCACTTACCAACATCACTAATGATCCTATACAGTGGTATCTTTAACATGGATGGAGGAGGTATTAACTAAAACTTACCTGGTATTGAGAAAGCCATACAGATACAGTATTTCATATAGAGTATGCAAATACACACAGCTTCATTTTCTTACACCAACAAGATCTTATATTAACTACAATAAGCACAGCGACACCCTTGCACGTAACCCTGCTCTAGCCGCTTTGTCTGTGAAATGTTACGTTTTTTTTATGCTCTTAATCCTTTCACAACCTGGAGTATTTATATCACAGTGTGACCAGATCCCACGCCACAATTTTGCATCAGTTAAACCAAGAAAATTATTTTTGCTTGAATATTCTGTGCGCCTCACTAAAATTCAAATGCTTTTATTGGGAGATAGAGCTCACAATTAGCAGAATATTTAGGTAAATATTAACCAGAAACTTTTCCACAATTCCTGCAATAGTTACTTTGAACAAATTAATGTAGTGTAGATGGTTCACCTGAGTATAAGAATACCAAATATCTGTTTATAAAACATAGGGCACAATGGACTCTATTCAATTGAGCGCAATGTTAACTGCACCAGGAAGGAAATCCCGGAGCTATTCAATTGTCCTCATTGCTAGTAAGGAGATGCCAGTTCTCGCGCCTTAAGCCAGGTGTTCAGTCGTGAGTACCAACATTCTCTGACATAAGTACCTGTCGCGATGCTGTTTGCGCCGCGCTAAAAAGGCTGAAAACAGCACTGCAGCACTAGATTAGTCGGATTTCTGCTTGCACCTCAGGAGGGGTGTGGCTAGAAATCATCTAGTCAGACGTAACTTAGCATCCAATTGCATAGCTCCAGGACCTCCTTCCAGTGCTATTAACAAAATGTTGACTTTAATCAAGCTCAATTTTAGGACCCGCAAAGAGTTTTTTTTCACCCAATACAGCCGGTCTCTCATGTTGCCAGCAATGGTGGGTTAGGTGCAACCTGTAACAAGCTGAACAAGTCAGTAGCTAGTGTTATAGCCAGTACGAAGGAAAGGCCAGAAATAGACCTGCACTCACTGCACCTCCTATACAGACATTTAATTACTAGATCGCTTTATTCCAATGTAGAAAGCAGGCGCCTATTTGCTTCTGCATTGAATAGAAAACGTAGAGTCTCCAGCAATAAAGGTGTCCAGGAGCTGAATGCAACGTTTCCTGGCTACAGCTCTGAAACCTCATGCTGTCACTGAAGGAGCGTACAACTGCTAAAGATGGAAGACAGGCTGCCAAGCAGTAGGAGACAGATTAGGATAGACTAGAATTAAACAGAAAATGGAACAGATCATTTGGCACTTACCTCTGTATGCACAACTTTAATAAGAAAGAATAGGTGCTGACGTGTCTTGGCAATCACACCAAACTGCCTACATCTTTCAAGAAAAGTATTTAAGCATGGTTCAATACGCCGCTGAAGCTTACTCCAAAACAAGGTCAGCTCCCTGAAAGAAACAAAGACAGTACCCATAACGTCATGCCTCTCTTCCTTCCACAATCGCCAAAGCCACCTAGACAGGTCAACGTGACTTTCCCCAATACATTAAAGAAACACTCATTTATGCAGGCTGCAGATATAGATGAATACCATTTAGAATTTCAGGCGAACTTTACTACATGGTCCAAACATAAAACTTCTTACAATGAGCATCTTTGAAACTGCTGGAGAGTCAAAGCTTGGTAAAGAATTCTTATGATTAGTAGGTCTCAAGCTTTTCACCAACTCACATATATTACAAAATAAAGCATTTTTGTCAGTGTAATATGAGGACACACCATAGACTAAAAAATAAGAATTTACTTACCGATAATTCTATTTCTCATAGTCCGTAGTGGATGCTGGGAACTCCGTAGGGACCATGGGGAATAGCGGCTCCACAGGAGACTGGGCACAAAAGTAAAAGCTTTAGGACTACCTGGTGTGCACTGGCTCCTCCCCCTATGACCCTCCTCCAAGCCTCAGTTAGGATACTGTGCCCGGACAAGCGTACACAATAAGGAAGGATTTTGAATCCCGGGTAAGACTCATACCAGCCACACCAATCACACCGTACAACCTGTGATCTGAACCCAGTTAACAGCATGATAACAGAGGAGCCTCTGAAAAGATGGCTCACAACAATAATAACCCGATTTTTGTAACAATAACTATGTACAAGTATTGCAGACAATCCGCACTTGGGATGGGCGCCCAGCATCCACTACGGACTATGAGAAATAGAATTATCGGTAAGTAAATTCTTATTTTCTCTGACGTCCTAGTGGATGCTGGGAACTCCGTAAGGACCATGGGGATTATACCAAAGCTCCCAAACGGGCGGGAGAGTGCGGATGACTCTGCAGCACCGAATGAGAGAACTCCAGGTCCTCCTCAGCCAGGGTATCAAATTTGTAGAATTTAGCAAACGTGTTTGCCCCTGACCAAGTAGCTGCTCGGCAAAGTTGTAAAGCCGAGACCCCTCGGGCAGCCGCCCAAGATGAGCCCACCTCCCTTGTGGAGTGGGCATTTACAGATTTTTGGCTGTGGCAGGCCTGCCACAGAATGTGCAAGCTGAATTGTACTACAAATCCAACGAGCAATAGTCTGCTTAGAAGCAGGAGCACCCAGCTTGTTGGGTGCATACAGGATAAACAGCGAGTCAGATTTTCTGACTCCAGCCGTCCTGGAAACATATTTTCAGGGCCCTGACAACGTCTAGCAACTTGGAGTCCTCCAAGTCCCTAGTAGCCGCAGGCACCACCATAGGTTGGTTCAGGTGAAACGCTGAAAACACCTTAGGGAGAAACTGAGGACGAGTCCTCAATTCCGCCCTGTCCGAATGGAAAATCAGATAAGGGCTTTTACAGGATAAAGCCGCCAATTCTGACACGCGCCTGGCCCAGGCCAGGGCCAACAGCATGACCACCTTCCATGTGAGATATTTTAACTCCACAGATTTAAGTGGTTCAAACCAATGTGACTTTTGGAACCCAAAACTACATTGAGATCCCAAGGTGCCACTGGAGGCACAAAAGGAGGCTGTATATACAGTACCCCTTTTACAAACGTCTGAACTTCAGGGACTGAAGCTAGTTCTTTTTGGAAGAAAATTGACAGGGCCGAAATTTGAACCTTAATGGACCCCAATTTCAGGCCCATAGACACTCCTGTTTGCAAGTAATGTAGGAATCGACCCAGTTGAAATTCCTCCGTCGGGCCTTACTGGCCTCGCACCACGCAACATATTTTCGCCAAATGCGGTGATAATGTTTTGCGGTTACATCCTTCCTGGCTTTGATCAGGATAGGGATGACTTCATCCGGAATGCCTTTTTCCTTCAGGATCCGGCGTTCAACCGCCATGCCGTCAAACGCAGCCGCGGTAAGTCTTGGAACAGACAGGGTCCTTGCTGGAGCAGGTCCCTTCTTAGAGGTAGAGGCCACGGATCCTCCGTGAGCATCTCTTGAAGTTCCGGTTACCAAGTCCTTCTTGGCCAATCCGGAGCCACGAATATAGTGCTTACTCCTCTCCATATTATAATTCTCAGTACCTTGTGTATGAGAGGCAGAGGATGGAACACACACACTGACCGGTACACCCATGGTGTTACCAGAGCGTCTGCTGAGAAAGTCTGCTTCCCAGTTGTCCATTCCCGGAATGAACACTGCTGACAGTGCTATCACATGATTTTCCGCCCAGCGAAGAATCATTGCAGCTTCTGCCATTGCCCTCCTGCTTCTTGTGCCACCCTGTCTGTTTACGTGGGTGACTGCCGTGATGTTGTCCGACTGGATCAACACCGGCTGACCTTGAAGCAGAGGTCTTGCTAAGCTTAGAGCATTGTAAATGGCCCTTAGCTTCAGGATATTTATGTGAAGTGATGTCTCCAGGCTTGACCATAAGCCCTGGAAATTCCTTCCCTGTGTGACTGCTCCCCAGCCTCGCAGGCTGGCATCCGTGGTCACCAGGACCCAGTCCTGAATGCCGAATCTGCGGCCCTCTAGAAGATGAGCACTCTGCAACCACCACAGGAGGGACACCCTTGTCCTTGGTGACAGGGTTATCCGCTGATGCATCTGAAGATGCGACCCGGACCATTTGTCCAGCAGGTCCCACTGGAAAGTTCTTGCGTGGAATCTGCCGAATGGGATTGCTTCGTAGGAAGCCACCATTTTTCCCAGAACCCTTGTGCATTGATGCACTGAGACTTGGCTCGGTTTTAGGAGGTTCCTGACTAGCTCGGATATCTCCCTGGCTTTCTCCTCCGGGAGAAACACCTTTTTCTGGACTGTGTCCAGGATCATCCCTAGGAACAGAAGACGAGTCGTCGGAACCAGCTGCGATTTTGGAATATTGAGAATCCAACCGTGCTGCCGCAACACTACCTGAGATAGTGCTACACCGACCTCCAACTGTTCTCTGGATCTTACCCTTATCAGGAGATCGTCCAAGTAAGGGATAACTAAAACTCCCTTCCTTCGAAGGAGTATCATCATTTCGGCCGTTACCTTGGTAAAGGACCCGGGGTGCCGTGGACCATCCAAACGGCAGCGTCTGAAACTGATAGTGACAGTTCTGTACCACAAAACTGAGGTACCCTTGGTGAGAAGGGTAAATTGGGACATGAAGGTAAGCATCCTTTATGTCCCGAGACATCATGTAGTCCCCTTCTTCCAGGTTCGCAATCACTGCTCTGAGTGAATCCATCTTGAATTTGAACCTCCGTATGTAAGTGTTCAAAGATTTTAGATTTAGAATCGGTCTCACCGAGCCGTCCGGCTTCGGTACCACAACAGTGTGGAATAATACCCCGTTCCCTGTTGCAGGAGGGGTACCTTGATTATCACCTGCTGGGAATACAGCTTGTGAATGGCTTCCAAAACTGCCTCCCTGTCAGAGGGAGACGTCGGTAAAGCCGACTTTAGGAAAACGGCGAGGGGGAGACGTCTCGAATTCCAATTTGTACCCCTGAGATATCACCTGAAGGATCCAGGGGTCTACTTGCGAGTGAGCCCACTGCGCGCTGAAATTCATTGAGACGGGCCCCCACCGTGCCTGAGTCTGCTTGTAAAGCCCCAGCGTCATGCTGAGGGCTTGGCAGAGGCGGGAGAGGGCTTCTGTTCCTGGGAACTGGCTGATTTCTGCAGCCTTTTTCCTCTCCCTCTGTCACGGGGCAGAAATGAGGAAACTTTTTGCCCGCTTGCCCTTCTGGGAACGAAAGGACTGCGCCTGATAATACGGCGTCTTCTTATGTTGAGAGGCGACCTGGGGTACAAACGTGGATTTCCCAGCTGTTGCCGTGGCCACCAGGTCTGAAAGACCGACCCCAAATAACTCCTCCCCTTTATAAGGCAATACTTCCAAATGCCGTTTGGAATCCGCATCACCTGACCACTGTCGTGTCCATAACCCTCTTCTGGCAGAAATGGACAACGCACTTACACTTGATGCCAGTCGGCAAATATTACGCTGTGCATCACGCATATATAGAAATGCATCTTTTAAATGCTCTATAGGCAATAATATACTGTCCCTATCTAGGGTATCAATATTTTCAGTCAGGGAATCCGACCACGCCAACCCAGCACTGCACATCCAGGCTGAGGCGATTGCTGGTCGCAGTATAACACCAGTATGTGTGTAAATACATTTTAGGATACCCTCCTGCTTTCTATCAGCAGGATCCTTAAGGGCGGCCATCTCAGGAGAGGGTAGAGCCCTTGTTCTTACAAGCGTGTGAGCGCTTTACCCACCTTAGGGGGTGTTTCCCAACGCACCCTAACCTCTGGCGGGAAAGGATATAATGCCAATAACATTTTAGAAATTATCAGTTGTTATCGGGGGAAACCCACGCATCATCACACACCTCATTTAATTTCTCAGATTCAGGAAAACTACAGGTAGTTTTTCCTCACCGAACATAATACCCCTTTTTGGTGGTACTCGTATTATCAGAAATGTGTAAAACATTTTTCATTGCCTCAATCATGTAACGTGTGGCCCTACTGGAAGTCACATTTGTCTCTTCACCGTCGACACTGGAGTCAGTATCCGTGTCGGCGTCTGTATCTGCCATCTGAGGTAACGGGCGCTTTAGAGCCCCTGACGGCCTATGAGACGTCTGGACAGGCACAAGCTGAGTAGCCGGCTGTCTCATGTCAACCACTGTCTTTTATACAGAGCTGACACTGTCACGTAATTCCTTCCAACAGTTCATCCACTCAGGTGTCGACCCCCTAGGGGGTGACATCACTATTACAGGCAATTTGCTCCGTCTCCACATCATTTTCCTCCTCATACATGTCGACACAAACGTACCGACACACAGCACACACACAGGGAATGCTCTGATAGAGGACAGGACCCCACTAGCCCATTGGGGAGACAGAGGGAGAGTTTGCCAGCACACACCAGAGCGCTATATATATATATATATATATATATATATATATATATATATATATATATATATATATATATATATATATATATATATACAGGGATAACCTTATATAAGTGTTTTTCCCCTTATAGCTGCTGTATTTTTAATACTGCGCCTAATTAGTGCCCCCCTCTCTTTTTTAACCCTTTCTGTAGTGTAGTGACTGCAGGGGAGAGCCAGGGAGCTTCCCTCCAACGGAGCTGTGAGGGAAAATGCCGCCAGTGTGCTGAGGAGATAAGGCCGCCGAGAACGGGGCGGAGCCTATCTCCCGTTTTTCTGTGTATTTTGGCAGGGGTTAAATGCATCCATATAGCCCAGGAGCTATATGTGATGCATTTTTAGCCATCTAAGGTGTTTTTATTGCGTCTCAGGGCGCCCCCCCCAGCGCCCTGCACCCTCAGTGACCGGAGTGTGAAGTGTGCTGAGAGCAATGGCGCACAGCTGCGGTGCTGTGCGCTACCTTATTGAAGACAGGACGTCTTCTGCCGCCGATTTTCCGGACCTCTTCTGTCTTCTGGCTCTGTAAGGGGGCCGGCGGCGCGGCTCTGGGACCCATCCATGGCTGGGCCTGTGATCGTCCCTCTGGAGCTAATGTCCAGTAGCCTAAGAAGCCCAATCCACTCTGCACGCAGGTGAGTTCGCTTCTTCTCCCCTTAGTCCCTCGGTGCAGTGAGCCTGTTGCCAGCAGGACTCACTGAAAATAAAAAACCTAATTTAAACTTTTACTCTAAGCAGCTCAGGAGAGCCACCTAGTATGCACCCTTCTCGTTTGGGCACAAAAATCTAACTGAGGCTTGGAGGAGGGTCATAGGGGGAGGAGCCAGTGCACACCAGGTAGTCCTAAAGCTTTTACTTTTGTGCCCAGTCTCCTGCGGAGCCGCTATTCCCCATGGTCCTTACGGAGTTCCCAGCATCCACTAGGACGTCAGAGAAAATAGGATTTTAATACCTACCGGTAAATCCTTTTCTCCTAGTCCGTAGAGGATGCTGGGGACTTCAAAAGGACCATGGGGTATAGACGGGATCCGCAGGAGCTTGGGCACACTAACAAGACTGACTGGGTGTGAACTGGCTCCTCCCTCTATGCCCCTCCTCCAGACCTCAGTTATAGGAACTGTGCCTAGGAGAGACGGACATTTCGAGGAAGGATTTTTTGTTTAAACTAAGGGCAAAAAACATACCAGCCCACCCCACAAACATACCGTACAACTGGAGTAGCATGAAACCAGATAACCGTATGAATTAACAGCAACAAGCTGAACATAATTAATACACAACCCATGTGTAAACAAATATAACCAGTAACAACACAACTGCAAGTAAAAGTCCGCACTGGGATGGGCGCCCAGCATCCTCTACGGACTAGGAGAAAAGGATTTACCGTCGGGTATTAAAATCCTATTTTCTCTTACGTCCTAGAGGATGCTGGGGACTCCAAAAGGACCATGGGGTCTATACCAAAGCTCTAGAACGGGCGGGAGAGTGCGGACGACTCTGCAGCACCGATTGAGCAAACATGAGGTCCTCATCAGCCAGGGTATCAAACTTGTAAAAAACTTAGCAAAAGTGTTTGAACCCGACCACGTAGCTGCTCGGCAAAGCTGAAGTGCCGAGACCCCTCGGGCAGCCGCCCAAGATGAGCCCACCTTTCTGGTAGAATGGGCCTTTACTGACTTCGGTAACGGTAGCCCAGCCGAAGAATGGGCTTGCTGGATCGTATTACAAATTCAGCGAGCAATAGTTTGCTTAGAAGCAGAATTTTCAATCTTGTTGGAAGCATACAGGACAAACAAAGCCTCTGTTTTTCTGGTAAGAGCCGTTCTGGCGACATACAATTTTCAAAGCTCTTACAACATCAAGAGACTTTGGAACCGCCACAGCATCCGCAGCAACCACAATAGGTTGGTTAATGTGAAACGAAGAAACCACCTTCGGGAGAAATTGCTGACGAGTCCTCAATTCCGCTCTATCCGAATGGAAGATCAAATAAGGGCTCTTGTGAGACAAGGCCGCCAACTTTGAAACCCGCCTGGCAGACGCCAGAGCCAAAAGCATGACCACTTTCCAAGTGAGAAACTTCAACTCAACCTTACGCAAAGGTTCAAACCAGTGAGACATAAGGAACTGCAAGACCACTTCAAGATCCCACGGCGGCACAAATGGAGGGTGGATATTGTCGAAGTCGAAAAATATTGCAATACACACACCACATGCAAACACCACACAGATGGCATCCATGCATGTACTTAGTCTGGCGTGCGTGCAGCATACTCGCAAATTGCGTACAATCGCCTCCCACGGGAGTGCGCGTACAGGCGTGGTATGAGCAATTACAGAAAGATTCTTACTTGCAATGGAAATGATTACAGACACATGCCACAGTGCCCAGCCTGTGTCGAGTCACTGTACACACACACACACACACACACACACACTAATCTAACCAAACATGCACATCCTTCCAACACAATGTCTTGTTCACTCCAATGTTTGAACAGACCCCCTGGTCTGTGAAGAAAGACAAACACAAACTGAACAAGTCAACGTTTGGTGGGTGCCAGAACAATGGGAGACAAATATCCCAATAGATACACACAAGCCTGCGGTTGCAATTTATTAACTACAGGCAACCTGCAGTCTAGAAACCTTTGAAAGATAGATATAACAGCAGGGAAACACATATATATATATATATATATATATATATTTTTTTTTTTTTGTGTGCATCTTGAGAATGGTTGGTCATTTCATGTGTAGGATCATGTTGCCTGGAGATAACATAAGTAACCTAATGAACATGGAAATATCTGTCACACATTACATATTTCCCAAACTTAGTACACACATTACACATAGTCTCCCCTTTCCCCTCATGCAACTTTTACTTATTTACAAGGCACAACAAGGGAATTATACACCTTTACAGTATGCGAGGGGACAGTAACTGATCAGATCATGCTGCATGGTATCTACGTGTTCGGATAATTATGACTAATAATCCGGTGTTGGTTTGGAGAAGATCGCATGTCGTTGCGAATAGTTATTCGCAAAGGCAGATTAAAGGTATATTTGTGTTTATTATGTACTTGGTATGCGGCGGGAATCCAGAGCTGACCAGCTGTACACACCCCTGGATCAAGGCATCGCCCATCTCTTCAAACCGACCAATGACCTCTCCTGTACTGTAAACGACCATCCCTCCAACCAATCGGTGGAGAGCATACAACCCCATTGTATTGTATTTTGGGCAAGGTTATATAAACCTTGCACCTGGGCCGGTCACTCTCTCTCTCTGCTTTTTTAAAGACTCATAGGTCGTCTCGCCAGACGACTGGGAACCGGATCCGGGTGGCGCAAGCGACAAAGCGTACGTATCATTGGGTGTGACTCTCTCTCTGTGATTGAATTGTATTGTGTTGTACCATTTATATTGTAACTTATTGTAACCCCCTTTTTCAAATATATTATTACTTGTTGCTGCTTTGGACCACAACTTACAATCAAATACTGGTGTCGCATTCAGTTTCTGTTGAGCGTTTGTATAGTGTAATTGCCACACCTAGAGCTGCCTCGTGCTCTCAGCGTGTCGGTCTGTGTGTATGCACTGAGTGTAAGCTGCACGGCTATTCCGTCGTGTGTACGCAAAGTGCGTGCACAGTACGGGACTGTGTACGCTAACTGGGGACAGAGTACGTAGGTAAAGGATCTATTACAGCGATCGCAGCGGCTTCAGTTACAGTGTGCAATAGGGGTTAGTGGCTGCTTTCCAAGAAGTCTACAGAACTTCTCAATATGCAGCACTCCTTCACAAAGGTCTGAACCTCGGGAAGGACGGGCAATTCTTTCTGAAAGAAAATAGATAAAGCCGAAATCTGCACTTTGATGGAACCCAATTTCAGGCCTGCATCTACGCCTGCCTGCAAAAAATGGAGAAACCGACCCAAGTGAAACTCCTCCGCTGGAGCTACCTTAGTCTCAAACCGTGAAACATACTTCCTCCAAATACAGTGATAATGTTTTGCCGTAACCTCCTTCCTAGCTTTAAGGAGGAGAGTGGGGATGACCTACCCGGGAATACCCTTCCGAGCTAAGATTTGGCACTCAACCTCCACGCCGTCAAACGCAGCCGCGGTAAGTCCGGAAACACGCAGGGCCCCTGCAACAACAGGTCCTCTCTTAGAGGAAGCGGCCAGGGATCTTCCACCAGTAATTCTTGAAGATCCGGATACCAGGCCCTCCGTGGCCAATCTGGAAAGACGAGAATCGCCTGAACCCTTGTTCATCGAACGATCCTCAGCACCATCGGAATGAGAGGAAGCGGAGGGAACACATACACCGACTGAAAACACCCACAGAGTTACCAGGGCGTCCACTGCACTGGCTTGGGGGTCCCTTGACCTGGAACAGTACCTCGGAAGCTTCTTGTTGAGGCGAGACGCCATCATGTCTATCAGAGGCATTCCCCAACGCTTTGTCACTTCTGCAAATACCTCTTGATGAAGAGCCCACTCTCCCGGATGGAGATCGTGTCTGCTGAGGAAGTCTGCTTCCCAGTTGTCCACTCCCGGGAGAAAGACTGCAGACAGAGCGCTCACGTGCTGTTCCGCCCAGCGAAGGATTCTTGTGGCCTCGTCCATAGCCACCCTGCTCCTTGTTCCGCCTTGGCGGTTTACGTACGCCACCGCTGTTATGTTGTCCGACTGGATCAGGACAGGGAGACCCTGAAGGTTCTGTGCTTGCAACAGGCCGTTGAAAATGGCTCGCAACTCGAGAACATTTATGTGGAGACAAGATTCCTGGCTTGACCGTTTTCCCTGGAAATTTCTTCCTTGCGTGACTGCGCCCCAGCCTCGGAGACTTGCATCTGTTGTCAGCAGGACCCAGTCCTGGATTCCGAATCGGCATCCCACTAGAAGGTGAGAGCCTTGCAGCCAACACAGGAGCGAAATCCTGGCCCTGGAAGATACTTATTTTCCGGTGCATGTGCAGGTGAGACCCGGACCACTTTTTCAGCGGATCCCACTGAAACACCCGGGCATGAAACCTGCCAAACGGAATGGCTTCGTAAGCCGCAACCATCTTGCCTAGTACCCGAGTGCATTGATGAATCAACACACTCGTCGGCCTCAGAAGCTCCCTGACCATGGTCTGGATTTCCAGAGCTTTGATCTCTGGAAGAAACACACTCTGTACCTCCGTGTCCAGGACCATGCCCAGGAAAGACAGCCGAGTGGCCGGGATCAACTGAGACTTTGGCAAATTTAGTATCCAACCGTGATGTCGCAGAACCGAGAACAGAGATCCACATTTCTTAACAACTGCTCCTTGGACCTCGCCTTTATCAGGAGATCGTCCAAGTACGGGATAATTGTGACCCCTTGCTTGCGAAGGAGGACCATCATCTCTGCCATTAACTTGGTGAAAACCCTCGGGGTCGTGGAAAGCCCCAACGGCAACGCCTGAAATTGGTAATGACCATCCCGCACCGCAAACCTCAGGAAAGCATGATGAGGCGGGAATATCGAGATATGTAAGTAAGCATCCTTTATGTCGACTGACGCCATAAAATCCCCCCCTTCGAGGCTAGAGATCACCGCTCGAAGAGACTCCATCTTGAACTTGAAAGTGTTCAAGTATGGATTGAGGGATTTTAGTTCAGGTTCGGTCTGACCGAACCGTCCGGCTTCGGCACTACAAAGAGGCTCGAATAGAACCCTTTCCCCCGATCTGACGGGAAAACCGGCACCACGACCCTCTGTTGACACCGCTTTTGTATCGCATCCCTCACCACCTCCCTTTCGGGAAGAGAAGTTGGCAAGGCCAACACGAAAAACCGGTTGGGGGGCATCTCCTGAAACTCCAGCCTATACCCTTGGGACACTATGTCTAAAACCCAAGGATCCAGGGCCGAACGAGCCCAGACCTGACTGAAGAATTGGAGACGGCCCCCCACCGGCAGGGACTCCCCCAGGGGAGCCCCAGCGTCATGAGGTGGACTTGGTAGAGGCAGGGGAGGACTTCTGGTCCTGGGTGCCTGACACTGCAGGCGACTTCCTTCCCCTACCTCTACCCTTTGAAGCGAGGAAGGACGAATCCTTACCTCTTTTGTATTTATTAGGCCGAAAGGACTGCATCTGCTGATGGGGTGCCTTTTTCTGCTGTGTGGGAACATAGGGAAGAAAACATGACTTACCCGCCGTAGCGGTCAACACCAGGTCAGCCAGGCCGTCACCGAACAAGACACTACCTTAAAAAGGGAGAGCCTCCATATTCTTCTTGGGAGTCGGCATCAGCATTCCATTGGTGAACCCACACGGCCCTCCTGGCCGAAATCGACATGGCATTGGCTCTTGATCCCAAGAGGCCAACATCCCTCGCCGCATCCTTTAGGTAATCTGCAGCGTCCTTGATATAACCAAGAGTCAAAAGAATTTTATCTTTATCAAGAGCATCCATATCAGAAGCCAAATTTTCAGCCCACTTTGCAATAGCACTACTCACCCATACCGATGCCACAGCAGGTCTGAGCAATGCACCAGTAGTAACGAAAATGGCCTTCAATGTCGTCTCCAACTTGCGATCCGCCGGATCCTTGAGAGCAGCCGTGTCAGGAGACGGAAGCGCCACCTTCTTGGACAATCGCGAGAGAGCTTTGTCCACATTTGGAGACGACTCCCATTTTTCCCTATCGTCAGAGGGGAAAGGATATGCCATCAAAATTCGCTTGGGAATCTGCCACCGTTTTTCAGGCGACTCCCAAGCCTTTTCACAAAGCTCACTCATCTCATGAGAGGGGGAAAATTTTACCTCAGGTCTTTTCCCTTTAAATAAACAAACTCTTGTGTCAGGAACGGAAGGTTCCTCAGATATACGTAAAACATCTTTAATGGCAATAATCATGTACTGAATACTCTTGACAACCTTTGGATGCAAAGAAGTTTCATTCAAATCGACATCGGAGTTAGAGTCCGTGTCGGTACCTGTATCTGCCATCTGGTCAAAAGCACGCTTTTGTGACCCTGAGACTGTCTGTACCTGAGACAAAGCACCCTCCACTGACTGTCTCCATGTTTGTGTCTGAGAATCAGATTTATCCAGCCTCTTAGATAATATGGCCACATTCGCATTTAGCGTACTCAGCATAGTCATCCAATCAGCAGTCGGCTGTGCCGACAGAGACACACCCAAATCCTTTTCTGCACCCCCCCATAACTTCCTCCGGGGAGGAACATCCAGGCTCAGACATGCCGACACACCCACACAGTCCACAAGCCCGGGGACAGACCCACAGAGAAGCCCTTAGGGAGAACACAGAGGGAGTATGCCAGCTCACACCCCAGCGCCCATACACCAAAAAAACCTAATATATATGATCAGCGCTGATAACATAAATGAAAGCACCAATTTATGTGCCCACCCCCCGTCTTTCCTCCCTGTGTACTTGCGGGAGCTGTGGAGGTCCGGGCCAGCGTCTCTGCAGCTGTAGAGATACGAGAAAATGGCACTGGTGAGCAATGTGCGCTTAAGCCCCGCCCCTTCCCGGCGCGCAGTAGCCCGCTAAAATTCAAACTTGCACACTGGTGGGGGTAATGTATACGGCGTCCCGACACCGTATATTGTGCTTTTCGCCAGAAATAAACCCCAGTAACTGCTGCCCAGGGCGCTCCCCCCTAGCGCCCTGCAAGTGCCGTTGGTGATGCGCTGTACCTTCCGTTACTGAAGTCTTCTGCCGTCACTGAAGTCTTCGGTTCTTCTTAATACTCACCCGGCTTCTGGCTTCTGTGAAGGGGTTGACGGCGCGGCTCCGGGAACAAGCAGCTAGGCGAACCAAGTGATCGAACCCTCTGGAGCTAATGGTGTCCAGTAGCCTAAAAAGCAGAGCCCTTGAACTAAGAAGAAGTAGGTCTGACTTCTCTCCCCTCACTCCCACGCTGCAGGGAGCCTGCAGCCAGCAGGTCTCCCTGAAAATAAAAAACCTAACAAAAGTCTTTTCCAGATAAACTCTGTAGAGCTCCCCTAGTGTGTGTCCAGTCACTCCTGGGCACAAAGTCTAACTAATGTCTGGATGAGGGGCATAGAGGGAGGAGCCAGTTCGCACCCAGTCAAAGACTTTTTAGTGTGCCCAAGCTCCTGCGGATCCCGTCTATACCCCATGGTCCTTTTGGAGTCCCCAGCATCCTCTAGGACGTAAGAGAAATACTCACATTATACATTTAAATAACAAATCTATTTGCTTCCATTTTCTTCTTAGCTCCATGTGTATTTCTTTGTGCCTTCAGAATGCCTGTTACATGGCAGGATCCTTAACAGTTTTCCCTTCAAGAAATCAGGGTTGGGGCAGAAATGTCAGCATTCGGGACGTCAGCAGTCAGAATACCGACCATGGCATCCCAATGGTTGTAGTACAGATATGGGTCAGGTAAGTATTCTAACCTCTTTGGCGCAGTGGATGGAACCAGGAGGGGCAGTGAGGTCAGAATCTGCAGCCGCACAGTAGGCATTCTGACTGGTCACATCAGATGCGTCCATGTCATGGAAAGCCCAGCCTGGTGTGGTCGTTTCTGATGCAACCATGCCAGGCAAGTGGTTAAGACACAGTTTTACAACCAAAATGATCGTCTAATGGGGCCACATCGGCCTCACTAATGACCTTATTTATCAATGAGTGTTCCATTTCACTCAGTGATAAATTGCACCAGCCAATCCGCTCCTAACTGTCATTTTTCAAACACAATCTGTATCATGGCAGGTAGGAGCTGATTGGCTGGTGCAATTCATCACTCAGAGCGAAATTTATCACTCATTGATAAATAAGGGCATTAATATGTAGACTGGCCTCAGTGTATTCAAAACACTGTTTTAGACTTACTACTCAGGACAAAACCGTTCTTTTAAGATGAGCTTTTACACACTACAGTGACATACTTATTGATTTTCTGTAGAAAACGTTACAAATACCACTTACCAGGAGCAAGATGTTACTTCGTTTTGTAGCTGCTGAGTAAGATATGTAGTACAAAGTATAAACGCAGTGTTAACTTGGCCTTCGGATTCCAGGTTACATATCGTATCTAAAACCTCTTTCCCATCCATCCTTGAAATCTGTATTTATTAAAAGGAAACAAAGTGGTTAATGGCCTAAATCAGCTCAATATACCCGACTTTCCAGGCAGTGTCTACTTTGTGCTTCAACTATATTTCATTACATGCAATTATTTAATAAGGCAATAGCACAGGACTACCTATGCAATAGGTGTGCAATTGTAGTACTGGTTTACATCACCTACCTTGTCATCTAATGCCATGTCATTTGAAGCAATTAAGATTAGTTTGGGCTTGGAGGGCATAATATAATACATGCAATTGTGTTTTCTTGAATTCTTACACATACCTCTTTAAAAGCTTCTTCATTTGGTAACATGGTACATAAACATGTGATAAATGACTGGCGAAAATACAAGTCACTTGAAATCTCTGCAGACTCAGAGCAAACTTTCGATAGAAGCATTGCCTGCTGCATGCAGTTTGTCTTCATTAAATGTTTGATGCGCATCTGTAGAAAACAGGGGCCCTCTTGTGAAATCCATTTACAAACTGGTGTGAGAAAAGAAACAAAATATGCATTTAAGAAAAAAAGCACTGCTGCTCAGGTGATTTGGGTACTCTTTACAATTAAATAAAATCAAATACTTATTATGAAAAGGATAGAGGTATTATTCAGTTCCAATAATTATACAAACACTAAAAAACACTACATTTTTAAGTGCAAGCCGCAGTTCCATTTTAGGTGCCTTAGAGTAATATAAAAGGACTACTTGCATTACTATTGCTACGCGTCAATGTACCTATTTCATAATGGTAATTCGATAATACAGATTAAACACTTGATGACCATAGGTGTATCTCTCCTCTCCTCTTCATGGCCAGATGAAATTACCATTTTTTTTTAAATATATATATATATTTTTTAGATGCAACAGTGTAATTTTCTTAAGCTGGATACACACCTGTATGACAGTGCGACCCAGCAGCAAGAGGTCACTATTTATTGCATTGCCATACACACCACACGATCCACCATACCACAACGCAATATATTGTTACATGCTTCATGTAACAATACCACATCGTCCATGGAAGCATCCCATTGGACATGCAGAACAATCTGACAATGCGACCACCTAATTCATCAAACAATGAATTGGGTACATTTAAGGGTACACACTATGTGATGGTGATGGTCATTGTCCTTTATCCTATAGTGTGCACCCAGCTTTAGTCTACCCAAACATGTTTGGCACACTGAGTTAGTATGGGCACCAAGGAGGGGACCCTCCAACTCATTAAGCGGTTAACGTATACACAAAGATACGTTACATCTAGATTAACTTTCATTTATCTATAAACCTAAAGTACGTCCACAGAGATACTGCAGAGTCTTAGTTCGGCGAAAGCAGATGCATCTAACAATATCCCTTCAATCCTATACTGCCTATGCTGTTTATACCATTTAATTAGAAAATGTGCCACGTCTGCGGTGATGAGCAGTTTCTAACTGCAACATGGCTACTGTATCCAGCTCACAAGAGTTTGGAAACCATTTTTGTTTGTAACTAAATTGGTTTCTTACATTACAGAGAGAAATTTGCAGTCACTCCCCTGTTTAGCATTGCAATTCAGGATAAGGATTTTAACCGGCTGCTGATTTTCTAGTTCAGTATCTGCTCATCCAATCAAACATAACAGCAAGTAAAACACTGCATATGATTGCCAATGGAAATGAATGGGAGAAGCTCAGCCAATGTATTTCAAGTGGGCTTTCTCTTCCCAAAGAAACACAGTGCCAAATCTAATGAATGGGAAATAAAAAGTGAATTTTGCACAAAGTACAAATGCCCAAACTGGCTGATTTTAAAAGTACTTAGATGTTTAACGGATTGGAGAGTTTGAGGAATTTGCAATTTAATCACGGCACTTATTTTCTAAATACAATTAGCCATAAATAGTCTCTAATAACTGTCTGAGCACCATCATTACAGTTGCAGTTGGGTTAATTATGTACTTCCGGCAGACTGAATGCCGTCTGTCAATATCGCGACAGCGGCATCCCGCCCACTAGGAGTCCCCTTCTGGGCTCGCTGCGCTCGCCACGCTGCGGACTCTGTGGCTTGCCACAGGATCTGTGGACACCCACGAGTGGGAACAGCCCTGTTGTGCCAGGTATTCCGGCTGGCAGCACTGTCAGCTGTCGGGATTCCGGCGTCGGGATTCTGAACGCAGGGATCCCGACAGCCGGTAATACATACCGGTGGAAACAGTCGGCATGCCATGTCGTGGCTGTCCACGACACCCATAGAGTGAGAATAGAACCTGTGGCGAGTGCAGCGAGCCACAAAGCCCACTGCATGTGGAAAGCAGCGAGCCTGCAAGGGGCTTCGTTGCGGTTGCCTGCCTTAGCCGGTCCCCCATACTCAACCCCCCACAGTATGTACAGTTCTTGTACTGCCATCTATTGGTTGCTTTCTCCTCCCAGTGAGCAAGTACCCGGTTTTAGTCACCTAATTGGCTAGTTCAAGATTAGTGGTTTTCTCTTATGCACGATTCAATTTACTGTAATCAACGACATTTATAAAAAAAATTAAAAAAAGATCCAAATACCTACATTTCTCATGTCCCTGAGGATATAGTAATGGCATGGAACAACCAAGCTTAGCATACTCACCTTCTTCAGGCTTTTCTGTCTGCCGAGACAGGATTTTGACAAGCACTGGGCTCTGCCATGCTCCATTGCACGTGATGTTATCAACCAAGAATTGCAAATTGCCATTTCCAAATTCCAGCAATATGTCATGGGAATCCTGAGAGAGAGGTTATTTTCACAATTTGAAACATGTTAAAACTCACCAATAACAATGTTTGTATTAGGTTTGTTGTGAATTAAGCCTGGAAGTTTGGTCTCAATTTATGGGGTCAATTCAATTTGCCGACAGTTAAATAGCACCGGGAATTAGCTTCCGGCGCTATTCAATACAGTGCCATGTGACACTTAATTGTCGGGATCTCCTCTCGCACCCCCGGGGGGGTGCGAGCAGAAAGCAGAGAAAAGTGCCATCTCGCGGCTGGCGCGAGGCTGATTCTGTTGGGAATCAGCATCACGCTGGGCAGTTAAGTCGGAGAATGCCCGTTCTCCCGACAAATTAACCTGTTAAGTCCGGGAGAACAGGCATTTGCCGACTTAACATGAGCAGAATTAAATAGTGACGGGAGCTACTTCCCGGCGCTATTCGATTCGATTGTCGCCAAATTGATCTGACCCCTATGCGTAACTTTCTAAGCTGCACTTGTGGAAAGTATTCCCAAAATTGGTACTCAACAGATTTGGTACAATAGTAATTTTAGACTGGTCCACTACCAGTTAGAGGTCCATTTTTATAACTCTTAAAGAGTGCCATCATTAAAAAAGTACATTTTCTGAACACAAACACACATTAAGGAGCTTTAGAATTAACTCACCATAATAGACTTTTTAAATCGCAACCCAAAGTCAGATGAAAGATCATCTTCAGTCATTGAAAGTATGACTTCAAAACAACTCCTAAATATATATATAAAAAAAAAAAATACACTGAAGGAAAATTTTGCAAATTACAAGGTACTTTTAAAGCATGCGTCACACACACACACAACATTAAATACATTTATAGTGCTTTCCAGACTTGAGGAAATTCTCGGGAGAGAATTCAATTGTTTTGTGGGCACCCAAACTTAATGGGAATCCTCGGAGCAATTCAACTGTTCCAACCCCCACCTGCCCACAAGTGCAATGTTTGTGCGTCCATAAGTACTGCGATTAGCTGTGCAAAGGAGCTAATCCAGTCTAAGGTACTGCTTGGGGTGCCCAAATTTAAGTTTGGATGCCCAAAGTGCCGACTTATCGCACATTTCAGCTTGCACCTCAGGAGGCAGCAAGCTGAAATGTGGCTATTGGCATCCGAGCAGAGCAACAGTTGAATTGTTGTTCCCCGTATCGCAATCTACCGGCTGCCACAGGGAATAATAATTGATTCTACCCTCTAATGGAGACACAACACACATGCAAAGAGTTTACTTACAGAACAAGTTTATTAAGTAGCAGCAAAACCTCTTCAGACTCAGTGGTAAGATAAGGCCGTGCACTTGCAAAGCTTCGTAGAGAAGTTCCATATACATCTGTATAAAGTATAAGGTTTTCAGATGCTGTGTGATCTTCCGTGTGCTGCAGTAACACCTAAAGAAAGAAATCAGCTTCAGATTAGGAAATGCTTTTACACCACACAGGAACTTTGCTACCTAAACAATTGAGTAATTCTAGATAAAGACCAATATAAATTCTAAAATATATATTATTTTATTTTTGGTAGGAGACAGTACTTGATCCAGATAAAGAGCCATTAACGGCAAGATCCATAAAAAAAATTGTGATACACTGTAATATCAGATCGGAAGGATCAGCACTCACATACATACATTGAAAAAAGTAGTTAGTCGTTGAAAAATGTACAGCACAGGTAGGAGATTATATATATACAGGTTGAGTATCCCATATCCAAATATTCCAAAATACGGAATATTCCGAAATACGGACTTTTTTGAGTGAGAGTGAGATAGTGAAACCTTTGTTTTTTGATGGCTCAATGTACACAAACTTTGTTTAATACACAAAGTTATTAAAACTATTGTATTAAATGACCTTCAGGCTGTGTGTATAAGGTGTATATGAAACATAAATGAAATGTGTGAATGTACACACACTTTGTTCAATGCAAAGTTACAAAAAATATTGGCTAAAATTACCTTCCGGCTATGTGTATAAGGTGTATATGTAACAAAAATGCATTCTGTGCTTAGATTTAGGTCCTATCACCATGATATCTCATTATGGTATGCAATTATTCCAAAATACGTAAAAATCCGATATCCAAAACACTCTGGTCCCAAGCATTTTGGATAAGGGAGACTCAACCTGTATTATATATATATATATATATATATATATATATATATATATATATATATATATATATATATATATATACATATATATATATATATACATACACACACATATATATACACACACACACACATATATACACACACACACACACACATATATATATATATATATATATATACACACACACGCACATATATGTGTCTGATGCTGTCCAACAGATTGATAAGATGATGATTAAATTCAGAGAACGGGGATATGATCCCCGGGCATTACTACAAGCTAAAGTACATGCGCTGGCCAAATCTAGAGTACAACTATTGAATAATGTTAAGAGAGTATCACAATCCAAGAGATTTCCTTGGGTTAATCATTTCAATAGGACTAGCAGTGACATCAATCGTATCTCTAAGAGGTTGTGGCCAATTGTTTCTTCTGATTCAGATTTAGGATTGTCCGATACATCAATCATGCCCTGTTATACACGGGGCAAAAAAATAGGATTTTAATACCTGCCGGTAAATCCTTTTCTCTTAGTCCGTAGAGTATGCTGGGGACACTTCAAGAACCATGGGGTATAGACGGGATCCGCAGGAGACATGGGCACTTTAAGACTTTAAAAGGGGTGTGAACTGGCTCCTCCCTCTATGCCCCTCCTCCAGACTAGTTATAGTAACTGTGCCCAGGGAGACGGACATTTTCAGGAAAAAGGATTTATTTTGATTTAAACTAAGGTGAGATACATACCAGCTCACACCTCAAACATGCCGTACAACATGGAATTCAACGGCATGAATAATGACAGCAACAGGCTGACTATAACAGCAACACAACACGTGTGTAACCATAACCAATATCTGCAGATACAGTACGCACTGGGACGGGCGCACAGCATCCTCTACGGACTAAGAGAAAAGGATTTACCGGTAGGTATTAAAACACTATTTTCTCCTTACGTCCTAGAGGATGCTGGGGACACTTCAAGAACCATGGGGTTTATACCAAAGCTCAAGAACGGGCGGGAGAGTGCGGATGACTCTGCAGCAGAGATTGACCAAACAAGAGGTCTTCCTTAGCCAGGGTATCAAACTTGTAAAACTTTGCAAAAGTGTTTGAACCCGACCAAGTAGCTGCTCGACAAAGCTGTAATGCGCAGCCGCTCAGGATGAGCCCACCTTTCTGGTAGAATGGACCTTCACCGATTTCGGTAACGGCAATCCAGCCGTAGAATGAGCTTGCCGAATCGTATTACAGATCCAGCTGCAACAGTCTGCTTGGATGCAGGAGCCCCAATCTTGTTGGGATCATACAGGACAAACAGAGCCTCCGTTTTCCTAATCTGAGCCGTTCTCACTACATAAAATTTTCAAAGCTCTGACCACATCTAGAGACTTCGATTCCTCAAAGGCGTCAGTAGCCACTGGCACCACAATAGGTTAGTTCATGTGAAACAATGACACCACTTCAGGCAGAAATTGCTGACGAGTTCTTAACTCGTCTCTATCTTCCGCCAACTCAGACACCCGCCTTGCAGAGGCCAAGGCCAACAGCATGATCACTTTCCAAGTGACGAATTTCAACTCTACCTTACGTAAAGGTTCAAACCAATTAGATTGCAGGAACCGCAACACCACGTTAAGATCCCATGGTGCCACCGGGGGCACAAAGGGAGGTTGGATGTGCAGCACGCCTTTCACGAAAGTCTGAACTTCCGGAAGGGAAGCCAATTCTTTTGAAAGAAAATTGACAAGGCCGAAATTTGTACTTTAATTGAGCCTAACTTTAGGCCCGCATTCACCCCTGCTTGCAGAAAATGGAGAAAACGGCCCAGCTGAAATTCTTCCGTTGGAGCCGTCTTGGATTCACACCAAGACACACATTTTCTCCAAATACGGTGATAATGTTTCGCCGTTACCTCTTTTCTAGCCTGTAGCAGTGTGGGAATTACTTCACCGGGAATACCCTTTCGGGCTAGGATCCTGCGCTCAACCTCCAAGCCGTCAAACGAAGCCACGGTAAGTCTTGGTACACGCACAGCCCCTGCTGTAACAGATCCTCTCGCAGAGGAAGAGGCCAGGGATCTCCTATAAGCAACTCCTGAAGATCTGGATACCAAGCAATCCTTGGCCAGTCTGGAACAATGAGGATTGCCTGAACCCTTGTACTTCTTATGATCTTTATCACTTTTGGAATGAGTGGAATCGGAGGGAACACATATACCGACTGAAACACCCACGGTGTCACTAGGGCGTCCACTGCTATTGCTTGAGGGTCCCTCGACCTGGAACAATATCTCGGAAGTTTCTTGTTGAGGCGAGACACCATCATGTCTATTTGAGAAATTCCCCAACGACTTGTCACTTCTGCAAAGACCTCTTGATGAAAACCCCACTCTCCAGGATGGAGATCGTGTCTGCTGAGGAAGTCTGCTTCCCAGCTGTCTACACCCGGAATGAAGACTGCTGACAGAGCGCTTACATGCCTTTCCACCCAGCGGAAAACTTTTGTGGCTTCTGCCATTGCCGCTCTGCTCTTCGTCCCGCCCTGGCGGTTTACGTACGCCACTGCTGTTATGTTGTCCGACTGAATCAAGACGGGCAGATCGCGAAGATGATGTTCCGCTTGTAGAAGGCCGTTGTAAATGGCCCTTAACTCCAATATATTTATGTGTAGAGAAGTCTCCAGACTAGACCACTGTCCTTGGAAGTTTCTTCCCTGAGTGACTGCCCCCCATCCTCGGAGGCTTGCATCCGTGGTCACCAGGATCCAGTCCTGTATGCCGAACCTGCGTCCCTCGAGAAGATGAGCACTCTGCAGCCACCACAGCAAGGGCCAGGGTGATCAACCGATGCATCTGAAGATGCGATCCGGACCATTTGTCCAAAAGATCCCACTGAAAGATCCTTGCATGGAACCTGCCGAAGGGAATTGCTTCGTAAGAAGCCACCATCTTTCCCAGGACTCGCGTGCAGTGATGCACCGACACCTGTTTTGGTTTCAGGAGGTCCCTGACCAGAGATGACAATTCCTGGGCCTTCTCCTCCGGGAGAAACACCTTCTTCTGTTTTGTGTCCAGAATCATTCCCAGGAAATGCAGACGCGTCGTAGGGATCAGCTGCGACTTTGGGATCTTCAGAATCCAGCCGTGCTGTTGCAACATTTCCTGAGAGAGTGCTACGCTGACCAACAACTGCTCTTTGGACCTCGCCTTTATGAGGAGATCGTCCAAGTACTGGATAATTATAACTCCCTTTCTTCGAAGGAGTATCATCATTTCGGCCATTACCTTGGTAAATACTCTCGGTGCCGTGGACAGACCAAACGGCAACGTCTGGAATTGGTAATGACAATCCTGTACCACAAACCTGAGGTACTCCTGGTGAGGTGGGTAAATGGGGACATGCAAGTAAGCATCCTTGATGTCCAGCGACACCATAAAGTCCCCCTCTTCCAGGCTTGCAATAACCGCCCTGAGCGATTCCATTTTGAATTTGAACTTCCTTATATAAGTGTTCAAGGATTTTAAATTCAGAATGGGTCTCACCGAACAGTCTGGTTTCGGTACCACAAACATTGTGGAATAGTAACCCCGTCCCTGTTGAAGGAGGGGAACCTTGATTATCACCTGCTGGAGGTACAGCTTGTGAATTGCCGCCAGTACTACCTCCCTTTCCCTGGGAGCAGCTGGCAAGGCTGATTTGAGGTAACGGCGAGGGGGAGTCGCCTCGAACTCCAGCTTGTATCCCTGAGATACAATTTGTACAGCCCAGAGATCCACTTGTGAGCGAACCCACTGGTTGCTGAAGTTTCGGAGACGCGCCCCCACCGCACCCGGCTCCACCTGTGGAGCCCCAGCGTCATGCGGTGGACTTAGTGGAAGCTGGGGAGGATTTTTGTTCCTGGGAACTGGCTGCCTGGTGCAGCTTCTTTCCTCTACCCCTGCCTCTGGGCAGAAAGGATGCGCCTCTGATCCGCTTGCCTTTCTGAGGCCGAAAGGACTGTACATGATAATACGGTGCTTTCTTAGGCTGTGAGGGAACCTGAGGTAAAAAAGTTGACTTCCCGGCTGTTGCCGTGGATACGAGGTCCGAGAGACCGTCCCCAAACAATTCCTCACCCTTATAAGGCAAAACCTCCATGTGTTTTTTAGAATCAGCATCACCTGTCCACTGCCGAGTCCATAATACTCTCCTGGCAGAAATGGACATTGCATTAATTCTAGATGCCAGCAGGCAAATGTCCCTCTGTGCATCCCGCATATATAAGACGACGTCTTTTATATGTTCTATGGTTAGCAAAATAATATCCCTGTCGAGGGAATCAATGTTGTCTGACAGGGTATCAGACCATGCTGCTGCAGCACTACACATCCATGCTGAAGCAATAGCAGGTCTCAGTATAGTACCCGAGTGTGTATACACAGACTTCAGGATAGCTTCCTGCTTTCTATCCGCAGGCTCCTTTAGGGTGGCCGTATCCTGAGACGGCAGTGCCACCTTTTTTGATAAGCGTGTGAGCGCCTTGTCCACCCTAGGGGACGTTTCCCAACGTAACCTGTCCGTTGGCGGGAAAGGGTACGCCATCAGTAACCTCTTAGAAATCACTAGTTTCTTATCGGGGGAACTCCACGCTTCTTCACACAATTCATCAGATTGGGGAAAAGTCACTGGCTGCTTTTTCTCCCCAAACATAATACCCCTCTTGGTAGTAACCGGGTTAACATCAGAAATGTGCAATACATTTTTCATTGCAGTAATCATGCATCGGATGGCTTTTGTAGATTGTACATTTGTCTCATCCTCATCTATACTGGAGTCAGACTCCGTGTCGACATCTGTGTCTACCATCTGAGCTAGCGGGCGTTTATGAGCCCCTGATGGCCTCCGAGACGCCTGGGCAGGCGCGGGCTGAGATCCTGGCTGTCCCCAAGGCTGCTGCGTCATCGAACCTTTTATGTAAGGAGTTGACACTGTCTGTTAAGACCTTCCACATATCCATCCAATCCGGTGTCGGCCCTGTCGGGGGCGACACCACACTTATCTGCCCCTGCTCCGCCTCCACGTAACCCTCCTCATCAAACATGTCGACACAGCCGTACCGACACACCGCACACACACAGGGAATGCTGTGACTGAGGACAGGACCCCACAAAGTCCTTTGGGGAGACAGAGAGAGAGTATGCCAGCACACACCACAGCGCTATATAACACAGGGATTTACACTATAATGAGTGATTTTTCCCAATAGCTGCTTATTATCCTATTTGCGCCTAAATTTATGTGCCCCCCCTCGCTTTTTTACCCTTCTTGTACAGGATACTGCAGGGGAGAGCCTGGGGAGCGTCCTTACAGCGGAGCTGTGAAGAAAAAATGGCGCTGGTGTGCTGAGGAAGAAGGCCCCGCCCCCTCAGCGGCGGGCTTCTCCCGCGTTTTGTATAGCTTAGTGGCGGGTTTTTTTACACATATACAGTTTTCCAGACTGTATTATGTGTATTTAGTGCCAAAAGGTATTCTTATTGCTGCCCAGGGCGCCCCCCCCAGCGCCCTGCACCCTACAGTGACCGGAGTGTGTGGTGTGCTGTGGGAGCAATGGCGCACAGCTGCAGTGCTGTGCGCTACCTTAATGAAGACCGGAGTCTTCTGCCACCGATTTCATCTCCTTCTTCTGTCTTCTGGCTCTGCAAGGGGGACGGCGGCGCGGCTCCGGGAACGGACGATCGAGGTCAGGCCCTGTGTTCGAACCCTCTGGAGCTAATGGTGTCCAGTAGCCTAAGAAGCACAAGCTAGCTGCACGCAGGTAGGTTTGCTTCTCTCCCCTCAGTCCCACGTAGCAGTGAGTCTGTTGCCAGCAGATCTCACTGAAAATAAAAAACCTAACAAATACTTTCTTTCTAGCAAGCTCAGGAGAGCCCACTAGGAGCACCCAGCTCTGACCGGGCACAGATTCTAACTGAGGTCTGGAGGAGGGGCATAGAGGGAGGAGCCAGTGCACACCAGATAGTACCTAATCTTTCTTTTAGAGTGCCCAGTCTCCTGCGGAGCCCGTCTATTCCCCATGGTCCTTACGGAGTTCCCAGCATCCACTAGGACGTCCGAGAAAAAGAAAAAACGACATCTACAACAGAGTGAACAGAATCAAAACTTTTTGTCTTTAAAAAAACGTCTGTTATAAATGTCTTAATTGTACCACTTGCAGATCACTCACTGCTGGTACTTCTTTTAACCATCCATATTTGGGTAAGAAATATACCATCCGACACACTTGCACTACCAGGTTTATTGTGTATTTGATTTCGTGCCCTTGTTCCTTACATTATGTCGGTAAAACTGACAGAACCCTTATAGAAATGCTTTAGAAACAGGACACTCAGATCAACCTGTAGCGCTGCAGTTTTTGCATGCCGGGCAGTTTGGCCAATCTTCGGTACATGATCATTGATCATGTACCTCCATTAATTCACGGTGGTAACCGTTCACTACGGTTATTACAATGTGAATCGGGCTCTGATCCATAGACTGGGGACTTTGAGCCCACGTGGTCTAAATGAAACCCTGGGACTGCATTGCTTTTCGTAATAAAAGGACACTGGCTTTGTTTTCGTGTCTGACTTGGATAAATAATTTAAGATATCTATATTAGGTTAATGTGCAAGTTGCTCTGTGACTTATTTGCTAGCTGTATGTATGCATTATTTTCACTTTGTGTATATTGTGAAATGTTTTTTGTACTTTTGTATCAGCTCTCAGTGGTTTATAGTTGTTATTGTATCAAGTGATGCTACTTTGTAATTTGCGTTTCTGTACAATATGTGCCATTCTCAGGTGATTGTATTTGTTTTAAATTGGGCCTGCTGATTCAGTGGGTGCGGGTCCATGATTGGCTTGCATACCTTGACTTAGGATGTGTACACATGGTGAGATTCGGGCTATGCCCGATTCTCACTATGCGACAGGGGCTAGGTCGGCATCGCAAGCACATAATGACTGTGCTTGCGATACTGACTATGTGCGATTTTGGCTAAGTGTCAATTTTGACTATCTCTTCTATAGAGATAGTCAAAATTGACTTGCCTGCACAGTCTATCTTTTCTTTTAATGCCGACCGCGCATCGGCATCGAATCAGGATCGCAAGGTGACTGTCATCTTGCGATCTGCACTGACTTTTCTTCCAATTCTGACTATATAGTCAGAATCGTAAGAAAAAATCTCACCGTGTGTACACACCCTTAGTTGACCGGAAATGTGTCACGCGTGTATGTATATAAAGTAACTTCTGTTTCACGGCTGAATTAAACTACCTGCCTTCAAAGTCTTTTTGATCCAGGTGCCGCCTCACTGCTTTCTTTATTGGAACTGAGCTTCAGGTTAATTAGGCTGGGCACCGGACGGCTGTTATCCACGGTATAAGGTGTGCTGCTCTTATTGCTAAGATACATACATATATACACACACACATACCACAGAATAAGTCAAAACGATGTTCCCAATTTCTATGGTTTGCTATGGGAAATGGGAGTGTTTCTTGCTGCGAGATGTGTGCTTTGAAAGTCAATCTCTTAAAGTTCAAATTCCCCGCTGCTGGTTCTGCTAGCATCAGTCAGAAGCCAGCTGAGGAAAAGGTTGACTATTGAAAAGCATAAGGCATTCTGTGTTCTTGATTTTTATACAAATTACTACAGAGCTTGTTGTGAGCATTCAACAGCATATTCAGATAAAATCTGGGAGAGACTCATTTAGCACTAAATCAAGACGGAGGTGGTAACTACAATTTTAAAATACGGGCTGCAAGTGAAAGTCAATAGGGCGTCCGTCAATAGGGGAAGTAGTAGTGGAACATATCCAAACTTCATCCTGCAGAAACATTTGCAGATGAGACCCTACCGTTTGCTGCAAGCTCTTAAGAACAGTGACTTAGACATGCGAGTGTCTTTCTGTGACTATCTGCTCAGGCTAATGAAAGAAGATTGTTAAAAAAAAAAATCAACCTTGAAGGAAGCAGACTAGTTTTTATTGCAATTTATAAAAACATACAAAGAGATTATATATATATATATATATATATATATATATATAGAAACGAAGAAGCCGGCGCTTAGGTACTGTTTGCGGTACTAAACTTATATAATGACGTTTAAACACCTAGGGCTGTAACATAACACTCCTCAAGTTTTATTTCAGTGGCAGCTTGTGAAGCTGAAATGTGTGTTTGTTAGACACATGCAGTGGATAAAGGAAATAGAGAACACAAGCGCCAAAATGTGTTTTAAATTGTATACAAAGGTAAAAAGCAGGTATATAGGGTGGTAAGTTTTAGCCTGATCACTTATCTGGTTTAGATCTGCAATGATCTTTCAACCTTCATTTTGGATTCGGTACATGGAAATAAAAAACAGCAAAACATAGTGTGTACCATTCAAAAACAGATCGCATAACATTTGTCTGAATCAAAGCGGCATCAATAGGGAATTAGCAAGTTCCCACTAGTAAATACTTCTTAGCCACATCAGAGAGAATTTTTTTTAAAAACATAAATTTAATACTTCATCTTGATGTAGTCCAGACACTGACGGACGAAACGCGTTGGAACGCTTTGCCGATATCCAATCTATGGACAGATAAGCTTTATATGTTTTTCATTCTTGTACGTGTGTCATTCAGCCATTTTTATGTCATTGTATTAAATTTATGTTTTTAAAAAAAATTCTCTCTGATGTGGCTAAGAAGTATTTACTAGTGGGAACTTGCTAATTCCCTATTGATGCTGCTTTGATTCAGACAAATGTTATGCGATCTGTTTTTGAATGGTACACACTATGTTTTGCTGTTTTTTATTTCCATGTACCGAATCCAAAATGAAGGTTGAAAGATCATTGCAGATCTAAACCAGATAAGTGATCAGGCTAAAACTTACCACCCTATATACCTGCTTTTCACCTTTGTATACAATTTAAAATAAGATTTTACTCACCGGTAAATCTATTTCTCGTAGTCCGTAGTGGATGCTGGGACTCCGTAAGGACCATGGGGAATAGCGGCTCCACAGGAGACTGGGCACAACTAAAGAAAGCTTTAGGACTACCTGGTGTGCACTGGCTCCTCCCACTATGCCCCTTCTCCAGACATCAGTTAGGATACTGTGCCCGGAAGAGCTGACACAATAAGGAAGGATTTTGAATCCCGGGTAAGACTCATACCAGCCACACCAATCACACCGTATAACTCGTGATACTATACCCAGTTAACAGTATGAAATATAACTGAGCCTCTCAACAGATGGCTCAACAATAACCCTTTAGTTAGGCAATAACTATAAACATGTATTGCAGACAATCCGCACTTGGGATGGGCGCCCAGCATCCACTACGGACTACGAGAAATAGATTTACCGGTGAGTAAAATCTTATTTTCTCTGACGTCCTAAGTGGATGCTGGGACTCCGTAAGGACCATGGGGATTATACCAAAGCTCCCTAACGGGCGGGAGAGTGCGGATGACTCTGCAGCACCGAATGGGCAAACTCTAGGTCCTCCTCCGCCAGGGTGTCAAACTTGTAGAATTTAGCAAATGTGTTTGACCCCGACCAAGTAGCTGCTCGGCAAAGTTGTAGAGCCGAGACCCCTCTGGCAGCCGCCCAAGAAGAGCCCACTTTCCTCGTGGAATGGGCTTTCACTGATTTAGGATGCGGCAGTCCAGCCGCAGAATGTGCAAGCTGAATCGTGCTACAGATCCAGCGAGCAATAGTCTGCTTAGAAGCAGGAGCACCCAGCTTGTTGGGTGCATACAGGATAAATAGCGAGTCAGTTTTCCTGACTCCAGCCGTCCTGGAAACATATACTTTTCAGGGCCCTGACTACGTCCAGTAACTTGGAATCCTCCAAGTCCCAAGTAGCCGCAGGCACCACAATAGGTTGGTTCACATGAAAAACTGATACCACCTTAGGAAAGAATTGGGAACGACTCGAGTCCTCAATTACGCCTTATCCATTTAAAAAAATCAGATACCGGCTTTTGCTTGACAAAGCCGCCAATTCTGATACACGCCTGGCCGACGCCAAGGCCAACAGCATGACCACTTTCCACGTGAGGTATTGTAGCTCCACGGATTTAAGTGGCTCAACCCAATGCGACTTCAGGAAATCCAACAACACGTTGAGATCCCACGGTGCCACTGGAGGCACAAACGGGGGCTGACTATGCAGCACTCCCTTAACAAAAGTCTGAACTTCAGGCAGTGAAGCCAGTTCTATTTTGGAAGAAAATATATTAGAGCCGAAATCTGGACCTTAATGGAACCCAATTTTAGGCCCATAGTCACCCTGACTGTAGGAAGTGCAGAAATCGACCTAGCTGAAATTCCTCCTTTGGGGCCTTCCTGGCCTCACAGCACGCAACATATTTCCGCCATATGCGGTGATAATGGTTTGCGTTCACTTCTTTCCTAGCTTTAATTAGCGTAGAGATAACTTCCTCCAGAATGCTCTTTTCCTTCAGGATCCGGCGTTCAACCGCCATGCCGTCAAACGCAGCCGCGGTACGTCTTGGAACAGACAGGCCCCCTGCTGCAGCAGGTCCTGTCTGAGCGGCAGAGGCCATGGGTCCTCTGAGATCATTTCTTGGAGTTCTGGGTACCAAGCTCTTCTTGGCCAATCCGGAACAATGAGTATAGTTCTTACTCCTCTCGTTCTTATTATTCTCATTACCCTGGGTATGAGAGGCAGAGAAGGGAACACATACACCGACTGGTACACCCACGGTGTTACCAGAGCGTCCACAGCTATCGCCTGAGGGTCCCTTGACCTGGCGCAATATCTTTGTAGCTTTTTGTTGAGGCGGGACGCCATCATGTCCACCTGTGGCCTTTCCCAACGGTGTACAATCATTTGGAAGACTTCTGGATGAAGTCCCCACTCTCCCGGGTGGAGGTCGTGTCTGCTGAGAAAGTCTGCTTCCCAGTTGTCCACTCCGGGAATTAACACTGCTGACAGTGCTAAAACATGATTTTCCGCCCATCGGAGAAACCTTGTGGCTTCTGCCATCGCCATCCTGCTTCTTGTGCCGCCCTGTCGGTTTACATGAGCGACCGCCGTGATATTGCCTGACCAGATCAGCACCAGCCGGTGTTGAAGCAGGGTCTAGCCCAGGGGTGGGCAATTATTTCAGCTGGGGGGACGCTTAACACTTACAGCGAATAGTCGAGGGCCACACACAAAATACACCAAAAAATCCCCTTTTTACACATTACGGCAGACAGCGTCCCCTTTTTACTCATTACGGCAGACAGCGTCCCCTTTTTACTCATTACGGCAGACAGCGTCCCCTTTTTACACATTACGGCAGACAGCGTCCCCTTTTTACACATTACGGCAGACAGCGTCCCCTTTTTACACATTACGGCAGACAGCGTCCCCTTTTTACACATTACGGCAGACAGCGTCCCCCTTTTTACACATTACGGCAGACAGCGTGCTTTTTTCTACACATTACGGCAGACAGCGTGGCTTTTTTTACACATTACGGCAGACAGCGTGCCTTTTTTTACACATTACGGCAGACAGCGTGCCCTTTTTTACACATTACGGCAGACAGCGTGCCCTTTTTTACACATTACAGCAGACAGCGCCCCCGTTTTTTACACATTACGGAAGAAAGAAAGAAAGAAAGAAAGAAAGAAAGAAAGAAAGAAAGAAAGAAAGAAAGAAAGAATTATACTTACTCTCTCCGCTGGCTCAGGCTCCTCGGTGCAGCTTCTGCAGAGATCCCGGGCAAGGAGGGAAGGGGAGGAGGGAGCCGCAGCAGCGCTGTGTAATTGGTGGAGGCTCTGCTGCTGCTGTCCCTCTGCTTCACCATAGGCTGTTCTCCACCGCTGCGAATGCTGGGATACGCTTCCCAGCATTTACAGCGGCGGAGGGCAGCCTATGGTGAAGCAGAGGGACAGCAGCAGCAGCGCCTCCACCAATTACACAGTGCTGCTGCGGCTCCCCCTCCCTCCTCCTTCTCCCCAGTGCGCTCTTCTCCTCAGTCACTGACCGCCGCCAGGGCTGGCAACAGAAATATTGGGGCCCGATACACTGATATCTCTAGGGCCCCCCTTGTTATACCCCCTTTACCCTTGATCCCCAACCTTAGCGGTAAGCACACCCCACCATCACACACAGCAGCCATCCTACACAACCCCCGTCTTCCAAACTCACAGCAGTGGCCAACATTACCTCCCCCTCCAGTACAGAGCAGTGGCTGGAGTCACAATCACAATACACCCCCCTTCCTCTCCCCCACAGCACACAACAGGCAGCATCCAGCACCCCAATCCATCATCCCTCCAGTACATAACAGTGGCCAAAGAGAAACCCCCTTTCAGTATAGCTGCAGCCAGAGAGACCCCCCACCCACTGCATTTGACAGCCCCCTCTCTCACTCCACATACAACAGCCAGCATCCGACACCCCCTCCCCCACTCCACACACAGCAGCCGGTATCCGACACCCTCCTATACACACAGCAGCCGGCATCCAACACCCCCTCCACACACTGACCTGAGGCTGAGCTCTCAGCTGGGGGAAGTGAGGGGCGACCACGAGCCTGACCTATACAATTTTTTCAATCTATGCCTTGCTGCTGCCGCTGCTGTACCTTGGCGCTTGGGGCCTGGCCGCCGCTCCTGCTCACTGCCTGTTCCCCCGTGCCGCCCAGCGCATAACAGAGGAAATCCCGGTCAGCTGACCCTGTGACGTGACCGGGATTTCCTCAGCGGCGCAGCGTCTGGGAGCAGGGTAGCGCAATGACAAGTGGCTCAGCCTGTCGGGCCATGTGTCATTGCACTCTGATGGGGCACAGCGGGCCAGGCAGGATCGGTCCACGGGCCGCATCCGGCCCGCGGGCCGCATGTTGCCCACCCCTAGTCTAGCCTGTCTTAGGACATTGTAAATGGCCCTTAGTTCCAGAATATTTGTGTGTAGGGAAGTCTCCTGACTTTTCCATAGTCCTTGGAAGTTTCTTCCCTGTGTGACTGCCCCCCAGCCTCGAAGGCTGGCATCCGTGGTCACCAGGACCCAGTCCTGTATGCCGAATCTGCGGCCCCCTAGAAGATGAGTACTCTGCAGCCACCACAACAGCGACACCCTGGCCCTTGGAGACAGGGTTATCCGCCGATGCATCTGAAGATGCGACCCGGACCACTTGTCCAACAGATCCCACTGGAAGATCCTTGCATGGGACCTGGCGAATGGAATTTCTTCATAAGAAGCTACCATCTTTCCCAGGGCTCGCGTGCATTGATGCACCGACACCTGTATTTGTATTAGGAGGTCTCTGTCTAGAGACGACTACTCCTAGGACTTCTCCTCCGGGAGAAACCCTTTTAATCCTGTTCTGTGTCCAGAACCATACCCAGGAACAGTAGACGCGTCGTAGGAACCAGCTGCGAATTTGGAATATTCAGAATCCAGCCGTGCTGTTGTAGGACTTCCCGAGATAGTGCTACTCCGACGAACAACTGCTCCCTGGACCTCGCCTTTATAAGGAGATCGTCCAAGCACGGGATAATTATTTCGGCCATTACCTTGGTAAATACCCTCGGTGCCGGAGACAGACCAACGGCACCGTCTGAAATTGGTAATGACCATCCTGTACCACAATTTTGAGGTACTCCTGGTGTAGAGGGTAAATAGGGACATGCAGGTAAGCATCCTTGATGTCCATTGATACCATGAAATTCTCCAGGCTTGCAATAAATCGCCCTGAGCGATTCCATTTTGAACTTGAACCTTCGTATATAAGTGTTCAAGGATTTCAATTTTAGAATGGGTCTCACCGAACCGTCTGGTTTCGGTACCACAACATTTTGGAATAGTAACCCCGGCCTTGTTGAAGGAGGGGTACCTTGATTTCACCTGCTGGAAGTACGGCTTGTGAATTGCCGCCAGTACTACCTCCCTTTCTCCGAGGGCAGCAGGCAAGGCTGATGTGAGGTAACGGCGAGGGGGAGTCGCCTCGAACTCCAGCCTGTATCCCTGTGATACTACTTGCAGAACCTAGGGATCCACCTGTGGGCAAGCCCACTGGTCCCTGAAGTTCCCGAGACGCGCCCCCACCGCACCTGTCTCCACCTGTGGAGCCCCAGCGTCATGCGGTGGACTCAGAGGAAGCGGGGGAAGATTTTTGATCCTGGAAACTGGCTGTCTGATGCAGCTTTTTCCTTCTTCCCTTATCTCTGTGCAGAAAGGAAGCGCCTTTGACCCGCTTGCTTTCTGAAGCCGAAAGGACTGTATCTGAAAATACGGTGCTTTCTTAGGCTGTGAGGAAACCTGAGGGAAAATATTTTCTTCCCAGCTGTTGCTGTGGATACAAGGTCCCAGAGACCATCCCCAAACAATTCCTCACCCTTATAAGGCACTATCTCCATGTGCCTTTTAAAGGCAGCATCACCTGTCCACTGCCGGGTCTCTAATACCCTCCTGGCAGAATGGACATTGCATTAATTCTGGATGCCAGCCGGCAAATATCCCTCTGTGCATCCTTCATATATAAGACGACGTCTTTAATATGCTCTATGTTAGCAAAATATTATCCCTGTCTAGGGTATTAATATTATCTGACAGGGTATCAGACCACGCTGCAGCAGCACTATTTATGCTGAGGCAAATGCAGGTCTCAGTATAGTACCTGAGTGTGTATATACAGACTTCAGGATAGTCTCTTGCTTTTTATCAGCAGGCTCCTTCAAAGTGGCCGTATCCCAAGACGGCAGTGCCACCTTTTTTGACAAACGTGTGAGCGCCTTATCCACCCTAGGGGATATCTCCCAACGTGACCTATCCTCTGGCGGGAAAGGGTACGCCAGCAGTAACTTTTTAGAAATTACCATTTTCTTATCGGGGGAACCCACGCTCTTTACACACTTCATTCACTCATCTGATGGGGGAACAAAACACAGGCTGCTTTTTCTCCCCAAACATAAAACCCCTTTTATGTGGTACTTGGGTTCATGTCAGAAATGTGTAACACATTTTTCATTGCCGAGATCATGCAACCGATGTTCCTAGTGGATTGTGTATATGTCTCAACCTCGTCGACACTGGAGTCAGACTCCGTGCCGACATCTGTGTTTGCCATCTGAGGTAACGGGCGTTTTTTTGAGCCCCTGATGGCCTTTGAGACGCCTGGGCAAGCGCGGGCTGAGAAGCCGGCTGTCCCACAGCTGTTACGTCATCCAGCCTTTTATGTAAGGAGTTGACATTGTCGGTTAATACCTTCCACCTATCCATCCACTCTGGTGTCGGCCCCACAGGGGGCGACATCCCATTTATCGGCCTCTGCTCCGCCTCCACGTAACCTTCCTCATCCAACATGTCGACACAGCCGTACACACACAGGGAATGCTCTGACTGAGGACAGGACCCCACAAAGTCCTTTGGGGAGACAGAGAGAGTATGCCAGCACACACCAGAGCGCTATATAATGCAGGGATTAACACTATAACTGAGTGATTTTTTCCCCCAATAGCTGCTTGTATACACATATTGCGCCTAAATTTAGTGCCCCCCCCCTCTTTTTAACCCTTTGAGCCTGAAAACTACAGGGAAGAGCCTGGGGAGCTGTCTTCCAGCTGCACTGTGAAGAAAAAATGGCGCCAGTGTGCTGAGGGAGATGGCCCCGCCCCTTTTCCGGCGGACTTCTCCCGCTTTTTCTGGAATTCTGGCAGGGGTATTTTTACACCTATATAGCCTTCCTGACTATATATGGTGTAGATTTGCCAGCCACGGTGTCTTATATTGCCCTCAGGGCGCCCCCCCCCCGCGCCCTGCACCCATCAGTGACCGGAGTGTGAGGTGTGCATGAGGAGCAATGGCGCACAGCTGCAGTGCTGTGCGCTACCTTGTTGAAGACAGAAGTCTTCTGCCGCCGATTTTCCGGAACACTTCTTGCTTCTGGCTCTGTAAGGGGGCCGGCGGCGCGGCTCCGGGAACGAACACCAAGGTCGGGTCCTGCGGTCGATCCCTCTGGAGCTAATGGTGTCCAGTAGCCTAAGAAGCCCAAACTACCACCAGTTAGGTAGGTTCGCTTCTTCTCCCCTTAGTCCCTCGCTGTAGTGAGTCTGTTGCCAGCAGATCTCACTGTAAAATAAAAAACCTAAAATATACTTTCTTTCTAGGAGCTCAGGAGAGCCCCTAGTGTGCATCCAGCTCAGTCGGGCACAAGATTCTAACTGAGGTCTGGAGGAGGGTCATAGTGGGAGGAGCCAGTGCACACCAGGTAGTCCTAAAGCTTTCTTTAGTTGTGCCCAGTCTCCTGCGGAGCCGCTATTCCCCATGGTCCTTACGGAGTCCCAGCATCCACTTAGGACGTCAGAGAAAACACATTTTGGCACTTGTGTTCTCTATTTCCATATATATATATATATATATATATATATATATATATATATATATATATATATATATATATATATATATATATATATATACATATACACATACATACACACACACACAAAATCTGAGGGCGCTAATGACTTATTAATCTATTACAGACAGTCACAATAATTTAAAAAATGTATTCATAAAACACAATGTTATCTTCATTTCATAGTGTCAATAACATTATCACCATACAGGATGGATATTCAATCTGACATCTATAGATTTCAATATACACCAATTAGGTTTGATCAGATGCAGAACCCAATTCCAATATACACCAATTAGGTTTAATCAGATATAGCAACCAGATAAGTGATCAGGCTAAAACTTACCACCCTATATACCTGCTTTTCACACCTTTGTATACAATTTAAAACACATTTTGGCACTTGTGTTCTCTATTTCCTATATATATATATATATATATATATATATATATATATATATATATATATACACATACATACACATAAAAATATATATAGATATATAGAGAGAGAGAGATTACAGAGTAATAGCGCATAATGAAATGTTGAATCTTAGCGACAAAGCAGCATTACACATTTCAGGAAAGAACAATTGTCACAATTCAGTTGTGTTTGGGGGACCATGCCATCTCACATGTTGCACCCACAAACAATGTCAGACCTTAGGGCTACTGAAATTCTGAAATTGTCCCAACGTTCTTACAACATGAGCATGATTCCACCAAAGGCAATGGGGGGAAGGAGGATTAAATTGTGCTGCACCCTCCCTGCTGGCCATAAATAGTAATGGGTGTCTATCAGAGAAATTCAATTGTTGCTTTGAACAGGTGCCCACCTGAGCTTTCAAGAAGAAATGTGCGATAAGTCCGTGATTTGAGTGCCCATACCAAGACTTTAGATGGGTTTAGCTGCTATACTTCGCTAAACCACATCTATTTGGGCATGATAATTAATACGCTCGGATCAATTTAATTGCTCTGTCGGGCACCCACACAGGCACTCAAATCACGGACTTATTAAACATTTCTTCTTGACAGCTTAGGTGGCTGCGAGAAGTGTCTCCCTCTGCGGCACTCGCTCGAACTGAGCAACAACTGAATTGTTCCATTGGGCACCAACTAGTGAGAGCTATGGGGGAAACCAAATGAATTGCCAATATTATGTTCACCTACATTACAATAAGCTTGAGTAAAAAAAAAAAAAAAAAAACACAAAAAAAAACAAAAAACCTGAAATCGGGAATATCATTTTGCCTTACCCTGTATATAAAAAGGTAAACAATAATTACAGACCAATGTCCTTATTTACTACACTGAATAAATTCTTGGAATACTGAACGGAAGATATAAATACATAATCTAGCCACGTAAATTGATTACTCATTCAGGCTCACATGTTGAGTGGCCAAAGCCGTCAAAATCAGTGTTCATGCAAGGTGGCTGATCCAGATCACACCGGGGTATCACATTTCTGCTTTCAGACAGCAATATGCACTTTAAAGAGTTCATCAATTAATTTACATTCTCCAATATCAAGTTAATTGCCGGATATTGACAGTGATATAATGTATGGTAGACTTTAGAAAACATTTATATAAACTGTTGTACAGGTAATTGTGCAAAAACTTGTTTAACTATGAAATTGTCATTTTTTACAGTATGGAAATTAAATGCAACCATTATTGGCTGCTGTGTGTTAAAAGTAATTTACCAGTTTTTCTAAATGTCCACAACAAGCAGTTAACGACAGGATAGACCATTATTTTCAGCATGGTGAACTCTCCCTACACCCACATAATGGACAGTATCCAAATTACCCACCGTCATTGACCGTGGGTAATTGATTCGCCGGGGATCAAATTAGCGCTGATAAAACGGCGCATGACGAGTTTTATCTATGGAAAACCGGGCACTAGTTGAATTGCTTGGAAACAAATTGCAGCGAAGTTCAAAAACAAAACAAAAACGTGAACATGTCCCTTTTAGCACCGAAAAATTAATCTGGGATATTTGAATTACCTCCTAAATAAGGAGATTTATGGTCGACTTACCTTTGTTAAATCTCTTTCTGCAAGGTACACTGGATTCCACAGGGAATAACCTCGGGGTGTAGAGTTGGATCTTGATCCGAGGCACCGACAGGCTCAAAACTTTGACTGTTCCCAGGATGCACTGCTCCACCTCCTCTATATAACCCCTCCTCTGTGGACAGGAGCTCAATTTTGTTAGCCAGTCCAATGCAGTAGCAGGTAAAGAGACGGTAGATGTTAGTCACATAGAACCATGATCTCAACAGGAGAAGGGACCAGCGGATAATGCCATACAAACCCAAAGAAGCTAAGTGCGTCAGGTTGGGCGCCCTGTGGAATCCAGTGTACCTCGCAGAAAGAGATTTAACAATGGTAAGTTTGCCATGAATCTCCTTTTCTGCAGTGGGGTACACTGGTATTCCACAGGGAACATCATCGGGGATGTACTAAAGCAGTTCCTCATGGGAGGGGACGCACTGTAGTGGGCACAAGAACCCGGCGTCCAAAGGAGGCATTCTGGAAGGCAGAAGTATCAAAAGCATAGAACCTGATGAACGTGTTCACAGAGGACCATGTAGCCGCCTTGCACAAATTGTTCTGCGGACGCGCCACGGCGAGCCGTCCAAGAAGGTACAACAGACTGGAGTAGAATGGGCCTTGATAGCAGCAGGAGCTGGTAGACTAGCCTGCGCATAAGCTTGTGCAATCACCATTCTAATCCAGCTGGCCAAAGTTTGCTCGTTTGCAGGCCAGCCACGTTTGTGAAAACCAAACAGTACAAAGAGGGAATCAGACCTCCAAATAGAGGCAGTCCTCTCCACATATATACGGAGCCCCTGCGACATCCAAAAGACCTTTCTTTAGAAGACAAACCAAGAGAGATAAAGGCCGGAACCACAATCTCTTGGTTAAGGTGGAAAAGATGACAAAACCTTAGGCAGATAACCAGGGCGAGTACGGAGAACTGCCCGGTCACAATGAAATATCAGGAAGGGCAGACGACAGGACAAAGCGCCCAAGTCCGACACTCTTCTAGCAGAGGCAATAGCAAACAGGAACAGGACCTTAATAGTAAGCCATTTCAGGTCCACCAAATCAAGAGGCTCAAAGGGAGACCCTTACAGGGCATAAAGGACAACAGACAGAACCCATGGAGCCACAGGAGGAACATAGCGAGATTGTATCCGCAAGACACCTGAGTGAAGGTATGAACGTCAGGTATAGACGCAAGTTTCCTCTGAAACCACACCGATAAGGCAGAAATATGAACCTTGAGGGAGGCCAGACGAAGACCTAAATCCAGGCCTTGTTGTAGAAAAGCCAGAAGCCATGGGGTTCTTAACTTGTAAACATCGTAGTTCTTAGCAGCACACCAAGTTAAGTAACAGTTCCAGACCATGCAGTAAATCCGAGTCGAAGCCGGTTTACGGGCCTTCAACATAGTTTGGATGACTGCCTCAGAGAAACATTTTGCCCTCAGGAGTGCCGCTTCAAGAGCTACGCCGTCAAAGCCAATCTGGCCAGGTCTGGGTAGACAGAAGGGCCCTGAACGAGGAGGTCTGGGCGTTGAGGAAGTAGTAGAGGACGTTTCATCGATAGACCATGCAGGTCTGAAAATCAATGCCGTCTGGGCCACGCTGGAGAGACTAGAAGTAGCATTCCTCATTCTTGCTTGAACTTCCGTAGAACCCTGGGCAGGAGTGACACCGGAGGGAACACGTATGGCAGTCGAAATTTCCATGGAATTGCCAGTGCGTCCACGAACGCTGCTTCAGGATCCCTTGTCCGTGATCCGAAGACCGGAACTTTGTGATTGTGTCGAGACGCCACCAGGTCTATGTCTGGTAGGCCCCACACTAGGAGTTGAAACATCTCCGGGATGAAGGCTCCACTCTCTGACGTGTACGTCCTGACAACTGAGAAAATCCTCTTCCAAGTTGAGGACACCCGGAATGAACACTGCCGATACTGCCGGCAGATGGCGTTCCGCCCAATGAAGAATTCTGGACACTTCCATCATTGCTTTTTGGCTTCGAGTGCCACCTTGATGATTTATGTACGCCACCGCGGTGGTGTTGTTCGACTGTACTTGAACAGGCCTGTTCCTTAACAGAGGCAGGGCTAGTGTCAAGGCATTGAACACTGCCCGCAGTTCCAGAATGTTGATGGGGAGGAGAGACTCCTCCTTGGTCCAGCGACCCTGTAGAGTGTTGCTCAAAAACCGCGCCCCATCCCCGCAGACTTGCGTCTGTCGTCCGGAGGACCCAGTGGAGAATCCAGAAGGGACGGCCCCTGCTCAACTGTTGATCCTGGAGCCACCAGGACAGGGATAAACGGACCTCCGGAGTCAGGACCATCATTTGAGACCTGAGCCGCTAATGCAGACCGTCCCACTTGGATAGGATTAACCATTGGAGAGGGCGAGAATGGAATAGAGCATACTCTACCATGTCGAAAGTCGACACCATCAGGCCTAGTACTTGTGTCGCCGAGTAAAGAGACACGTTTGGCCGAGAGAGGAAGTATCTGATCCTGTCCTGAAGCCTCAGGACCTTCACTGGAGACAGAAACAATCCAGCAGGGACCCCAGGTGCACCATGCGCCGCGCAGGGACCAGGGAGGACTTTTTCCAATTGATCAGCCATCCGTGGGCTGTGAGGAATTGCACCGTCAGCTGGAGATGACTCAGGAGGACATCTTGGGAGCTTGCCAGGATCAGCAGGTTGTCCAGATATGGCAGGATCCTGATTCCCTGTTGACGGAGATGAGCGGTCATCACGGCCATGACCTTGGTGAAAATCCGAGGGGCCGTAGTCAGTCCAAACGGCAGAGCCCTGAATTGATAATGGAGGTTGCCAATAGCAAACCGCAGATATTGCTGATGCGAAATGGCAATAGGTATATGCAGGTAAGCATCCTGTATATCCAGGGATACCATGTAGTCCCCAGGTTCCATGGCCAGTACAACGGAGTGCAGTGCTTCCATACGGAACTTGGAAACTCTCACAAACTTGTTTAGTGACTTGAGGTTGAGAATAGGCCAGAAAGACCCATTGGGTTTCGGTACTAGAAACAGGGTCGAGTAGTAGCCCCTCCCTGTTTGGGAGATAGGCACCGGCACCACCACTCCTGTCTCCATGAGGGATTGGATAACCAAGTGTAGAGCTTGCGCCTTCAATGGGTCCAATGGGATGACCGTTGCGCAGAACTGGCAAGGGGGATGGCTCTTGAAAGAGACCGCGTACCCGTGAGAGACAACTTCCTGCACCCACGCGTCTGAAGTGGCCCTTAACCAGACCTGGGTGAACTGCAGGAGTCGGCCTCCCACCCTGGGGTCCCCCAGGGGGAGGCACGCCCCGTTATGCTGCAGACTTCTCCTGTTTGGAAGCAGGCTGACGGGCAGCCCAGGATTGTTGAGATTTGGACTTACCGGCCTTTGAAGTACGAGGCTTGCTCGAGCACCCCTGACCCTTTGATTTACCAGAGGTCCGAACGGAACGCAAAGTAGTACTTTTAGCTTTCGGAGCAGAAGGAGCAGTGTTAGGAAGGCACGCAGTCTTAGCAGAGGCTAACAGTCACGATCTTATTAAGATCTTCACCAAAAAGTATGTCTCCCTTAAAAGGGAGAGCCTCCAGAGTCTTCTTAGAATCTAGGTCCACCTTCCAGGACAGCAACCATAGAATTCGGCAAGCCAAAATAGACGTAGTGGATGCTTTGGTGCCAGAATACCTGCCTCAGAGGACGCCTCTTCAATATAATGGGAGGCGGTGGTAATATGAGACAGACACTGTTTGGCAATGTCAGAAATATCCAGAGACAGCTCTTCCTCCAGTACCTAGACCCACGCATCAATAGCTTTTGCAGCCCAGGAGGCCGCAATAGTGGGCCTGTGAATTGCCCAGTTGGGGAATAAATACACTTCAGGCATCCCTCCACACGCTTATCTGTCGGTTCCTTCAGGGAGGTGACAGTGGTGACAGGCAGAGAAGAGGAAACAACAATCCGGGCGACAGGGATAGGAAAACGAGCCAACATCTTCCTGGATAGGGCAAACTTCTTTCCTGGGGAGACCCAAGCCTCTTGACGTATGTCAAGTAAAAGGTCAGAGTGAGGAAAAACTACCTTTGCCACCTTCTGACGCTTGAATTTATCAGGCTTTTTTTGATGCAGTAGTGGGATGAGCTTCATCATCAATCTGGAGAACCATTTTGATAGCTTCCACTAATTCAGGGACTTCGATCTGAGGTATATGCTCCCCATCAGAGTCCACCGAGTCAGAATCAGTCGGATCAGTATAGGCCCCATCTTCATCAGAAGTATCTGAAACATAAGTGGATTGAGAGGAGGAAATCACACTTAGAGGACCCCTTAGCCCCAGAGGGCTGAGATGTAGACTTCTGTTTACCCAAGGATTTATTCAAAACCTGTATCTGGTTAGATAGTGTGTCCGCCCTAGGCGGGTTAGCTACAGGGACAATTTGTGGCTGCAATGGCACAGGCAGTCCCGCAGGAGGCACAAGAAGTGTTAGCAAAGTATTTAACATACAAGAAAAGGAGGCCCTTGGTTGGCCATGGGGGCCACAGGTGGAGTGGGAGATGTAAGGGAACCAGTACCCACATCCCCAGCAGCAGGTTCCCCTCTCAGTAAATCTGTGGAAGCAGCACTGCCTGATGCAGGAGCGTCCATGGAATTCCCGCCCTGTGTGGCAGACATTATGAGGAATGTAGCCGTGGGGCACACAGTACAACATAGCCAAACAATAGTAATACCGCAACCCCCTGATTTAGGTGCTAATAAAAGCAGGACACAAACAGAGAAATGAATCGGTATGGGGTGACTGAAAATACACAGAAAAATAAGATTTTACTCACCGGTAAATCTATTTCTCGTAGTCCGTAGTGGATGCTGGGGACTCCGTAAGGACCATGGGGAATAGCTGCTCCGCTGGAGACTGGGCACAGCTAAGAAAGATTTAGGACTACCTGGTGTGCACTGGCTCCTCCCACTATTACCCTCCTCCAGACTTCAGTAAGGATACTGTGCCCGGAAGAGCTGACACAATAAGGAAGGATTTTGAATCCCGGGTAAGACTCATACCAGCCACACCAATCACACCGTATAACTCGTGATATTATACCCAGTTAACAGTATGAACATAACAGCCTCTCAACAGATGGCTCAACAATAACCCTTTTAGGTAACAATAACTATATACAAGTATTGCAGACAGTCCGCACTTGGGACGAGCGCCCAGCATCCACTACGGACTACGAGAAATAGATTTACCGGTGAGTAAAATCTTATTTTCTCTGACGTCCTAGTGGATGCTGGAGACTCCGTAAGGACCATGGGGATTATACCAAAGCTCCCAAACGGGCGGGAGAGTGCGGATGACTCTGCAGCACCGAATGAGAGAACTCAAGGTCCTCCTCAGCCAGGGTATCAAATTTGTAGAATTTTGCAAACGTGTTTGCCCCTGACCAAGTAGCAGCTCGGCAAAGTTGTAAAGCAGAAACCCCTCGGGCAGCCGCCCAAGAAGAGCCCACTTTCCTCGTGGAGTGGGCTTTTACAGATTTAGGCTGCGGCAGGCCAGCCACAGAATGCGCAAGCTGAATTGTGCTACAAATCCAGCGAGCAATAGTCTGCTTTGAAGCAGGAGCACCCAGCTTGTTGGGTGCATACAGGATAAATAGCGAGTCCGTCTTCCTGACTCCAGCCATCCTGGAAACATAAATTTTCAAGGCCCTGACTACGTCCAGTAACTTCCAAGTCCCTAGTAGCCGCAGGCACCACGATAGGTTGGTTCAAGTGAAAAGCTGATACCACCTTAGGAAGAAACTGGGGACGAGTCCTCAATTCTGCCCTATCCATATGGAAAATCAAATAGGGGCTTTTACATGACAAAGCCGCCAATTCTGATACACGCCTTGCCGAAACCAAGGCCAAAAGCATGACCACTTTCCACGTGAGATATTTTAAATCCACGGTTTTGAGTGGCTCAAACCAATGTGACTTTAGGAAACCCAACACCACGTTGAGGTCCCACGGTGCCACTGGAGGCACAAAAGGAGGCTGAATATGCAGCACTCCCTTGACAAATGTCTGAACTTCAGGCAGTGAAGCCAGTTCTTTTTGGAAGAAAATCGACAGAGCCGAAATCTGGACCTTAATGGAACCCAGTTTTAGGCCCATAGTCACCCCTGACTGTAGGAAGTGCAGAAAACGACCTAGCTGGAATTCCTCCGTTGGGGCCTTCCTGGCCTCACACCACGCAACATATTTTCGCCATATGCGGTGATAATGTTGTACGGTTACATCTTTTCTAGCTTTAATGAGCGTAGGAATGACTTCCTCCGGAATACCCTTTTCTTTTAAAATCCGGTGTTCAACCGCCATGCCGTCAAACGCAGCCGCGGTAAGTCTTGGAACAGACAGGGCCCCTGCAGCAGCAGGTCCTGTCTGAGCGGCAGAGGCCATGGGTCCTTTGAGATTAATTCTTGAAGTTCCAGGTACCAAGACCTTCTTGGCCAATCTGGAACAATGAGAATAGTTCTTGCTCCTCTTTTCCTTATTATCCTCAGTACCTTGGGTATGAGAGGCAGAGGAGGGAACACATAAACCGACCGGTACACCCACGGTGTCACTAGAGCGTCCACAGCTATCGCCTGAGGGTCTCTTGACCTGGCGCAATATTTTTCTAGCTTTTTGTTTAAGCGGGACGCCATCATGTCCACCTGTGGCCTTTCCCAACGGTTTACAATCAGTTGGAAGACTTCTGGATGAAGTCCCCACTCTCCCGGGTGGAGGTCGTGCCTGCTGAGGAAGTCTGCTTCCCAGTTGTCCACTCCCGGAATGAACACTGCTGACAGTGCTAACACGTGATTTTCCGCCCATCGGAGAATCCTTGTGGCTTCTGCCATCGCCGTCCTGCTTCTTGTGCCGCCCTGTCGGTTTACATGGGCGACTGCCGTGATGTTGTCTGACTGGATCAGAACCGGCTGGTTTTGAAGCAGGGGCTTTGCCTGACTTAGGGCATTGTAAATGGCCCTCAGTTCCAGAACATTTATGTGTAGGGAAGTCTCCTGACTTGACCAAAGTCCTTGGAAGTTTCTTCCCCGTGTGACTGCCCCCCAGCCTCGAAGGCTGGCATCCGTGGTCACCAGGACCCAGTCCTGTATGCCGAATCTGCGGCCCTCTCTGAGATGAGCACTCTGCAGCCACCACAGCAGAGACACCCTGGTCCTTGGAGACAGGGTTATCAACCGATGCATTTGAAGATGCGATCCGGACCATTGGTCCAACAGGTCCCACTGAAAGGTTCTGGCATGTAACCTGCCGAATGGAATTGCTTCGTAGGAAGCTACCATCTTTCCCAGGACTTGCGTGCAGTGATGCACCGACACCTGTTTTGGTTTCAGGAGGCCTCTGACTAGAGATGACAGCTCCTTGGCTTTCTCCTCTGGGAGAAACACTTTTTTCAGGACTGTGTCCAGAATCATCCCCAGGAACAGTAGACGTGTCGCCAGAACCAGCTGTGACTTTGGAATATTCAGAATCCAACCGTGCTGGTGTAGCACCTCCTGAGATAATGCTACGCCGACCAACAACTGCTCTCTGGACCTCGCCCTTATCAGGAGATCGTCCAAGTATGGGATAATTAAAACTCCCTTTTTCCGAAGGAGTATCATCATTTCGGCCATTACCTTGGTAAATACCCTCGGTGCCGTGGACAGGCCGAACGGCAACGTCTGGAATTGGTAATGACAATCCTGTACCACAAATCTGAGGTACTCCTGGTGAGGATGGTAAATGGGGACATGCAGGTAAGCATCCTTGATGTCCAGAGATACCATGTAATCCCCCTCTTCCAGGCTTGCAATAACCGCCCTGAGCGATTCCATCTTGAACTTGAATTTTCTTAAATATGTGTTCAAGGATTTCAAATTTAAAATGGGTCTCACCGAACCGTCCGGTTTCGGTACCACAAACATTGTGGAATAGTAATCCCGTCCTTGTTGAAGTAGGGGCACCTTGACTATCACCTGCTGGGAATACAGCTTGTGAATTGCCTCTAACACAGCCTCCCTGCCTGAGGGAGTCGTTGGTAAGGCAGATTTGAGGAAACTGCGGGGGGAGGGGGAGGGGGATGTCTCGAATTCCGGCCTGTACCCCTGAGATACCACTTGAAGGATCCAGGGATCTACTTGTGAGCGAGCCCACTGATTGCTGAAGTTTTTGAGACGGGCCCCCACCGTACCTGGCTCCGCCTGTTGAGCCCCAGCGTCATGCGGCGGACTTAGCAGAAGAAGCGGGGGAGGACTTTTGTTCCTGGGAAGTGGCTGTATGCTGCAGCTTTTTTCCCCTACCTCTGCCTCTGGGCAGAAAGGACGCGCCTCTACCCCGTCTGCTCTTTTGGGGGCGAAAGGACTGTACCTGATAATACGGTGCTCTCTTTGGTTGTGAGGGGACATGTGGCAAAAATGCTGACTTCCCAGCCGTTGCTGTGGACACTAGGTCCGAAAGACCATCCCCGAACAACTCCTCACCCTTATAAGGCAAAACTTCCATGTGCCTTTTAGAATCTGCATCACCTGTCCACTGCCGGGTCCATAACCCTCTCCTAGCAGAAATGGACAGTGCACTTATTTTAGATGCCAGCCGGCAAATATCCCTCTGTGCATCTCTTATGTAGAAGACAGCGTCTTTAATATGCTCTACGTTTAGCAATACAGTGTCCCTGTCTAGGGTGTCAATGTTTTCTGACAGGGAGTCTGACCATGCAGCTGCAGCACTGCACATCCATGCTGAAGCAATAGCTGGTCTCAGTATAATACCAGTGTGCGTATATATAGCCTTCAGGAGAGCCTCCTGCTTTCTGTCAGCAGGTTCCTTTAGGGCGGCCGTATCCTGGGACGGCAGTGCCACCTTTTTTGATAAGCGCGTAAGTGCTTTATCCACCCTAGGGGGTGTTTCCCAACGTGACCTATCCTCTGGCGGGAAAGGGTACGCCATTAGTAATTTTTTTGAAATTACCAATTTTTTATCGGGGGAAGCCCACGCTACTTCACACACTTCATTTAATTCTTCAGAAGGGGGAAAAACTACTGGTAGTTTTTTCTCCCCAAACATAATACCCTTTTTTGTGGTACCTGGGGTCACCTCAGAAATGTGTAAAACATTTTTCATTGCCTCAATCATATAACGAGTGGCCCTATTGGACATTACATTAGTCTCTTCGTCGTCGACACTGGTATCAGTATCCGTGTCGACATCTGTGTCTGCCATCTGAGGTAGCGGGCATTTTAGAGCCCCTGATGACCTTTGAGACGTCTGGGCAGGCACGGGCTGAGAAGCCGGCTGCCCCGCATTTGGCATGTCGTCAAATTTTTTATGTAAGGAGTCGACACTTTCGCGTAATTCCTTCCACAAGTCCATCCACTCCGGTGTCTGCCCCGCAGGGGGTGACAACACATTTATAGGCACCTGCTCCTCCTCCACATAAGTCTCCTCATCAAACATGTCGACACAGCCGTACCGACACACCGCACACACACAGGGAATGCTCTGACAGAAGACAGCACCCCACAAAGCCCTTTGGGGAGACAGAGAGAGAGAGTATGCCAGCACACACCAGAGCGCTATATAATACAGGGATTAACTAAATTATATCCCCTTATAGCTGCTATATGTATATTGCGCCTAAATTTAGTGCCCCCCCTCTCTTTTTTACCCTTTCTGTAGTGTAGACTGCAGGGGAGAGCCAGGGAGCTTCCTTCCAGCGGAGCTGTGAGGGAGAAATAGCGCCAGTGTGCTGAGGGAGATAGCTCCGCCCCTTTTTCAGTGGACTTTTCTCCCGCTTTTTTATGGATTCTGGCAGGGGTATTTATCACATATATAGCCTCTGGGGCTATATATTGTGATATATTTGCCAGCCAAGGTGTTTTTATTGTTGCTCAGGGCGCCCCTCCCAGCGCCCTGCACCCTCAGTGACCGGAGTGTGAAGTGTGTATGAGGAGCAATGGCGCACAGCTGCAGTGCTGTGCGCTACCTTGGTGAAGACGGATGTCTTCTGCCGCCGATTTTCCGGATTCTTCTTGCTTCTGGCTCTGTAAGGGGGCCGGCGGCGCGGCTCCGGGACCGAACATCAATGGCCGGTTCCATGCGGTCGATCCCTCTGGAGCTAATGGTGTCCAGTAGCCTAAGAAGCCCAAGCTACCACCAGTTAGGTAGGTTCGCTTCTTCTCCCCTTAGTCCCTCGCTGCAGTGAGTCTGTTGCCAGCAGATCTCACTGTAAAATAAAAAACCTAAAATATACTTTCTCTCTAGGAGCTCAGGAGAGCCCCTAGTGTGCATCCAGCTCAGCCGGGCACAGGATTCTAACTGAAGTCTGGAGGAGGGTCATAGTGGGAGGAGCCAGTGCACACCAGGTAGTCCTAAATCTTTCTTAGCTGTGCCCAGTCTCCTGCGGAGCCGCTATTCCCCATGGTCCTTACGGAGTCCCCAGCATCCACTAGGACGTCAGAGAAAAATACACTGAATTGTATAGACTATGTAGCACTATATATGTACATTTATATTCAAATAAATGTGGACCCTGACGCACTTATCCTCACAGGGTTCCGAAAATATATATGTAATGGTAAGAACTTACCGTTGATAACTGTATTTCTCCCAAGTCCACAGGTTCCACAGGATAACAATGGGATATGATGGAGCGACAGCAGATTGGCACAAACGATCACAAGCTTTCAGGCCTCCCAGGATGCAATGGGCCCATCCATATATCCCCACCCACTTGCTCAGGCAAATCAGTTGGATTCCAAAGCATCTAGGCAGGAGCATCATGTAGAGCCCTAATTAGGTGAGAAGAACACACATGCACACCCTTCCATACAAGAAGGAAGAGGTTAGCGAGTAGCAGGATCCTCAAATCAGGTGCGTCAGGGTGGGATCCCTGTGGAACCTGTGGACTTAGGAGAAATGCCGTTATCAACGGTAAGTTCTTGCCATAACGTATATTTCTCCGGCAAGGTCCACAGGATAACAATGGGATTTCCCAACGCAATTTTAGTGGTGGGGACGCTCCAGATTGGACAGGAGAACCTTTTGCCCGAATACAGCGTCATCAGAGGCAAAAGTATCCAAGCATAATGTCTAATGAATGTGTTAATGGAAGACTATGTGGCTGCCTTACATATCTGTTCTACTGAAGCACCATGTAGTGCTGCCTATGAAGGACCTACCTTACAAGTAGAGTGAACAGAGACATTAGCCGGAACTGGGAGATCCGTTTGAGAATATGCTTCCTAAATCGTCATTCGAAGCCCTCTAGCCGACGTCTACTTATAAGCAGGCCATCCTCTCTTGTGAATTCCATAGAAAATCAAGAGAGAATCTGTCTTTCTGATGGCACTGGTGCGATCCACGTAGATCCTTAATGCTTGGACTACGTCCCGCAACGCATCTCCCGCAGAAAGTCCAGATACCTGAGAAAACCGGGACTACAATTTCTTCATTATGGCGGAATTTCGACCCCACCTTAGGAAGATACGCAGACTTAGTTCTGAGAACGGCTTTATCTGGATTAAAAAAAAAAAAAAAAAAAATCAGAAAGAGAACATGACAGCGCTCCTAAATCTGACACTCTTCTAGCTGATGCATAGTCAGTAGAAAGAGAACTTTAGCTGTCAACCATTTAAGATCCACTTTATTAAGTGGTTCAAACGGAGCAACTTGAAAGGCTTTGAGGACTAGACTTAAGTCCCAAGGCACAGTAGGTCAGGATAGAGGGTTTCAAGAGCCACGCCGTCAACGATAGTCGACCCGATGCCAGTGATAACAAAGACTGCATTAGTAGATCTGGACGTTGAGTGAGCAGAAGTGGAGCATCCATCGACATTCTCTGCAGATCTGTGTACCAATGCCTTCTGGGCCAAGCTGGAGCTATTAGAATCACGGCACCCTTTGCTTCTTTTATTTTCCTTACCACCCTGGTAGCAGGATGATCGAAGGAAATAGATACGCCAGATGAAAATCCCATTTCTCTGACGTCCTAAGTGGATGCTGGGGACTCCGTCAGGACCATGGGGAATTAGCGGCTCCGCAGGAGACAGGGCACAAAACTAAAGCTTTAGGATCAGGTGGTGTGTACTGGCTCCTCCCCCTATGACCCTCCTCCAAGCCTCAGTTAGGTTTTTGTGCCCGTCCGAGCAGGGTGCAATCTAGGTGGCTCTCTTAAGGAGCTGCTTAGAAAAAGTTTTTAGGTTTCTTATTTTCAGTGAGTCCTGCTGGCAACAGGCTCACTGCATCGAGGGACTTAGGGGAGAGAAGTTCAACTCACCTGCGTGCAGGATGGATTGGCTTCTTAGGCTACTGGACACCATTAGCTCCAGAGGGAGTCGGAACACAGGTCTCACCCTGGGGTTCGTCCCGGAGCCGCGCCGCCGACCCCCCTTGCAGATGCTGAAGATTGAAGGTCCAGAAACAGGCGGCAGAAGGCTTTTCAGTCTTCATGAAGGTAGCGCACAGCACTGCAGCTGTGCGCCATTGTTGTCACACACTTCACACCAACGGTCACGGAGGGTGCAGGGCGTTGCTGGGGGCGCCCTGGGCAGCAATGTATAATACCTTATTCTGGCTAAAAATACATCACATATAGCCCCTGGAGGCTATATGGATGTATTTAACCCCTGCCAGGTCTCGGAAAAACGGGAGAAGAAGCCCGCCGAAAAGGGGGCGGGGCCTATTCTCCTCAGCACACAGCGCCATTTTCCCTCACAGAAAGGCTGGTGGGAAGGCTCCCAGGCTCTCCCCTGCACTGCACTACAGAAACAGGGTTAAAACAGAGAGGGGAGGCACTTATTTGGCGATATGTATATATATATTAAAATGCTATAAGGGAAAAACACTTATATAAAGGTTGTCCCTGTATAATATAGCGTTTTTGGTGTGTGCTGGCAAACTCTCCCTCTGTCTCCCCAAAGGGCTAGTGGGATCCTGTCCTCTATCAGAGCATTCCCTGTGTGTGTGCTGTGTGTCGGTACTTGTGTCGACATGTATGAGGACGATGTTGGTGAGGAGGCGGAGCAATTGCCGGTAATGGTGATGTCACTCTCTAGGGAGTCGACACCGGAATGGATGGCTTATTTAAGGAATTACGTGATAATGTCAACACGCTGCAAGGTCGGTTGACGACATGAGACGGCCGGCAAACCAATTAGTACCTGTCCAGGCGTCTAAAACACCGTCAGGGGCGTTAAAACGTCCTTTTACCTCAGTCTGTCGACACAGACACGGACACTGACTCCAGTGTCGACGGTGAAGAAACAAACGTATTTTCCTTTAGGGCCACACGTTACTTGTTAAGGGCAATGAAGGAGATGTTACATATTTCTGATACTACAAGTACCACAAAAAAGGGTATTATGTGGAGTGTGAAAAAACTACATGTGGTTTTTCCTGAATCAGATAAATTAAATGAAGTGTGTGATGATGCGTGGGTTTCCCCCGATAGAAAATTATTGGCGGTATACCCTTTCCCGCCAGAAGTTATGGCGCGTTGGGAAACACACCTTAGGGTGGATAAGGCGCTCACACGCTTATAAAAACAAGTGGCGTTACCGTCTCCAGATACGGACGCCCTCAAGGAGCCAACTGATAGGAGGTTGGAAAATATCCTAAAAAGTATATACACACATACTGGTGTTATACTGCGACCAGCGATCGCCTCAGCCTGGATGGGCAGCGCTGGGGTGGCTTGGTCGGATTCCCTGACTGGAAATATTGATACCCTTGACAGGGACAGTATTTTATTGACTATAGAGCATTTAAAAGATGCATTTCTATATATGCGAAACTCTGGCATCAAGAGTAAGTGCGATGTCCATATCTGCCAGACGATGTTTATGGACACGACAGTGGTCAGGTGATGCAGATTCCAAACGGCACATGGAAGTATTGCCGTATAAAGGGGAGGAGTTATTTGGGGTCGGTCCATCGGACCTGGTGGCCACGGCAACAGCTAGAAAATCCACCTTTTTTACCCCAAGTCACATCTCAGCAGAAAAAGACAGTCTTTTCAGCCTCAGTCCTTTCGTCCCCATAATATCTGCCCAGGGATAGAGGTAAGGGAAGAAGACTGCAGCAGGCAGCCCATTCCCAGGAACAGAAGCCTTCCACCGCTTCTGCCAAGTCCTCAGCATGACGCTGGGGCCGTACAAACAGGTGCGGTGGGGGGTCGTCTCAAGAGTTTCAGCACGCAGTGGGCTCACTCGCAAGTGGACCCCTGGATCCTACAAGTAGTATCCCAGGGGTACAGATTGGAGATTCGAGACGTCTCCCCCTCGCAGGTTCCTGAAGTTTGCTTTACCAACGTCTACCTCCGACAGGGAGGCAGTATTGGAAACAATTCACAAGCTGTATTCCCAGCAGGTGATAATCAACGTACCCCTCCTACAACAAGTAAAGGGGTATTATTCCACACTATATTGTGGTACTGAAGCCAGACGGCTCGGTGAGACCTATTCTAAATGGAGTCACTCAGAGCAGTGATAGCGAACCAGGAAGAAGGGGACTATATGGTGTCCCTGGACATCAAGGATGCTTACCTCCATGTCCAAATTTGCCCTTCTCACAAAGGGTACCTCAGGTTCGTGGTACAAAACTGTCACTATCAGTTTCAGACGCTGCCGTTTGGATTGTCCACGGCACCCCGGGTCTTTACCAAGGTAATGGCCGAAATGATGATTCTTCTTCAAAGAAAAGGCGTCTTAATTATCCCTTACTTGGACGATCTCCTGATAAGGGCAAGGTCCAGAGAACAGTTGGAGGTCTGAGTAGCACTATCTCAAGTAGTTCTACGACAGCACGGGTGGATTCTAAATATTCCAAAATCGCAGCTGTCTCCGACGACACGTCTGCTGTCCCTAGGGATGATTCTGGACACAGTCCAGAAAAAGGTGTTTCTCCCGGAGGAGAAAGCCAGGGAGTTATCCGAGCTAGTCAGGAACCTCCAAAAACCAGGAAAAGTGTCAGTGCATCATTGCACAAGGGTCCTGGGAAAAATGGTGGCTTCTTACGAAGCGATTCCATTCGGCAGATTTCACGCAAGAACTTTTCAGTGGGATCTGCTGGACAAATGGTCCGGATCGCATCTTCAGATGCATCAGCGGATAACCCTGTCTCCAAGGACAAGGGTGTCTCTTCTGTGGTGGCTGCAGAGTGCTCATCTACTAAAGTGCCACAGTTATGCATTCAGGACTGGGTCCTGGTGACCACGGATTCCAGCTTGAAAGGCTGGGGAGCAGTCACACAGGGAAAAATTTCCAGGGAGTGTGATCAAGTCTGGGGACTTCTCTCCGCATAAATATACTGGAGCTAAGAGCAATTTACAATGCTCTAAGCTTAGCAAGACCTCTGCTTCAAGGTGAGCCGGTATTGATCCAGTGGGACAACATCACGGCAGTCGCCCACGTAAACAGACAGGGCGGCACAAGAAGCAGGAGGACAATGGCAGAAACTGCAAGGATTCTTCGCTGGGCGGAAAATCATGTGATAGCACTGTCAGCAGTTTTCATTCCGGGAGTGGACAACTGGGAAGCAGACTTCCTCAGCACGACCTCCACCCGGGAGAGTGGGGACTTCATCGAGAAGTTGTTTCCACATGATTGTGCACCGTTGGGAAAGACCAAAGGTGGACATGATGGCGTCCCGCCTGAACAAAAAACTGGACAGGTATTGCGCCAGGTCAAGAGACCCTCAGGAAATAGCTGTGGACGTTCTGGTAACACCTTGGGTGTACCAGTCGGTGTATGTGTTCCCTCCTCTGCTTCTCATACCAAAGGTACTGAGAATTATAAGACGTAGAGGAGTAAGAACTATACTCGTGGCTCCGGATGGGCCAAGAAGGACTTGGTACCCGGAACTTCATGAGATGCTCACAGAGGACTCAGGGCCTCTGCCGATAAGAAGGGACTTGCTTCAGCAAGTACCATGTCTGTTCCAAGACTTACCGCGGGTGCGTTTGACGGCATGGCGGTTGAACGCCGGATCCTAAGGGAAAAAAGGCATTTCGGAAGAGGTCATTCCTACCCTGGTCAAAGCCAGGAAGGAGGTGACCGCACAACATTATCACCACATGTGGCGAAAATATGTTGCGTGGTGTGAGGCCAGGAAGGCCCCACGAAGAAATTTCAACTCGGTCGATTCCTGCATTTCCTGCAAACAGGAGTGTCTATGGGCCTCAAATTGGGGTCCATTAAGGTTCAAATTTCGGCCCTGTCGATTTTCTTCCAGAAAGAATTGGCTTCAGTTCCTGAAGTCCAGAAATTTGACAAGGGAGTACTGCATATACAACCCCCTTTTGTGCCTCCAGTGGCACTGTGGGATCTCAACGTAGTCCTGGGATTCCTCAAATCACATTGGTTTAAACCGCTCAAATCTGTGGATTTGAAATATCTCACATGGAAAGTGACCATGATGTTGGCCCTGGCCTCGGCCAGGCGAGTGTCAGAATTGGCGGCTTTGTCTCACAAAAGCCCATATCTGATTGTCCATTCGGACAGGGCAGAGCTGCGGACTCGTCCCCAGTTTCTCCCTAAGGTGGTGTCAGCGTTTCATCTGAACCAGCTTATTGTGGTACCTGCGGCTACTAGAGACTTGGAGGACTCCAAGTTGCTAGATGTTGTCAGGGCCCTGAAAATATAGATTTCCAGGACGGCTGGAGTCAGGAAAACTGACTTGCTGTTATCCTGTATGCACCCAAAAAACTGGGTGCTCTTGCTTCTAAGCAGACGATTGCTAGTTGAATGTGTAGTACAATTCAGCTTGCACATTCTGTGGCAGGACTGCCACAGCCAAAATATATAAATGCCCATTCCACAAGGAAGGTGGGCTCATCTTGGGCGACTGCCCGAGGGGTCTCGGCTTTACAACTTTGCCGAGCTGCTACTTGGTCAGGGGCACACCCTGGCTGAGGAGGACCTGGAGTTCTCTCACTCGGTGCTGCAGAGTCATCCGCACTCTCCCGCCCGTTTGGGAGCTTTGGTATAATCCCCATGGTCCTGACGGAGCCCCCAGCATCCACTTAGGACGTCAGAGAAAATAAGATTTTACTTACCGATAAATCTATTTCTCGTAGTCCGTAGTGGATGCTGGGCGCCCATCCCAAGTGCGGATTGTCTGCAATACTTGTACATAGTTATTGTTACAAAAAAATCGGGTTGTTATTGTTGTGAGCCGTCTGTTCAGAGGCTCCTACGTTTGTCATACTGTTAACTGGGTTTAGATCACAAGTTATACGGTGTGATTGGTGTGGCTGGTATGAGTCTTACCCGGGATTCAATATCCTTCCTTATTGTGTACGCTCGTCCGGGCACAGTATCCTAACTGATGCTTGGAGGAGGGTCATAGGGGGAGGAGCCAGTACACACCACCTGATCCTAAAGCTTTAGTTTTGTGCCCTGTCTCCTGCGGAGCCGCTAATTCCCCATGGTCCTGACGGAGTCCCCAGCATCCACTACGGACTACGAGAAATAGATTTATCGGTAAGTAAAATCTTATTTTCATTGACAAGGCATCCACAAAGATCGCTCCGGGATACTTTGTTCTTGCACCGTATGCGGGCACTTTGTTGTTCAGATGGGACGCCATAAGATCTATCTCTGGCAAACCCCACTTGTCTACCAGAGTCTGAAAGACTTCTGGGTGTAGAGCCCATTCGCTTGCTTGAATGGCGTGTTGACTGAGAAAGTCCGCTTCCCAGTTTAGGACTCCCGGAACAAATACTGCGGACAACGCTGGAAGATGGAGTTCTGCCCACTTTAGTATGTGACTTACCTCCTTCATTGCTGTTTGGCTGCGCGTTCCTCCCCGATGGTTGAGGTACGCCCCTGCCGTTAAATTGTCCGAGAGGATCTGGACTGGTCTTCCTTGAAAAGTGTCCTTTGCCTGAATCATTGCCATGTATATGGCCCAAAGTTCTAACGGATTTCTTGGCAGGCAACTTTCTTCTGTGGTCTATTGTCCCTGGAACCATAATATTCCGGACACTGCTCCCCAGCACTGAAGACTGGCATCTGTTGTCAGGATCCTCCTTCTGATATCCAAAAAGGTTCTCCCTTTGTCTAGATGAGATGTCTGTAGCCACCAGGCTGATGACTTTCTTACTTTGTGTGAAAGTACCATAGTCTGTTTCTTTATTGTCTGATGTATTCCATTCCATCTGGCCAGAATCAGACTCTGCCGAGGTCTTGAGTAGAATTGTTCATACTCCACCATGTCGATTGTTTACACCATCAAACCCATCAGTCGCATAGCTGCGTGGATTGATATTGTTTGTGTAACAACTCCTGAGTACTTGACTGTACCTTGGATATCTTGTTCCGAAGTAATCAATTTTTGCAGACTTGAATTCAGTACAGCCCCACAGTGAGTCATCCGTTGTGACGGAACCAGAGATGACTTTGACCAATTTATGAACACCCGTGCCTCTGCAGAAGAGTCACTGTCTGTTGGAGATGGCACAGAAGCTTTTCCTGTGATTGTGCCAGGATAAAAAAAAGGTTGTCGAGGTATGGCAATTTAATTATCCCCTTCTTGCGGTGATAAGCTGCCATAATCATCATAATTTTGGTACATACTCTGGGGGCTGTGGCTAACCCAAAGGGTAAGGTCTGGAACTGAAAATGTTGCTGGAGGATGGTGAACCTTGAGATAACACTGATGGAACAGTGCTATAGGAACCTGTAGGTAAGCATCATGACTATCCAGGGATACCATGTAATTTCATGGCTCCATGAAAAAAAACATGGAGCGCAATGTCTCCATGTGAACCGTGGTACCCAAACTTATCTGTTTGGGATTTTGAGAATGGGGTGAAAGGATCCTTCTGAACCCAAACCCAGTTGGAGTAAAAACCCCTGTCCCTATTGTGCAGGGGTTACTGGAATGACTATTCCTGAGAAAAGCAATTTCTGAACTGCTTTTTGCAAACCCCTGTCCTTCGCCTCTACCCGAGACAGACTGGAACAGAAGAACCTTCAAGGAAGATGCTTCTAGAAGGGAAAGCATAACCTAGAGATAATGCTTCTTGCACCCAGGCATCTGTTTGTAGACTGCTACCAGATCTGTGCAAACTGAAGAAGTCAGCCCCCTATCCTTTTGGGGTCCCCAAGAAGGAGGCCCGCACCATCATGCTGATGGCTTATCCTCTGGTTTGCAAGCTGGCCCTCTGGTTGCCTTTTTGCTTCTTTGCCTTACCAAACTTATTTTATTGGGGCTGTTATGTTCCTTTATGACCGACAAGGCCGAAACCGGACCCCTAGGTTTGGGGTTATATGTGTAAGGAAACGTGACCTTCTTGTAGTCTGTTTCTGGCTCCAGAATATCTGTTAACACCTTCCCAAACAGAAACTTCCAGTCAAAGGCCAAGTTTCCAGAACCTTCTTTGATTTTGAATCAGCCTTCCATGTATGTAAGCAAAAACTGCTCTACGAGCAGCTATTTTTAATGCTGATGCCCTAGAACATTAGTGTCCATATGAGCTATATGGGATTCTTGCTCCCTTGCAGGCGCTGAAAACCTGTCTTCCAGTACCTCAGCCCAGTGTACCTACAGCACCTGGTATTCCAAGGTGGTCTCCCATCCAAGAACTAGCCAGACCCAACACTGCTTAGCTTCCAAGATCTAGTGAGATTGGGCCTATCCAGTGTGGTGTGGCTGTAGATTGCAAGGTGAAGTCATGGCTGGCCTTATGACTGCCCCAGACAGAGACCATATGGTTTTCAGAAAACCATCCCTCTTTTGACGTTGACGGCAAAGGCCATATAGATCTTCACACTATCAATGATATGCGTATCTACTTTAGGAGGCACTTCCTAGTTTTTAACAGTCCCCAGCTGGAAAAAGATATTTGGAATCCCATTTACTGGGAACCTATATTCCTTATCGGGTATAGCCCACACCTTTTCCATGATTTCCATCAGCTGCTGGGGTCCCCCATGAGGAGGCCCTATTTTTTGGGACGTTTAAACCTAGGTACCTTATTTTACTGCTCTCATTTTTTCAGCTATATTAACTGAGCTGATACCCTCTACTTTCTATGCCGAAGTAGAGTATGTAGAGCTTTCAGCGTCTGATGAATCATCATGTGTAGCCTGTGCAGTTGATGATTTATTTACACTCGGTTTATCAGCTTGTTTTATTGGAGAAGCTGTTGTATGGGTTGTATGCATGTATGGGTTAATAGTGAACCCTATTCCCGGTATTGACGCTGTAGGAATTAACCTTTCAGCTATACTGGACAAGGTCTGTGCAAACATCACCCAAGGGGGATCTATCTGTACTTGACGTAGATCAGGGATCTGCCTTGTATTATGCTGAAAAGCAAACCATTTTACACATAAACCATCCTGTACCAGATCAGAGAGAATAATACAGTTTTTGCAAGACATGATATGAGTGTTGGTGTTACTGTAAGTGTACTCTCGTCACTTTTGCCGCTCTTAGACATGATAATCAGCACTTTCACAGTGTACTACACAATTTTTGACTGTAATCACTTTATCGTTCTAAAGTGATATCAATCTGACCCTTACCCATGCACCCGCATTGAGGATCAGAAGACCAACTGACAAACATATATAAAAGTCAGCAATCACACTAGCAGGCAGTCACATGTTCTATATTAGTCATATGAGCACATAATCAACTACGAACACATTTTAAAGTATGTAGGAGTACATATTACTGAATTCTGTTTTATACAGATCTTAACGTATTCAGACGCAATGCGAAGAAAACCACAGTAATGTACACAGACTTATATGCAATAGGCACTTAAATTTAACTATTCATACTGACAAAAGTAGATAGAAATTTAGGGGGTAATTCCAAGTTGATGGCAGCAGGAAATTTTTTAGCAGTTGGGCAAAACCATGTGCACTGCAGGGGGGGCAGATATAACATGTGCAGAGAGAGTTAGATTTGGGTGTGGTGAGTTCAATCTGCAATCTAAATTGCAGTGTAAAAATAAAGCAGCCAGTATTTACCCTGCACAGAAACAAAATAACCCACCCAAATCTAACTCTCTCTGCAAATGTTATATCTGCCCCCCCCCCTGCAGTGCACATGGTTTTGCCCAACTGCTAAAAAATTTCCTGCTGCGATCAACTTGGAATTACCCCCTTAGTGCTGTATAACCCGTTCTCAGAGTGGGATACAGGGAGACTCACCTCACTTCCAAGATCGATCAATACGTTAGCGAACGCTGAGTGGATCGAGACGCTACTAGTGTACACTGCCGCTCCGGGAACTTTTAGTGAACACAGACACACTGTGCATACAGACGCACCGGCCATACAGACGCCTGTATTGCGACCGGGTCTCCTCGCGGTAGCACTTAGTGAACACAAATGCAGCCGCCTATGCTGCGACCGAGACCCCTCGTGGTAGCGTCTGAGATGGAAGTGAGGCAACAGTTCATGGTGGGAGACTCGCGGAAACTGGTCATGAACTGGGGGGAGGGGCGACCAGGAGAGCGTCTAACTCCCCACAGCTGACATCAACCCTAGGGATCGCAGCCTCATATTATTCCTGGTGCCTTATGATCCCTAAGGCCTAGCGCTGGAGCACCCGTGGTGGCGGCGCGTCAGCTACTGTTTGGTAGTCTCCTTCCAATACAGTGCGGCTGTGTCCGTATTTCCAGACTACGGGGAACCGATGCCTTACCTTCTCCCCGTGCTCCGGCCACAGCCTGGTAACCTCTGCTGGACCTGCTAGTATATCCGACACAGACACCCACCGAGACAGCACTGTACACATGGGTAAGCATTGTTGCAACCCGGCGGAGAGTTGTTGGAGCAACTCTTTCCATTATGTGTATAAGACGCTGTTAAGAAAGATCGCTCAAAAACATAGTAAGACTATAAAAATAAAATACGAAAGCTTAGGGCTGCCATAGAATAGCAGCCCTCTGACCATGGTCCGGCTCCTGACGCACCAAACAAAAAAACGATTTGCCTGAGCCAGTGGGCGGGGATATATGGACGGGCCCGTGGTATCCTGGGAGACCTGAAAGCTTGTGATCGTTTAGTGCCAATACGCTGTCGATCCATCATATCCCATTGTTATCCTGTGGATAACCTGTGGACCCAGCCGGAGAAATAATGATAGCAAGGGTGTGATACACTTGAAAAAAAAAAAGAGCACAAACAGTAGCTATATGGCACACTCAGTCAAAAACACACAATGCAGGAATAATATACACAACAATAATACTGGACTGGCAATTTACATACAATATCAGATATGTATATGCAGAGAGATAACAATGCACAGCAGTACTGGATGTATATCCCAGAATAATTGTACCACTTATTCTGTCAACACACTTATTTCTTAACTAACACAGTCAAATGACAGGAGGATACTCAAGTGTCCTGTATAAGCACGGCGCTGGAACAGGCGGCTATACAGAGGATATGGAAACGGGGCCTGGACTGCACACCCTAGCTTATTATAATGGGATGTGCTACTTTGCTGGGACTAAGTACTGTAATACTACAACATAGGAACAAAGGGTGCAGGTGCACCATACACCATTAAAATTATTATAACCATAATATAATATTTGAGGTTCTTGGCATATATTGGCCAGTATATATATGAGCCTGCCCACCTGCTTCACGGTGACCTCATCGGACAGGTCCCTAACACTATAGGGGTTCACCTCCGGGACGCAGAGCACCCCCAGACCACCCCAGCCAAACCACCCCAGGGCATCACACAGAAAAAAGGATAGGAGTGAAAGATCAGTGTTAAGCAAATGAAAGAGGCTGCTGAATGTAAAAGAAAAGAAGAGGACAGCAGTAAAGTGTTAGAATGTGAAGTTTAGCTGAGCAGTGTTAGAAGTGTAAAAAATATGTGAAAAAAAGCTACATAAATATAAAACAAACACAATGTGATATAAGTGTTAAAAGTAAATGTAAGGTGGTGGTGCCCCAAGGTGGCCCAGCCAGAGCAATATAGGGAGCTCCACGCCCCAAAAGCTCACCCCCAAACTGACTTTGTATATAATTAAAAGGATCATACCTATGTCTTTTGTGCAGTCAGAATGTGCTGGTTCCCTGTTTAAAAGCCTGAGAGGCAGTGGGTGGGGTGCTAATCCAGAGATGAGGGCTGTCCCAATCCCTCAGGTGTGTATACACACATAATATAGACTATATGGAAACGGGGCCTGGACTGCACACCCTAGCTTATTATAATGGGATGTGCTACCTTGCTGGGACTAAGTACTGTAATACTACAACATAGGAACAAAGGGTGCAGGTGCACCATACACCATTAAAATTATAACCATAATATAATATTTGAGGTTCTTGGCATATATTGGCCAGTATATGAGCCTGCCCACCTGCTTCACGGTGACCTCATCACCTTACATTTACTTTTAACACTTATATCACATTGTTTGTTTTATATTTATGTAGCTTTTTTCACATCTTTTTTACACTTCTAACTGCTCAGCTAAACTTCACATTCTAACACTTTACTGCTGTCCTTTCTTTTACATTCAGCAGCCTCTTTCATTTGCTTAACACTGACCTTTCACTCCTATCCTTTTTTCTGTGTGATGCCCTGGGGTGGTCTGGGGGTGCTCTGTGTCCCGGAGGTGAACCCCTATAGTGTTAGGGACCTGTGCGATGAGGTCACCGTGAAGCAGGTGGGCAGGCTCATATACTGGCCAATATATGCCAAGAACCTCAAATATTATATTATGGTTATAATAATTTTAATGGTGTATGGTGCACCTGCACCCTTTGTTCCTAGGCTATACAGAGGAGACAGCACCCAGCATACCCATAGAGAGCAGCCCTTAGCTAAAAATGGCGCCAGGTCTCAGCAGGGAGTGGAGAGGAAAGTGAAAGCAGCTCCACGGAGCTGGAGGGAGGGGCTACAAGCAGCGATCTATCCCCCACAGTGCTGGACTTCACCACCAGTATTTAGTGGAGCCTAAAATATATGCCTGTGCTCCGTTTACTGCCCTGGTGGATATAGTCCCTGAGCATTACAGTGTCCACACCAGCCGCGCGGTCAGTCTCCCATGGGCTGTACGCAAATCGCGATTTGTACCCGGCAGGTCCCCCTGGGGGACCCTCTTACCTCCTCCCCAAGTCCAGCAGCCACACGATCCTGGAGATGATGCAGCTGCTGTGTGCCAAAATACCGGTGCGTCTCCGCTGTAAGCACCCAGGAACCAGGCCGCGGGAGTATACAGCGCCGCAAAGGGGAGGTGATGGAGCCACAGCACGGCATGTCTCCCAGACATAGAAGTGTTGCGGCTCAGTCAGCATAGTAAAAGCTTTCTTCATTTTTCAAAGTCTTCAGGGCTGCCCCTCTGTTAATGACCTGCACAGCAGGCACCAACTGTAAAACTGATCTCCTGTGCATGGAGGAGGGGTTATATAGAGGAGGCGGTGCAGTGCATCCTGGGAACAGTCAAAGTTTTTAGCCTGTTGGTGCCTCGGATCAAGATCCAACTCTACACCCCGATGTTATTCCCTGTGGAATACCAGTGTACCCTGCTGCAGAAATTTTAATACTAGAGCAAGGGAGTCCAAACTTTTTTCTAGAAATGCCATATTAAGAAAATTACTTTCAACATAGGGCCACACATTTTTTTCTCCCAGCCTCCTAGCAAATTACCCTTACCTTTATACAAAATCACACTTACAAGTTTCAAAAAAAGTGAATCCACAGCATGTAAAAACAGAATATAAAAAACAGCCACATCAAACTACCATATTGCAGTAATACACTAAAGTCAAGCCATGGCATGGCATCTGTCCGTCACTTACAACAAACAAAACAAAAAATAAATAAATAAAATAAGAATTTACTTACCGATAATTCTATTTCTCGGAGTCCGTAGTGGATGCTGGGGTTCCTGAAAGGACCATGGGGAATAGCGGCTCCGCAGGAGACAGGGCACAAAAGTAAAGCTTTTACAGGTCAGGTGGTGTGTACTGGCTCCTCCCCCTATGACCCTCCTCCAGACTCCAGTTAGGTACTGTGCCCGGACAAGCGTACACAATAAGGGAGGATTTTGAATCCCGGGTAAGACTCATACCAGCCACACCAATCACACCGTACAACTCGTGATCTAAACCCAGTTAACAGTATGATAACAGAGGAGCCTCTGAAAGATGGCTTCCTAAACAATAACCCGAATTAGTTAACAATAACTATGTACAAGTATTGCAGATAATCCGCACTTGGGATGGGCGCCCAGCATCCACTACGGACTCCGAGAAATAGAATTATCGGTAAGTAAATTCTTATTTTCTCTATCGTCCTAAGTGGATGCTGGGGTTCCTGAAAGGACCATGGGGATTATACCAAAGCTCCCAAACGGGCGGGAGAGTGCGGATGACTCTGCAGCACCGAATGAGAGAACTCCAGGTCCTCCTTTGCCAGGGTATCAAATTTGTAAAAATTTACAAACGTGTTCTCCCCTGACCACGTAGCTGCTCGGCAGAGTTGTAATGCCGAGACCCCTCGGGCAGCCGCCCAAGATGAGCCCACCTTCCTTGCGGAATGGGCCTTAACAGATTTAGGCTGTGGCAGGCCTGCCACAGAATGTACAAGTTGAATTTTGTTACAAATCCAACGAGCAATCGACTGCTTAGAAGCAGGTGCACCCAACTTGTTGGGTGCATACAGTATAAACAGCGAGTCAGATTTTCTGACTCCAGCCGTCCTTTAAATGTATATTTTTAAGGCTCTGACAACGTCCAACAACTTGGAGTCCTTCAAGTCGTCTGTAGCCGCAGGCACTGCAATAGGCTGGTTCAGGTGAAACGCTGATACCACCTTAGGGCAGAGCTGCGGACGCGTCCGCATTTTCTCCCTATGTCGAATGGAAAATTAAATAAGGGCTTTTATAAAACAAAGCCGCCAGTTCAGATACTCTCCCGGCCGAAGCCAGGGCCAGTAACATAGTCACTTTCCATGTGAGATATTTCAAATCCACATTCTTTAGTGGTTCAAACCAATTGGATTTGAGGAAATCTAAAACTACATTTAGATCCCACGGTGCCACCTTAGGCACCACAGGAGGCTGTATATGCAGTACTCCTTTGATAAAAATCTGGACCTCAGGGACTGAGGCCAATTCTTTTTGGAAGAATATTGATAGGGCCGAAATTTGAACCTTAATAGATCCCAATTTGAGACCCATAGACAATCCTGATTGCAGGAAATGTAGGAAAACGACCCAGTTGAAATTCCTCCATCGGAGCACTCCGCTGCTCGCACCACGCAACATATTTTCGCCAAATACGGCGATAATGCTTCGCGGTGACTTCCTTCCTTGCCTTTATCAAGGTAGGAATGACTTCTTCTGGAATGCCTTTTCCTTTTAGGATCTGGCATTCAAACGCCATGCCGTCAAACGCAGCCGCGGTAAGTCTTGAAAAAGACAAGGACCCTGCTGAAGCAGGTCCCTTCTCAGAAGTAGAGGCCACGGATCGTCCGTGACCATCTCTTGAAGTTCCGGGTACCAAGTCCTTCTTGGCCAATCCGGAGCCACTAGTCTTACTCCTCTTTGCCGTATAGTCCTCAATACCTTTGGTATGAGAGGCAGAGGAGGAAACACATCTACCGACTGGTACACCCAAGGTGTTACCAGCGCGTCCACAGCTATTGCCTGCGGATCTCTTGACCTGGCGCAATACCTGTCCAGTGTTTTGTTGAGGCGAGACGCCATCATGTCCACCATTGGTTTTACCCAACGGTTTAATAGCATGTGGAAAACTTCTGGATGAAGTCCCCACTCTCCCGGGTGAAGGTCGTGTCTGCTGAGGAAGTCTGCTTCCCAGTTGTCCACGCCCGGGATGAATACTGCGGACAGTGCTATCACGTGATTCTCCGCCCAGCGAAGGATCCTGGCAGCTTCTGCCATTGCCCTCCTGCTTCTTGTGCCGCCCTGTCTGTTTACATGGGCGACTGCCGTGATGTTGTCCGACTGGATCAACACCGGTCTTCCTTGAAGCAGAGGTTCCGCCTGGCTTAGAGCATTGTAGATTGCTCTTAGTTCCAGAATGCTTATGTGAAGAGACTTTTTCAGGCTCGACCACACTCCCTGGAAATTTCTTCCCTGTGTGACTGCTCCCCAGCCTCTCAGGCTGGCATCCGTGGTCACCAGGATCCAATCCTGCATGCCGAATCTGCGGCCCTCCAATAGATGAGCCTCCTGCAACCACCACAGAAGGGATACCCTTGTCCTCGGCGACAGGGTTATCCGCAGGTGCATCTGAAGATGCGACCCTGACCATTTGTCCAACAGATCCCTTTGCATGGAATCTGCCGAAAGGGATTGCTTCGTAAGAAGCTACCATTGTTTCCCAGGACTCTTGTGCATTGATGTACAGACACCTTTCCTGGTTTTAGGAGGTTCCTGACCAGGTCAGATAACTCCTTGGCTTTTTCTTCGGGAAGAAAAACCTTTTTCTGAACTATGTCCAGAATCATCCCCAGGAACAGCAGACGAGTTGTCGGCATTAATTTGGATTTTGGAATATTCAGAATCCATCCGTGCTGCTTTAGCACCTCTTGAGATGGGTTTAGCACTATCTCTAGCTGTTCTCTGGACCTTGCCCTTATTAGGAGATCGTCCAAGTATGGGATAATTAATACGCCTTTTCTTCGAAGAAGAAATATTATCTCGGCCATTACCTTTGTAAAGACCCGAGGTGCCGTGGACAAACCAAACGGCAGCGTCTGAAACTGATAGTGACAGTTTTGTACAACGAACCTGAGGTACCCCTGGTGTGAGGGGTAATTGGAACGTGGAGATACGCATCCGTGATGTCCAAGGATACCATAAAGTCCCCTTCTTCCAGGTTCGCTATCACTGCTCTGAGTGACTCCATCTTGAACTTGAACTTCTTTATGTACAGGTTCAAGGACTTCAGATTTAGAATAGGCCTTACCGAGCCATCCGGCTTCGGTACCACAAAAAGAGTGGAATAATACCCCTTCCCTTGTTGTAGAAGAGGTACTTTGACTATCACCTGCTGAGAATACAGCTTGTGAATGGCTTCCAAAACCGTCTCCCTTTCTGAGGGGGACGTTGGTAAAGCAGACTTCAGGAAACGGCGAGGTGGCTCTGTCTCTAATTTCAACCTGTACCCCTGAGATATTATCTGCAGGATCCAGGGATTTACCTGCGAGTGAGCCCACTGCGCGCTGTAATTCTTGAGACGACCGCCTACCGCCCCCGAGTCCGCTTGCGAAGCCCCAGCGTCATGCTGAGGCTTTTGTAGAAGCCGGGGAGGGCTTCTGTTCCTGGGAAGGAGCTGCCTGTTGCTGTCTCTTCCCTCGTCCTCTGCCTCGTGGCAGATATGAATAGCCCTTTGCTCTCTTATTTTTAAAGGAACGAAAGGGCTGCGGTTGAAAGGTCGGTGCCTTTTTCTGTTGGGGAGTGACTTGAGGTAGAAAGGTGGATTTCCCGGCCGTAGCCGTGGCCACCAAATCCGATAGACCGACCCCAAATAACTCCTCTACGCATCGCCTGTCCACTGTCGTGTCCATAAAGCTCTTCTGGCCGAAATGGACATAGCACTTACCCGTGATGCCAGTGTGCAGATATCTCTCTGTGCATCACGCATATAAAGAAATGCATCCTTTATTTGTTCTAACGACAGTAAAATATTGTCCCTGTCCAGGGTATCAATATTTTCGATCAGGGACTCTGACCAAACTACCCCAGCACTGCACATCCAGGCAGTCGCAATAGCTGGTCGTAGTATAACACCTGCATGTGTGTATATACCTTTTTGGATATTTTCCATCCTCCTATCTGATGGATCTTTAAGTGCGGCCGTCTCAGGAGAGGGTAACGCCACTTGTTTTGATAAGCGTGTTAGCGCTTTGTCCACCCTAGGAGGTGTTTCCCAGCGCTCCCTAACCTCTGGCGGGAAAGGGTATAAAGCCAATAACTTCTTTGAAATTAGCAGTTTTTTATCGGGGCACCCCACGCTTCATCACACACGTCATTTAATTCTTCTGATTCGGTAAAAACTACTGGTAGTTTTTTCACACCCCACATAATACCCTGTTTAGTGGTACCTGTAGTATCAGCTAAATGTAACATCTCCTTTATTGCCAAAATCATATAACGTGTGGCCCTACTGGAAAATACGGTTGATTCGTCACCTTCACCACCGGAATCAGTGCCTGTGTCTGGGTCTGTGTCGACCGACTGAGGCAAGGGACGTTTTACAGCCCCTGACGGTGTTTGAGGCGCCTGGACAGGCACTAATTGAGTGTCCGGCCGCCTCATGTCGGCAACGACTGCTTAAGCGAGTTGACGCTATCCCGTAATTCCACAAATAAAGGCATCCATTCTGGTGTCGACCCCCTAGGAGGTGACATCCTCATATTTGGCAATTGCTCCGCCTCCACACCAATAACGTCCTCATACATGTCGACACACACGTACCGACACACAGGGAATGCTCTATACGAAGACAGGACCCACTAGCCCTTTGGGGAGACAGAGGGAGAGTCTGCCAGCACACACCAAAAAGCGCTATATATGACAGGGATAGCCTTATGATTAAGTGCTCCCTTATAGCTGCTTTTATATTAATATATTGCCATTTATTTTGCCCCCCCTCTCTGTTATACCCTGTTTCTGTAGTGCAGTGCAGGGGAGAGACCTGGGAGCCTTCCTGACCAGCGGAGCTGTGACAGAAAATGGCGCCGTGTGCTGAGGAGATAGGCCCCGCCCCTTTTCCGGCGGGCTCGTCTCCCGCTATTTAGTACATTTAGGCAGGGGTAAATATCTCCATATAGCCTCTGGGGCTATATGTGAGGTATTTTTAGCCTTTTTAAAGGTTTTCATTTGCCTCCCAGGGCGCCCCCCCCCCAGCGCCCTGCACCCTCAGTGACTGCCGTGTGAAGTGTGCTGAGAGGAAAATGGCGCACAGCTGCAGTGCTGTGCGCTACCTTAAGAAGACTGCAGGAGTCTTCAGCCGCCGATTCTGGACCTCTTCTTGCTTCAGCATCTGTGAGGGGGCCGGCGGCGTGGCTCCGGTGACCATCCAGGCTGTACCTGTGATCGTCCCTCTGGAGCTTCATGTCCAGTAGCCAAGAAGCCAATCCATCCTGCACGCAGGTGAGTTCACTTCTTCTCCCCTCTGTCCCTCGTTGCAGTGATCCTGTTGCCAGCAGGAATCACTGTAAAATAAAAAAACCTAAGCTAAACTCTCTAAGCAGCTCTTTATGAGAGCCACCTAGAATTGCACCCTTCTCGGCCGGGCACAAAAATCTAACTGGAGTCTGGAGGAGGGTCATAGGGGGAGGAGCCAGTACACACCACCTGACCTGTAAAAGCTTTACTTTTGTGCCCTGTCTCCTGCGGAGCCGCTATTCCCCATGGTCCTTTCAGGAACCCCAGCATCCACTTAGGACGATAGAGAAATAAAAGGTTGGCACTTGTAGTTCCTGGGGTGGGGATGGGATTTTAATAGCTAACCTATGATTAAAAAAAAAAAATTGTGATTATTAACCAAGCCATTCAACTGTTTATTAATTTCATATAGCCAGCACTGGTATATCCTTATTTTTCTAGAGACAGCACATGGAACTCTATCTTTCTATTACATTTTGCCCAAAGCATGGAGTTTAGATGGGTTTAGCCGTTTTAGGCGGCTAAACCCGGTCTGTTTGGACACAACATGCGCAATGGCATGGGCCAAAAAGTCCTGTTTAGACGGGATTTTTAGACGCTCAAAACAATTGAATTGGCACCTTGGACAAGCTAATCCTGCATCCAGCTCAATATCTACCTATTGTGTTGAACAGTGGTTCTCAAACTGTGTATCATGGCACCCTGGGGTGCCTCGGGACACTTGCATGGGTGCCCTGGGTTGGTGTTCCAGGACCAATTAAAATTTATGGTCAATATAATAGGAAAAACCAGTGCTGGACAACAAAAACAAATCTGGTCTCTCACCACACAGTTGGAACCTAAGGATGACAAACACAATTTACTTAATTTAATATTTTTTTTTTTATATTTCTTTGAGTCATCATGAGTAAAAAAGTATTAACAGATCAATAATAAATGCCAGTTGTTTTGAATAAACTCAATGTCGAACAGCTTAGCATACGTTAACAGAAATAAAAAGAAAATAAAAGAAAAATTTACAGTGTACAATCCTGTTGTGTTAACAATGTCAATTCGTGTCACCGAAATCTGCTTAATTTAATATTTCTTTCTAAATTTCTCAATATGAAACTTTTGGCTTAGGGGTGCGGTGAAAAAAAATCTGATGCTCTAGGGCAGTGTTTTCAACCGCTGTGCCGCGGCACACTAGGTTGTCAGATGTGCCGCCGCTGCCCGTCAGAGATGCTTGCTGCTCTGCTGTCGATGTCATTGCTATATGGTTCTGGCAGCTCACTTCTTTCTTCTGCAGCTCAGCCCATAACCTATACTCATAGGTTACGCTCGTCATTCTGTTCACACGCGCGCACTCTCCAGCCCGCCTTCCCAGCTTTTCTGCACGCACTCCTGCTCCGTGCTGAGCAAAAAAACCTGAGGTTGGGGCCAGTGTACTTTATTTATGTGATTGATGTGGGGTCAGTTTTGGAATTACTGGGGTGGGGGGAAGGGGCACAATGTGTGACATTACTATGGGGGGGGGGGGGGCAGCGTGTGGTGAAATTACTGGGGGTGGGGGGCACAATGTGTGATATTACTATGGGGGACAGTGTGTGGTGGAATTACTGGGGGGACGGGACACAATATGTGACGTGACATTACGGGGGACAGCGGGGTGGAATTACTGGAGGGTGGGGTGACTCAATGTGTGACATTACTATGGGGGACAGTGTGTGGTGGAATTACTGTAGGGGGGGACACTGTGTGGCATTAATATGGCAGAAGTAGTGTTGGAATTACTGGGGGGGAGACACACACACAATGTGTGACATTACTGTGGGTGACTGTGTGGTGGGTGGAATTACCATAACTTTGTTTTACTACAATTGGGGCCAATGTGTCTGTTTTATTTACTACGGGAGATATTATATATTAGTTGATTAAAAAAAACGGAGTGCCTTGCCAATTTCAAGATCTCGTTTAGTGTGACAAGTTTAAAAAGGTTGAAAATTCACTGCTCTAGGGTGCAGTGATTCAAAAAAGCTTGGGAACCACCGGTGTAGAAACATCCAGCCGAGTCATCCCCTCCCCCCGTTTCTACCTTCTCTTTTCTTTACCTTGTAGGTAGTCATCATACTCCCTCTACTTTATTTCTCTTCTGCACTCTATCCTCCTAAAAATTGAATGAGACTACCTTTTTATGTATGTGATTACGGTATATAATATAACACATTAATAAGTAATATGGGCAATATGGCTAAACCTAGGTACGCACCACAGTGGCACATCGACAGACGTGCCGACAGAGTAGCCGATTAGTTATTAATCGGCCAATCGATATGTTGGCCAGATGTCACAACTGGGCGGGCACAGCTATGATGCAAGTCTCTACAACCAGTGCATGGGTGGTCGGAGGGTTGCCCGTACAGAGAGTCAGACATGCAGATGTATCGGCAGTGCTGCAGGGCTGACACGATATGTCTGAACGATTTAGATCAGGAGACATCAGGTGTACACACCTGCTGATCCGCTACAGCTATAATGTTTGTCACTCAAACAAAAGATATATCTGTGTACCCATATGTAAGATTGCCGCTGCTATATTTCAAGGGATGCAGTGGTCTCTATGCAGGATAGCTAAATACACAATCTCACCTGTCTGCTGTATAGGAGATTGTCTGGGCGGGCAGTGTACGTTTCAAAATAGTGTAGCTATCACCTCACCAATGTCAATACTGGGGCCACTCTCTATAGTAACCCCCATGGGCCACTCTGATGTTCAAACTGCAGTTTGCCTAGAAGGCCGGATTGAAGGAGGAGGAGGGCCACGCCTGGCCCTCAGGCCGTAGTTTAGATGATGCTCCTGGACAAGAGCAACAGTAGCATTTTAATAATATTTCTATAATTAGGTCTTGGGGGTTTTCACTCTATGTATACTGCTTTAGGAACAGTCATGACAAAGGGAGGAACTCAATGAGCAAAAGTGCAGCTATATGTGGCACTTACAGTACTGTACCGTAGCTCTGGACTCGCTGATTCTGGTTTCCAGCCCCAAAGGACTCCGAATTCAGTTGCCAATGCAACGGCAACTTGCATACCCTCAAAGCTAACTGAACTAATCCCTAAAAGTATATAACCATTATAGAAATAGCCCTTAAAGCCATTTCAGGAAGTGTTATAGGGTCAATAATGGTTTTTCTAAGAAATTCTACAGTTGCTTAAGTAATATGCTTAATCAGATGTGTTAGCTGTACACCATGGATAGACTTACTTGCAAGGTGAAACTATACTAGCATATGGTCGTTCTCACTTTAGAGATCTACCGTATGTGTGGAATTCAATTATATACAATGTGCAGCCAGGTACTGTCACCATGTCCGGTAGCACAAATCAGCCAGAAATGGGAGTGCGACTTTTCCCTTGCATCTCTATGGGATGTAAGGTAAGACCTGAGATGAAGGGGCCACACAATGTGGGGAATTCAAATGTTTGAAAAGTCAGTTGGGTGTCTGTTTTTTCCTATCTAACAGACACCCAACTGACTTTTCAAACATTTGAAATCCCCCCCAATGGGTCTTACTGGAACAGTACATTGCATCTAACTGAAATTTCTCCTTTGGATCAGGTTTTCTTCCAAATGCCACACCAAGAAAGCTGGGGTGTTGCTAGGTTACCAAGAAACCCAAAACCACATTTTATGTGGACAAACATCTATACATATACACACACACACAAAATTTCCCATAAAGCTTTGCATACTGGATTTTGCGTCTTTCTACGATGGGTTTCAATGGGAATTAATGCGGATTTAATAGTGGTTAAATTAGGATAGAATTTATTTTTATAGAAGAAATCAAAGTGATAGGGCCTCATTCAGATGTGGTTGTTTTTGAGATTGCTGTTGCTATCTTTTGTCGTATGCAATTATATGCTAATAAGGCAGAAGGTAACTTGAGTATAGGTACGCCCACTGCTGTTGCATCATTTCCGTTCAAAGGCGAATAATTGCCGATACATCGGTACCATCACAAAGTGGGTCAAGTCGCAGATTCGAGTACCTCTTCAGACGCGCAGGATGAGCTGCTCTCCAGTAGCAAGATCACAACTGCTAATTTATGCCCAACCAGAAAACGCTGTCCCACTCCCTGTTACCACTCCTAAATGCCATCTTCCGGTCACTAACTTTGCCACGTATTCCTCGATGCAACCGCCATCGCTATTCTCTTGCTGCATGTGCGCACTGAGGCTCAGACGCATGCGTAGTATGGAAACATCACCCGATTTGCACACAATAGCAGCATTGCGACCACATCTAAATTAAGCATAAAGTGCAGTACCCATGGGACACCCCTGCCAAGAGGTTTTTAAGCAGGGAAATACAGCCAAGAGACATGATTTTCTCTAAAAAGCAGAACAATTTTTATTGATGTGGGAGAAGTATTTTGAGGTGTTGTATTGTTAGAAAATTAATTTTTGAACTTGCAGGGAAAAATAAGAATTTACTCACCGGTAATTCTATTTCTCGTAGTCCGTAGTGGATGCTGGGAACTCCGTAAGGACCATGGGGAATAGCGGGCTCCGAAGGAGGCTGGGCACTCTAGAAAGATCTTAGACTACCTGGTGTGCACTGGCTCCTCCCACTATGACCCTCCTCCAAGCCTCAGTTAGGTACTGTGCCCGGACGAGCGTACACAATAAGGAAGGATTTTGAATCCCGGGTAAGACTCATACCAGCCACACCAATCACACCGTACAACTCGTGATATGAAACACAGTTAACAGTATGAAACAATAGAGCCTCTCAACAGATGGCTCAACAATAACCTGATTTAGTTAACAATAACTATGTACAAGTAATGCAGATAAACCGCACTTGGGATGGGCGCCCAGCATCCACTACGGACTACGAGAAATAGAATTACCGGTGAGTAAATTCTTATTTTCTCTAACGTCCTAGTGGATGCTGGGAACTCCGTAAGGACCATGGGGATTATACCAAAGCTCCCAAACGGGCGGGAGAGTGCGGATGACTCTGCAGCACCGAATGAGAGAACTCCAGGTCCTCCTCAGCCAGGGTATCAAATTTGTAGAATTTTGCAAACGTGTTTGCCCCTGACCAAGTAGCTGCTCGGCAAAGTTGTAAAGCCGAGACCCCTCGGGCAGCCGCCCAAGATGAGCCCACCTTCCTTGTGGAATGGGCATTGACAGATTTTGGCTGTGGCAGGCCTGCCACAGTATGTGCAAGCTGAATTGTACTACAAATCCAACGAGCAATAGTCTGCTTAGAAGCAGGAGCACCCAGCTTGTTGGGTGCATATAGGATAAACAGCGAGTCAGATTTTCTGACTCCAGCCGTCCTGGAAACATATATTTTCAGGGCCCTGACAACGTCTAGCAACTTGGAGTCCTCCAAATCCTTAGTAGCCGCAGGCACCACAATAGGCTGGTTCAGGTGAAACGCTGACACCACCTTAGGGAGAAATTGGGGACGAGTCCTCAATTCTGCCCTATCCATATGGAAAATCAAATAAGGGCTTTTACAAGACAAAGCCGCCAATTCTGATACTCGCCTGGCAGAAGCCAAGGCCAATAACATAACCACCTTCCATGTGAGATATTTCAGATCCACGGTTTTTAGTGGTTCAAACCAAAGTGATTTTAAGAAAACTCAACACCACGTTGAGATCCCAAGGTGCCACAGGAGGCACAAACGGGGGCTGACTATGCAGCACTCCTTTTATAAATGTCTGAACTTCAGGTACTGAAGCTAGTTCTTTTTTGAAAGAAAATCGACAGAGCCGAGATCTGTACCTTAATGGAACCCAATTTAAGGCCCATAGTCACTCCTGCTTGCAGGAAATGCAGAAATCGACCTAGTTGAAATTCCTCTGTTGGGGCCCTTTCGGCCTCACACCATGCAACATATTTTCGCCATATGCGTTGATAATGAGTTGCTGTAACCACTTTCCTGGCTTTAGTAAGCGTAGGAATTACTTCCTCCGGAATACCCTTTTCCTTCAGGATCCGGCGTTCAACCGCCATGCCGTCAAACGCAGCCGCGGTAAGTCTTGGAACAGACAGGGCCCCTGCTGCCGCAGGTCCTGACTGAGTGGCAGAGGCCATTGGTCCTCTGATATAAATTCTTGAAGTTCTGGGTACCAAGCTCTTCTTGGCCATCCACGAGTATCGTTCTTACTCCTCGCCTTCCTATTATTCTCAGTACCTTTGGTATGAGAGGCAGAGGGGAGAACACCTAAACCGACTGGTACACCCACGGTGTTACCAGAGCGTCCATAGCTATCGCCTGAGGGTCCCTTGACCTGGAGCAATATCTTTTTTAGCTTTTTGTTAAGGCGGGACGCCATCATGTCCACCTGTGGCCTTTCCCAATGGTGTACAATCCTATTGGAAGACTTCTGGAGGAAGTCCCCATTCTCCCGGGTGGAGGTCGTGTCTGTTGAGAAGATCTGCTTCCCAGTTGTCCACTCCGGGAATGAACACTGCTGACAGTGCTAACACATGATTTTCCGCCTATCGGAGAATCCTTGCGGCTTCTGCCATCGCCATCCTGCTTTTTGTGCCGCCCTGTTGATTACATGAGCGACTGCCGTGATGTTGTCTGATTGGATCAGTACCGGCTGGTTTTGAAGCAGAGGCCTTGCTGGCCTCAGGGCATTGTAAATGGCCCTCAGATCCAGAATATTTATGTGTAGGGAAATAACCTGACTTGACCAAAGTCCCTGGAAGTTTCTTCCCTATGCGACTGCCCCCCAGCCTCAAAGACTGGAATCCATGGTCACTAGGACCTAGTCCTGTATGCCGAACCTGCGGCCCTCTTGAAGATGGGCACTCTGCAGCCACCACAGTAGAGATACCCTGGTCCTTGGAGACAGGGTTATCAGCCTATGCATCGGAAGATGAGATCCAGGCCACTTGTCCAACAGGTCCCTCTGAAAAGTTCTTGTATGGAACCTGCCTAATGGGATTGCTTCGTAAGAAGCTACCATTTTTCCCAGGACTCGCGTGCAATGATGCACCGCTACCTATTTTGGTTTTCAGGAGGTCTCTGACTAGAGATGACAACTCCTTGGCTTTCTCCTCCGGGAGAAACACTATTTCTGGTTTATGTCCAGAACCATCCCCAGGAACAGTAGACGTGTCATAGGAACCAGCTGTGACTTTGGACTGTTTAGAATCCACCTATGCTGTTGTAGCACTTTCCAAAATAGTGCTACCCCGACTACCAACTGCTCCTTGGACCTCGCCCTTATAACGAGATTGTCCAATTACGGGATAATTACAACTCCCTTTTTTTGAAGGAGTATCATCATTTCGGCCATTACCTTGATAAAACACCCTCGGTGCCATGTACAGTCCAAACGGCAGTGTCTGGACTTGGTAATGGTAATCCTGTACCACAAATCTGAGGTACTCCTGGCGAGGATGGTAAATGGGGACATGCAGGTAAGCATCCTTGATGTCCCGGGATACCATGTAATCCCCCTCGTCCAGGCTTGCAATAACCGCCCTGAGCGATTCCATCTTGAACTTGAATTTTTTTATGTTCAAGGATTTTAAATATAAAATGGGTCACACCGAACCATGCGGTTTCGGTACCCCAACCCGTGTGGAATAGTAACCCCGTCCTTGTTGAAGTAGGGGCACCTTGAGTATTACCTGCTGGGAATACCGCTTATTAATTGCCTCTAGCACAGCCTCCCTGCTTGAGGGAGTTGTCAGCAAGGCATATTTTAGGAAACGGCTGGGGGGAGACATCTCTAATTCCAGCTTGTACCCCTGAAATACTACTTGGAAGAAACAGGGATCCACCTGTGAGCGAGCCCACTAATTGCTGAAATTTTTGAGGCGGCCCCCCACCGTACCTGGCTACACCTGTGGAGCACCCGCGTCATGGTGTGTACTCACAGGAGGCGGGGGAAGAATCTTGATTCTGGGAACAGGCTGACTGGTGCAGCTTTTTCCCTCTACCCTTGTCTCTGTACAGAAAGGAAGCGCCATTTGACCCGCTTGCTTTTCTGAAGCCGAAAGGACTGTACCTTTTTCTGTGAGGAAACCTGAGGTAAAATTATTTCTTCCCAGCAGTTGCTGTGGATACGAGGTCCCAGAGACCATCCCCAAATAATTCCTCACTCTTATAAGGCTCTCTATGTGCTTTTTAAGTCAGCATCACCTGTCCAGTGACAGGTCTCTAATACCCTCCTGACAGAATGGACATTACATTTATTTTGGATGCCAGCCGGCAAAATATCCCTCTGTGCATCCCCCATATATAAGACAACGTCTTTAATATGTTTTTATGTTTGCCAACTAGTATCCCTGTTTGACAGGGTCACCGACCACGCTGCAGCAGCACTATCTGCAGGTCTCAGTCTAGTACCTGAGTGTGTAAATACAGACTTCAGGATAGCCTCCTGTTTTTTTTATCAACAGGTACCTATTAAAGTGGCCGTATCCTAAGACGGCAGTGCCACCTTTTTTGACAAACGTGTGAGCGCCTTATCCACCCTAGGGGATATCTCCCAGCGTAACTTATCCTCCTGGCGGGAAAGAGTACGCCATCAGTAACTTTTTATAAATTACCAGTTTCTTAACGGGGGAACCCACGCTTTTCACACACTTCATTTATTCATCTGATGGGGGAACAAAACACTGCCTGTTTTTTCTCCCCAAACCTAAAACCCATTTATAGAGGTTAAAGTCAGAAATGTATAACACATTTTTTATTGCCGGGATCAAGTCACGGATTGGATTGTGTATATGTCTCCACCTTGTCGACACTGGAGTCAGACTCCGTGTCGACATCTGTGTCTGCCATCTGAGAGAGCGGGCGTTTTTGAGCCCCTGATGGCCTTTGAGACGCCTGGGCAGGCGCGGGCTGCGAAGCCGGCTGTCCCACTGCTGTTACGTCATCCACCCTTTTATGTAAGGAGTTGACACTGTCGGTTAATACCTTTTACCTCTCTATCCACTCTGGTGTCGGCCCCACAGGGGGCGACATCACATATATCGGCCTCTGTTCCGTCACCATATAAGCCTCCTCATTCAACATGTCGACACAGCCATACCGACACACTGCAGACACACAGGGAATGCTCTAAACGAGGACAGGACCCACAAAAGCCCTTTGGGGGGACAGAGTGAGAGTATGCCAGCACACACCAGAGCGCTATATACTGCAGGGACTAACTGAGTTATGTCCCCTATAGCTTTATATCTATATATATAATGTATACTGCGCCTAAATTTAGTGCCCCCTCTCTCTTTTTTTAACCCTTGTAGACTGCAGGGGAGAGCCAGGGAGTTTCCCTCCAACGGAGCTGTGAGGGAAAATGGCGCCAGTGTGCTGAGGAGATAGGCTCCGCCCCTTTTTCGCGGCCTATTCTCCCGTTTTTTATGGACTTCTGGCAGGGGTATTTACCTCATATATAGCCCCTGGGGCTATATATTGAGGTATTTTTGCCAGCCAAGGTGTTTTTATTGCTGCCTCAGGGCGCCCCCCCCCAGCGCCCTGCACCCTCAGTGACCGGAGTATGAAGTGTGTGAGAGGAGCAATGGCGCACAGCTGCAGTGCTGTGCGCTACCTTGGTGAAGACTGAGTCTTCATGCCGCCGATTTTCCGGACCATCTTCTTGCTTCTGGCTCTGTAAGGGGGACGGCGGCGCGGCTCCGGGACCGAACATCAAGGCTGGGCCTGCGGTCGATCCCTCTGGAGCTAATGGTGTCCAGTAGCCTAAGAAGCCCAATCCGGCTGCAAGCAGGCGAGTTCGCTTCTTCTCCCCTTAGTCCCTCGCTGCAGTGAGCCTGTTGCCAGCAGGTCTCACTGAAAAGAACAAATTCTAAGACTATAACTTTCTAAGAGCTCAGGAGAGCCCCTAGTGTGCATCCAACCTCGGCCGGGCACGAAATCTAACTGAGGCTTGGAGGAGGGTCATAGTGGGAGGAGCCAGTGCACACCAGGTAGTCTAAGATCTTTCTAGAGTGCCCAGCCTCCTTCGGAGCCCGCTATTCCCCATGGTCCTTACGGAGTTCCCAGCATCCACTAGGACGTTAGAGAAATGGGTGGTACATTTTATTTCCAACATGGTTTATTTCCAACATTTTACAAACTTGTTTTCTCTATCGTCCTAAGTGGATGCTGGGGTTCCTGAAAGGACCATGGGGAATAGCGGCTCCGCAGGAGACAGGGCACAAAAAAGTAAAGCTTTTACCAGATCAGGTGGTGTGCACTGGCTCCTCCCCCTATGACCCTCCTCCAGACTCCAGTTAGATTTTGTGCCCGAACGAGAAGGGTGCAATCTAGGTGGCTCTCCTAAAGAGCTGCTTAGAGAAAGTTTAGCTTAGGTTTTTTACTTTACAGTGAGTCCTGCTGGCAACAGGATCACTGCAACGAGGGACTTAGGGGAGAAGTAGTGAACTCACCTGCGTGCAGAGTGGATTTGCTGCTTGGCTACTGGACACTAGCTCCAGAGGGACGATCACAGGTACAGCCTGGATGGTCACCGGAGCCGCGCCGCCGGCCCCCTTGCAGACGCTGAAGAGAGAAGAGGTCCAAAATCGGCGGCTGAAGACTCCTGAGTCTTCATAAAGGTAGCGCACAGCACTGCAGCTGTGCGCCATTTTCCTCTCAGCACACTTCACACAACAGTCACTGAGGGTGCAGAGCGCTGGGGGGGGCGCTCTGAGAGGCAAATAAAAACCTTATTAGAGGCAAAAAATACCTCACATATAGCCCACAGAGGCTATATGGAGATATTTAACCCCTGCCTAACTTCAAAAATAGCGGGAGACGAGCCCGCCGAAAAAGGGGCGGGGCCTATCTCCTCAGCACACAGCGCCATTTTCTCTCACAGAAAAGCTGGAGAGAAGGCTCCCAGGCTCTCCCCTGCACTGCACTACAGAAACAGGGTTAAAACAGAGAGGGGGGGCACTGATTTTGGCGATATTGTATATATATAAAAGATGCTATAAGGGAGAAACACTTATATAAGGTTGTCCCTATATAATTATAGCGTTTTTGGTGTGTGCTGGCAGACTCTCCCTCTGTCTCCCCAAAGGGCTAGTGGGTCCTGTCCTCTGTCAGAGCATTCCCGGTGTGTGTGCTGTGTGTCGGTACGTGTGTGTCGACATGTATGAGGACGATGTTGGTGAGGAGGCGGAGAAATTGCCTGTAATGGTGATGTCACTCTCTAGGGAGTCGACACCGGAATGGATGGCTTATTTAGAGAATTACGTGAGAATGTCAACACGCTGCAAGGTCGGTTGACGACATGAGACGGCCGACAATCTATTAGGACCGGTCCAGGCGTCTCAGAAACACCGTCAGGGGTTTTAAAAAACGCCCATTTACCTCAGTCGGTCGACACAGACACAGACACGGACACTGAATACAGTGTCGACGGTGAATAAACAAACGTATTTCTCATTAGGGCCACACGTTAAGGGCAATGAAGGAGGTGTTACGTGTTTCTGATACTACAAGTACCACAAGAAAGGGTATTATGTGGGAGTGAAAAAACTACCTGTAGTTTTTCCTGAATCAGATAAAATAAAATGAAGTGTGTGATGATGCGTAGGGTTACCCCGATAGCAAATATTGGCGTTATACCCTTTCCCGCCAGAAATTAGGGTACGTTGGGAAACACCCCTTAGGGTGATAAGGCGCTCACACGCTTATCAAGTGGCGTTACCGTCTCCAGATACGGCCGCCCTCAAGGAGCCAGCTGATAGGAAGCTGGAAAAATATCCTAAAAAGTATATACACACATACGGTGGTTATACTGCGACCAGCGATCGCCATCAGCCTGGAGATGCAGTGCTGGGTTGGCTTGGTCGGATTCCCTGACTGAAAATATTTTATTCATGTAGAGCATTTAATAGGATGCATTCTATATATATGTATGTGAGATGCACAGAGGGATATTTGCTCTCTGGCATCAAGATAAGTGCGTTGTCCATATCTCCCAGAAGATGTCAGGGACACGACAGTGGTCAGGTGATACAGATCCCATACGGCAGATGGAAGTATTGCTGTATAAAGGGAAGGAGTTATTTGGGGGTCGGTCCATCGGACCTGGGGACCACAGCAACAGCTGGGAAATCCAACCTTTTTTACCCCAAGTTACATCTCAGCTAAAAAAGACACCGTCTTTTCAGCCTCAATCTTTCCTTTCCCATGAGGGCATGCAGGCAAAAGGCCAGTCATATCTGCCCAGACATAGAGGTAAGGGAAGTAGACTGCAGCAGGCAGCCCTTTCCCAGGAAAAGAAGCCCTCCACCGCGTCTGCCAAGTCCTCAGCATGACGCTGGGGCCGTGCAAGCGGACTCAAGGTGGGGGGGTAGTCTCAAGAGTCTCAGGGCGCAGTGGGATCACTCGCAAGTTGACCCCTAGATCGTACGAGTATTATCCCAGGGGTAAAGATTGGAGAGTCGAGACATCTTCTCCTCGCAGGTTCCTGAAGTCTGCTTTACCAACGGCTCCCTCCGACAGGGAGGCAGCATTGGAAACAATTCACAAGCTGTATATCCAGCAGGTGATAATCAAAGTACCCCTCCTACGACAAGGAAAAGGGTATTATTTTTCCACACTATATTGTGGTACTGAAGCCAGACGGCTTGGTGACACATAGTCTAAATCTAAAATGTTTTGAACACTTACATAAAAGGTTCAAATCGAGATAAAGTCACTCAGAGCAGTGATAGCGAACCGGAAAAAAGGGGACTATATGGTGTCCCTGGACATCAAGGATTACCTCCATGTCCAAATTTTGTCCTTCTCATCAAGGGTACCTCTGGTTCGTGGTACAGAACTGTCAATATCAGTTTCAGACGATGCCGTTTGAATTATCCACGGCACCCCGGGCCTTTTTACCAAGGTAATGGCCGAAAAGATGTTTCTTCAAAGAAAAAAGGCATCTAAATTATCCCTTACTTGCACGACCTAAAAAGGGCAAGTTCCAGAGAACAGTTGGAGGTCGGAAGAGCACTATCTAAAGTAGTTCTTCGACGGCACGACTGGATTCTAAATATTCCAAGAATCGCAGCTGTTTTCCGACGATACGTCTGCTGTTCCTAGGGATGATTCTGGACACGGTTCAGAAAAAGGTTTTTCTTCCCGAGGAAAAAGCCAAGGAGTTATCCGACCTGTCAGGAACCTCCTAAAACCAGGAAAGGTGTCTGTACATCAATGCACAAGAGTCCTGGGAAAAATGGTGGCTTTTTACGAAGCAATTCCATTCGGCAGATTCCATGCAAGAATTTTCCAAAGGGATCTGTTGGACAAATGGTCAGGGTCGCATCCTCAGATGCACCTGCGAATAACCCTGTCGCCAAGGACAAGGGTATATCTTCTGTGGTGGTTGCAAAAGGCTCATCTATTGGAGGGCCGCAGATTCGGCATACAGGATTTGATCCTGGTGACCACGGACGCCAGCCTGAGAGGTTGGGGAGCAGTCACACAAGGAAGAAACTTCCAGGGGGTATGGACGAACCTGGAAAAGTCTCTTCACATAAACATTCTGGTACTAAGAGCAATCTAAAATGCTCTAAGCCAGGCGGAACCACTCCTGCAAGGAAAACCGGTGTTGATTCAGTCGGACAACATCACGGCGGTCGCCCATGTAAACAGACAGGGCGGCACAAGAAGCAGGAGTGCAATGGCAGAAGCTGCCAAGATTCTTCGCTGGGCGGAGAATCACGTAATAGCACTGTCAGCAGTGTTCTTCCCGGGCGTGGACAACTGGGAAGCAGACTTCCTCAGCAGACACGATATTCACCCGGGAGAGGGGGGTCTTCATCCAGAAGTCTTCCACATGCTAATAAACTGTTGGGAAAGACCAATGGTAGACATGATGGCGTCTCGCCTCAACAAGAAACTGGACAAGTATTGCGCCAGGTCAAGAGATCCACAGGCAATAGCTGTGGACGCACTGGTAACACCTTGGGTGTACAAATCAGTATATGTGTTTCCTCCTCTGCCTCTCATACCAAAGGTATTGAAGATTATACGGTGAGGAGGAGTAAGAACAATACTAGTGGCTCCGGATTGGCCAAGAAGGACTTGGTACCCGGAACTTCAAGAGTTGGTCACGGACGACCCGTGCCCTCTACTTCTGAGAAGGGACCTGCTACAACAGGGTCCCTGTCTCTTTCAAGACTTACCGCGGCTGCGTTTGACGGCATGGCGGTTGAACGCCAGATCCTAAAAGGGAAAGGCATTCCAGAAGAAGTCATTCCTACCTTGATTAAGGCAAGGAAGGAAGTCACCGCGAAACATTATCACCGCATTTGGCGAAAATATGTCGCGTGGTGCGAGGATCGGAGTGTTCCGACGGAGGAATTTCAACTGGGTCGTTTCCTACTTTTCCTACAATCAGGATTGTCTATGGGTCTCAAATTGAGATCTATTAAGGTTCAAATTTCGGCCCTGTCAATATTCTTCCAAAAAGAATTGGCCTCAGTTCCTGAGGTACAGACTTTTGTTAAAGGAGTACTGCATATACAGCCTCCTGTGGTGCCTCCGGTGGCACCGTGGGATCTAAATGTAGTTTTAGATTTCCTCAAATCCCATTGGTTTGAACCATTGAAAAAGGTGGATTTTAAATATCTCACATGGAAAGTGACTATGTTACTGGCCCTGGCTTCCGCCAGGAGAGTATCTGAATTGGCGGCTTTATCTTATAAAAGCCCTTATCTAATCTTCCATTCGGATAGGGCAGAACTGAGGACTCGTCCGCATTTTCTCCCTAAGGTGGTATCAGCGTTTCACCTGAACCAACCTATTGTGGTGCCTGCGGCCACTGGCGACTTGGAGGACTCCAAGTTGTTGGACGTTGTCAGAGCCTTAAAAATATACATTTCAAGGACGGCTGAAGTCAGAAAATCTGACTCGCTGTTGATACTATATGCACCCAACAAGTTGGGTGCCCCTGCTTCTAAGCAGACGATTGCTCGTTGGATTTGTAACACAATTCAACTTGCTCATTCTGTGGCAGGCCTGCCACAGCCTAAATCTGTTAAGGCCCATTCCACAAGGAAGGTGGGCTCATCTTGGGCGGCTGCCCGAGGGGTCTCGGCATTACAATTCTGCCGAGCAGCTACGTGGTCGGGGGAAAACACGTTTGTAAAATTCTACAAATTTGATACCCTGGCAAAAGAGGACTTGGAATTCTCTCATTCGGTGCTGCAGAGTCATCCGCACTCTCCCGCCCGTTTGGGAGCTTTGGTATAATCCCCATGGTCCTTTCAGGAACCCCAGCATCCACTTAGGACGATAGAGAAAATAAGAATTTACTTACCGATAATTCTATTTCTCGGAGTCCGTAGTGGATGCTGGGCGCCCATCCCAAGTGCGGATTATCTGCAATACTGTACATAGTTATTGTTAACAAATTCGGGTTATATTGTTAAGGAGCCA